>NC_089143.1:26598079-26898079 GCF_009819655.1 Sylvia atricapilla | reverse complement strand
CGGTTTTGTGTGAGGTGATGTTTAACCCCTCGTTGTCCGCAGGGCTGAGCCCGCCCGGAGGGGCGAGCAGCCGGCACAAAGCGGTCCTCCTTATCATAGAGTCAGTTACACCTCCGAGATCATCGACACCAACCAAACACCAATACTCCAGTCTTTCCTTAAACACCTCCAGGGACGGTGACTCCGCCACCTCCCTGGGCAGCCCGTTTCAAGGTCCAATCACCCTCTCTGTGAAGAAATTCCTCCTAATGTCCAACCTAAACCACTCTGGGCGCGCCTTAAAACTGTCCTGGCGTCCTGTCGCCTTCTGCGTAGGAGCAGAGCCCGATCCCCTCCGGGCCAGCACCTCCTGACGGAATCGTAGAGAGCCAGAAGGGCCCCCTGAGCCTCCTTTTCTCCAGGCTGAGCCCCTCCAGCCCCCTCAGCTGCTCCTCAAAGCACTTGTGCTCCAGACCCTTCCCCAGCTCTGTCCCGATCGCTGGACACGCTCCAGCACCTCATGGATCCTACTTGTCGTGAGGAGCCCAGCCCTGGAGGCCGCTGCGCCACCCCCGAAGTGTCCTTGTGCGCCACCCCAAAGGTCTGGTTCCGTGTGGGACATGGCGAGACTGCCCTGGGCTCACTGCTGCCAGAACCTGACCGCCTGCAGCTCTGCGTGCTCAAGCACAGGGCTCTGCAGATCCCCATCTCTCAAAGTGCTGCTTAACCACTGCGAATAAATAAGACCTTGCAGGCGCCCGCTTTGAACACCCTAAAGAAGGAAGACGTCTAAAATAACCGTTCCCGTTTGAAGATGCTGTCACCTAATTGACAGGTATTTCCATTAATCCACAGTTAAGCACTTGTTGGAAGAGATTTATGTGGATTGGTGTTACCGCTGTGTCTGCTGGCTCCTGTGATCAGGAAAGATGGCATTGAACAATTTTCCCTAGAAATGGACTGGCATGTATTCATTTACTACAGTAAATCTGGTTGATGATGTATTTTGCAGTGGCTCTGCTATTTCTGACACCGTGCATGAAACCAGTGACATCCTGCTTTTTAATAATGTTTATCCTTTCGGTATTGCCTTCCATCAAGCACAGTGCATTTCCACACGAAAGTCATGCAGAGTGGCAGAGCTCATCTTTAAAGTTTAGATCAGTTTACTCTTTCACTGTTTATATCTATTTCTTTTCTTATGATTGAAAGTGCCAGAACAACTGCTTTCTGTTAGGGTATGACTTGCAAAAGGAGCATTGCTGTGCTCTCTGAAAATGGAATTTCAAAATGAGCCTCAAGCAACAGACTTGCCATCTACAAAGGCACTGATTTCATACTTTTGCATAATATTTAAAGAAATCCCTGATAGGAGCCATATGGTTTTGCAAAGAATCCGTTGATGAATGAATGAATGAGTGCTGAGTTGTGTAACTCATTCATGCTAGTCCCTTAGGCAAATCCCAGGGAGAGCCAGGCTATTTATTTATTTATTAAAATCAAAGACAATTACATAAAATTGTGTTGGCTTAAGTTGCTGAGTCTCCTTTCCCTGCTACTTTTTAATGAACATATCCACCATTCAATCATTTCCAGGCTCTCTTCATCTGGACCAGCCTGCTAAAAAGGCTGAAGAGAGCCTGAACACTGAAAAATTAATTCAGCTGCAGAAGTCACAAACCTCTGTACCTGCATTGATTTTCCCCAGCTGGTCTGGGCTGTTCCATGGAGGGGAACACAGAGCACTGTGGAGTGCAGAGGCAGAGCTGAACACCAGCTGATACCACTTCAGAGCCTCAGAGTTCAAGTTTTTTGTTTGTTTTGTTTACACCTGGTTTCAGCAAAGCCTGGGTCTGTAGTTTCATGTTATGTGGATTGTTGAATCAGTGAGTTGCATTTCTAACATCTCTACTGAGACATCAGCAGGAGCAATATGGTGACACTTTGTGAGTGCTCCAGAGTGAGTGGCACCTTGGAGGAGCACAGACTCTTCCAGAAACACTGTCCTGTCCACCACCTCTGCAGAATACCCAACACTGTCATTGTTGGCAGGAGGCCTTTGCCATGGGAATGTTCTCCCACAGGAAGGTATCTCCAGACAGAACCAGTTGGTCCATCCAGAGGCCATATTCAGTACCTTTGGCCAAACACACAGGCAAAGAAAAGCTCCAGAATTTTGTCTACTGACAATGATTTGGGTCTGGGTGTTCTTACATTAAAGAAGGACCATTTGTTCCATTACAAATTTAAAAGGTCAAACTGATGGCTCTAGGAAGGATTATTTCAGACTTTGTGCAATACTAAATTATCTGGTTTAGGGTTTTTTTATAAAAGAAAAGTCTCAGCAGGAGACAGTTCCACCATTTTACTAGATGGTGGAACAACAACAAGGGTTGTTTTCCAGCTTTGCAATAAAGGAGAATGTCAGTCAAAAAGAAACCCCCTGAACTATTAATACAGCTGTATTCAACTTAATGACATGAAATTAAAAAGGAGGATTTCTTTCCCTGCCAAAATGGAACTTAGGCTTCCCTACAAATAATTTGGGGTTAAAATAACTTTTGTTTCAGGTCTGAAGATACAGAAACATGATAAACACTTATATTAAATTGTCACAGAGTTTGTGCCAGTTGGGTTGTAAAGAAAATTACCTCCTATGTGAGCTGAACAGATGTTGAAGCACCAGTTTGAGTTGAGCAAAAGGGTGACAGATATTTCAAAGCTCTGAACTACCTTGTAAGGGCTAAAGACTATATTTACACAAATGTTCTCAAAGGGGAAATAGCCTATTCATTAAACCATCAATAACGCAAGGCCAAAGGTACTTGGTGACCTCCTCTAACTATGTGAAATAGTGACTGTGACAACTCTTCAGCCTATTGTAACATTTTATAATTCTGTCATAGGAGGAGATGAATGAACCTGCTCTTTGTGGCCTAGACCACTAATTAAATATCCACTTGTGTGTTGGATGGAGCAGCAATAGCTGTAGGAGAACAGTCACAAATCAAGGAGAACCTTCCTACACATAGCTTGTATTCATGTGTAGAATAATTAAAAAAAATTTATAGCAATTCCTGAAACTGCACACCAGTGTGGACACACTTGATTAGTATCAATGAGGGTAAATTGTTTGTTTGTTCACTGGAGTATCTGTGCAGGCTCAAAGGGGAGCTTAATGAGCATTTTTCTGTGTTAGACAATATATATCCACACCAGGAGTTAACATTTCTACACGAATGCACCCAGGAAAGACCAAGGCACACCCCACTGTCCTGCACAGGGGTGTCTTTGGGGGTCGGGGGGATACCAACCTTAAGGCAGGACTCGGATCAGATGGTGCAGAAAACGACCAGCTTGAAGATTGCCAACATGTAGAAAAGGAGACTGCAGAGGAAAAGAAGACCCCTGAGGCTACCAAAGAAGGAAATCCAGCCCAAATTCTGCATGAAGACCCTCCGATGCTAAATCATACAGAGACAGAAATTACACTTTCCTATGCGTGTAAATACTGCTTTCAAACATTTGGTATTAGCAGAGATTTCCTAAACAATCTGAAGAGACTGGTTTGGTGTCACATTGACTCACTCATGGTACTGTTTAGAAGCTCCTTCTGCCTGATGGATGGCTGTGCTGTCCCATCCTTGGAAAGCCTTAGGCTGTAGCAGAGCTGCAGTCCCTCCAGCTGGTTTCTTCAAATGAGAGACTGCATGGAGCTTTGGCTCAGAAACCCAAAATAATTCTTTTTTTTTTGTCTTTTTTTTTTTCAAGGATGCAGAAAGGAGAGAGCTGCTCTGAAGCTGCTAAAAGCTGCAGTGCTGCCTCCAGTTAAAGGGGAGTGAAGTCCATTCCTGATGTCACCGTTTCAGACAGGGCTGGGTGCCGGGTCTGTGTGTGTCTCACAGCCTTCGCCCACCACTGCACAAGAGCTGTTTGCTCTGCTCTGGACTTTTCCATTGCAGATTCCTCTGTCCTGTTCATGCACCAGGCAGCCTGGACCCACAGTGACACTGCAATCCAGAGTCCTCAGCCATCCATCTAAACCCACTGCATCCTCTCAGCACCAGGGTGAGAGACGCTCTCAGTCTTCAGCCCTCTTTGGCATTTCCACCATCTTTTATTTGCAGTGAACAAGAAAGCCTCGTGGATCAAAACCAGCTTTTCCAGGGAATTTCTTTCACTCTTATGATAAAAGAATGCCTTGTTTCTAAGAAGGTCGGCTTTTGCAGGCAGGAAGAAAGTCCCTGGCTTGAGGAGACTATGAGGTAGTAGGGACAAAAATAGAGTGCAAAGACCACAGTTTGAGAAGGAACGAAATGTTGAAATATAACTGAAAGGAAGAAGAAAATGTCTTGAAAAGCGGGAGGTAGCAAGTCTTGTCAAGTGTCTGTAGCTATTTATTTATGCTTTTAAGGAGGCGTGTTGCACTATTGTGGATCAATACCTAAGTTGGAGCAGAATGGGAAAATATTTGTTCATATTTCATGTATTTGGACCCCTTTGCCTGCTCTCAGTTTCTGCGGTATGTCACGGCAGTTCCACTGACTAACCCTACTAGGATTCCTAAATATTTCACATTTTTTTAGGCAATTGAACTTCAGTACAGCTTGGAATGAGACTTGTAGGAGCAGCCAACACATATGATCCCATCCCTTGGGCAGCAGCACCTCCTACAGGGTGCCCTCAGCAGTGTAACTCATGCAGCCACCCTTATTCTGTGTTTCAGCTCCTCTCACCTGAGTAATAAAAGGCCTCTTAAATGAATCATTCCTGCTTTTCCTCTTTGCACAAGTCATAGTAGTAGAATTATATCCAATACTGAAAAAGAAGTATTTGTGGTGAATATTACTCGGTAAACTGTGCAAAAAATTCTCTCAATGTCCTTGACATGTAGTTCTGCTCCAGTCATGGAACCTGAATTCTAGTGAAGTATGGGGGTTTATTGTTTTTGAAATGTAAACAAAACTGCCAGTCAGTCGTTTCAAATGGATAAGGTGTGTTTGTAGGGACAGTAGAGGAAACTGCACTGGCAGCACTGGTCTGAACTGGGTGACTGTGAGAGCCTCTCCTCAGCTGAAATCACAGAAAACACTCATTGGTATTTGTCACCGCATTCCTGCATGGCCACGAGAGGCACAACCCCTGAGAGACACAGCCTTCTAACTGCTGAGGGGAAAAGTTCTACATCTTCTTAGAAAGTGTTACATTTATTTAATAAGAAAAAACCCAAAATACCCAAACAAACAAAAACAACCAAAGCCAAAAAACCCCCTACAGTTATGTCTTTTTAGGGAAAAATATAATACTAATTAAGGTCTAGGAATAATACACTTTTAAGATAAGTACATTTTCAAATAGGAATAAAAATGAAATTTATACGGAAGCATAATGTACTTGTAAGATGGGTCTATTTGCAGATAAGAGTAAAAATTGGCATTATAAGGCTCTGAACTTTCATTCTTCACCACGTGTGCCTAGTGAATTACACACACCATAAACTATTTATTTCCCCCTCCGGGAGCAGCCCAGGGCATTTCTGCCAGTGTAAAGCCACACGCGGGGGAACCACTGGAGACGGAGCTCCTGCAGGAGGGGCTGCGGGGTGTCCCCGGTGTCCCCGTGTCCCTGCCGGGCTGCCCTGGGTGTCCCCGGTGTCCCCGGTGTCCCCGTGTCCCTGCCGGGCTGCCCTGGGCGCAGCCCCCAGCAGGTGGCAATGCAGGAACACCTGTAGCCCGTCCAGCCAGGAAAGGCTGGGGCTGACACCGCCGTTCCTGGGGAAAAGCCTCGCCTTGGAAATCCTGCTCGATGTTTTCAGCACCAACTACAAATCGTTTTCTCTGTCGGCGAGAGATTTTATTTTGTTTTTAAGCTGTAGGAGTTGAGCTTACAGGCTTTGTAGCAGCAGCCTGAGGCGATGGGGTGGATGTGCCAGATCCAAAACCTTAGGGGTCACCTGGGAAAGTCATGGAATCATTTATGTTGGAAAGGATCCCCAAGATCATCAAGTCCAGCCATTAAGCCAGCATTGTCAAGGTCACATGTGACAGATACTTAAATATGGCACGATATATTTATCTGTATACATGCAAACACACACACACACACACACACACACACATACATACATATATATATATATAATGTCTCTTAAGAGCCCCACTCACAACCCTTTTTCCCATATTCTGTTGCATCTTCGATCGCTGTGCAAAGTCACACTGTTTCCAAGCCAGGAAGAAATCTTGAAACCGATCTGAACCTTTAAACATAATCACAGTCTCACAATAAAATCGGCAAAGAAGAGATTTTGTTTGAACAAAGCATTCCTGAGTATCACATCATAGAAACTAATTTTAATGACAGTTTAAAAGAGAACAAATATCTCTGAGAAAGCACTGAAGGTGGGGACATTTTCCAAGAATGACTGTGCTTGTAGAGGGAAATGAATGGAGTAAACCAAAATATAGAAACAGAAAAATACAGAAATATGAAAAGTGTATTGTAGTACACTGCCTTCTTTCTAAACACACACGCACACACAAAAAACCCCACTTAACCAAATAAAACCAACCTCAACCCCTCTAAAAAACCCAACAAAAACACCCCTTCCTCCCCAAACTCTAAAGCCAAATTAAAAAATCAATATGGAAGATATTTGAGTTTGTTAAGAAATCAAGGAAAAGAGCTTGATTGCACCAAAAAGCAGCTGAAAAAAATTCTTTTCTCTTCTTATCATAATGGTTAAACCTGTTCCTGTCAGAGAACTGACTCTCCCTTGAAAGGCTAGTGCTGGTGAACTGAAATCACAACAGAGCTGCCGAAACACTGCCCTGGGCACCAGAACCACATGTTGGTTAAAGTGGCTCCAGAGGAAATGATGGAAGTGCTGAGAGGTTCCCTTACATGTGCCAAACACAGTGTAACTTTACTTACTACAAAAAAGGAATCTAAACTATCTGCAATCAGTGTGGTTTTTCCCATCTCCAAATGCTTCCATCACTGTGTTTTAAATGGTGAATAAAACCCCTATGGAATAAATTTTATCTGATACAGAAATATACTGCATTCTCTCTTTAAAAGTATCACAGATGCTGAACTGCACAGGACCAATTTAACATCAATCCATATTCTGCATTTGCTGCATAGAAAAGCAGCAGTTCTTGCTATTTCAGAACCATCAGCAAAATTCAAATATGTCTCTATTATATGGAATCACACTGTGGGAACAGCAGGGTTAAACGGTTTCAGAGCAATAACAAAAAGCACTAAGCAGTTTAAGCTCTGTAAAATGTGTAAACAGCACAGCAAATACTAAAATAATATGCATTTTATAAAGTTCTTTAAAAATTCTGTGACATATAGGAAAGGCACAAGAACAAACAGCAGAAAAGAAATAGCTACTATAATGCCTACTAGTAAAGATTTAAATCAGTTTTGATTATTGTGGGGAAACTTGTTCACAAAATAAAATTATCTTCTGGGGAAAATATCACATTAAATTGTTCTGAGTATAGCAGTGAAAAACACAAGAAACAAAAGATGAATTCAAACTGGAAACCAGGCACATATTTTACCAGTGAGGAAACAGATTCTGTGTGTCATGATGATGTTTTTCTGACAGATGTGCTTGAACCAAACAGCCCTGGATTGTAAATAGTTTTGAGACTCAACATCCAAAATCAGGACACTGGAGATCTGTTGCCACTGGCTCTTTTGGAAGACATTATATTACAGAAAAGAGTTTTTACAGAAAACAGAAATGGCAGGACATGAAAATCCTGGTGACTCAGACAGTTACTGTTAAAGCAGGGCCCTGGCTACTCGTGCTGTGGAGTTGTCAGTGGATCCTGGAGAGGGGACTGCACAGAGGGAGATTGTTTTGCAAATAGGGTGGAAGAAAAAGGACATTGTGTCTCTTTGAAGCATCCTTGATTTGAAAGTGACTATGGGAAGTTTTCAAGAATGTTCCAAATTTCAAGACTCGGTTACCTAAGGACAGAGAAGGGTGATAGGAAGGTTCCTCTAATGGTGGGAGCTGCCCCTGTGACTGCTTGGAGCAGATGAAGCTGTGAAGTGGCATTTTTAATCTATGGTATTTTAACAGAGATGCTCCGTACTGGATTTGGATTTACTGGGATTTGCAAAAAGTTTTAGAACATTCCAGAAACTTCTTCTATGAGACTTCATGTTTTAACACAGATTTTTTATTATCTTTTCACCTGAGCATGATCTTCACCTATACCTTGTGGTGTTATTTTGAAATAATATTTTTTAAATAGCCACCCAAAGTTTCAGTGTTAGGTTTACTGGTCCAAAGATTCTTGCCTTCTTTAGCCAAGACAAAACTGGCACCAGCACTCTGATTTCTTTTCATGGTGTTCCTGGAGATACAAGATGTGGAGGGAAATAATTAAGACAAACACTTTATTCAGATAAAAATTTGCTCCAGCATCTCACACCCTCAAACACAGAGATCACAGGTAATGCTATTTATGGTTTCCCAGTGCAAAGAAACCAGTCATTATCCTTTGCTAATTGGTTTAGAATAAGGGAGGTATTTCTGGAAGTGGCAGCTGCTAATCTTACTTCAGTGAGGAATTCTTAATTTTACCCCTCAGAAGAAGGTTCCAGAGACACAAGGAGTACATTTTGGCCAAGGGTAGGATAATTTCTCTCTTAACTGGGCAGGTGACATTCTTTCTAATTATTATCAAAATTAGGTGTGTCAAAGAAGATCTGTTATTCACTGAAAGAGCAAAACAGCAATTCAGCTGTAGCCTCTGGGGTTTTCTCTATACCTGGTAGTTAAACTAAATCATTAGCTGTCCTATAACACCAGCACCCTGTTTATTCACTGTTTTTTGAAGTAGGATATTGCAGCACTGAGGCCAGATAGCTGGCAATGGATGTGACAGTGACATTCAAAGAAAACAGATACCACAAAGCCCGAATCATCAGAGGCTATGTATATCTGAGATCAACATTTGCAAAGTGCTGCTGGAAAAGAAAAGCCAGCAGATTGCATCAGCAACAGCAGATCTCATCTGTTCTTCCCTGTCTGACCATCTAACAAGATAGGATCACTCAATCGATGGTATTTGTCCCATTCCAGGGTTGTTCCTCTTGGAGCTGGCCATGTCTCAGCTCCCACACACAAAGTTTGGCAGCGCAGCTGCTCCAGGCACCTTCTGTACCCAGAGAATGGGCAAGTTGCAAAAGCCCCGAGGGCAAGATCCAGTTACAGACTCCCAGCCTGTTTGGCTCAAGCCTCATGCTGACTCCAGGAAAGAGCCAGGAAACCGTCTGTAATATTCCTGAGATAGGAATGTGACACTGGACTCAGGTGATCAGAGCTGGGGGTTCCCCTCCCCTCCATAGCAGACCTCCCCATTCTGCTCAGGTGCTGCAGCTGGCACACACAGCGCAAGATGCTGCTGCTGCTTCTTCCCTTGCTCCAGCAACTGCCCATGGTGATGCTGTCCTGGTGTGTCCCCCACCACCCAGCCTGAATTCTTCTCCATTTCCTACAATGGAAGTCAGCCCTGTAAACTGATATTCCGTATGGTCACAAACAGGAACAAATAGTTTCATGAGCTTCTGTGCACGGAGAAGCAGGACAAGGAGACAGTGACTTGAGCATGTACAGTTTAAAGTAGAAAATTGTGTCATGATCCTCGTGGAGAAAAAGGCTCTTCCCCCACACCACTGATCAATACAGCTTCCACCGAGGAGCCACCTCAAAAGGAGGGGGCCCAGCAACAAGCAGCCAGGAGTTCAAACCTTGCCTGTTGGGTTTCTGCTGTTCCAGAGCAGTTCTGCCAGCAGGGCACAGAGCTGGTTCTGGTGGGGGTGTTAGCTGGGCATTACATCACGATGCCAGGATGATGGCCTTCCTGGCAGGAATTAATACAAGGTTTTCCTTAATGACTGCATCCAGAGCAACTTGAGCTTTTCTAAGATCAATTTCCCCCTGACCCTTCCAGTATTTGGTAAAATATTTCTCTGGTTTGCCTCCCTAAAGCCGCTACTTGAAAGAGGAGACATCTCCGTAAGGGGCACGCACGGGCCTCCTGAAGAACTTCCCACGGCTCTGCTCCTGGCTCTTCTGAGCAATTTGTCTTGCTGTGCTTTGCAAAGAAAGAAAAGGAAATTGTCTGGTGGTTAGTATCTGTTTATTTCCTTTGGGGGAATTTGTCTATATGATCCTGCTTAATCTCCATGGGTGGGGAGCAAAATATTTAAGTTAGTTAAAGATCTTTTTGTTCTTTATGAATAGACCTTATAATCTTTTTCTACTCATTCTTCCTTCTGGCTGTCAGGAAGAATTCCTGGCTGGGAATACAGATGATCTCCCTGGGAAAATTTGCTCCTCTGCTCTGTGGCATAGGTGTAACTATTTCCTTAAATGCACAACAAAAAATTTAATCTTAAGGGACAGGAAATCGTGTGAAAGGAGTAGGTACAGATGCTACCCCCACTTGACCAGCTTTAGTTTTCCATTTTAGTTTGGGAAACTGAACATCTCAGTGATTTCTCTGCTCCAGCTGCAGTGTAAGAGATACGACCTGAACACCCAGGAGTGTGCTCCAGTGCCCAGCACAGCAGCACCAGACCCCTCTGCAGCCCCAACATCAGAAGGATCTGAACCTGCAAGTCCAGAAGAGGCCACAAAAGTGATCAGAGGGCTGGAGCCCCTCTGCTGTGGAGACAGCCTGAGACAGCTGGGAGTGTTCAGCTTGCAGAAGGCTTTGGGGAGGCCTTCCAGCACCTTCTAGAACCTAAAGGGGTTACTAAGCTGGAGAGAGACGTTTGACAAGGCCAAGGAGTGACAGGACAAGGGGCAGTGGCTTCAAACCGGCAGAGGGCAGGGTTAGATTGGATAGAGGGAAGAAATTCTCTACTGTGAGGGTGGTGAGGCCCTGGCACAGGGTGCCAAGGGAAGCTGTGGCTGCCCTATCCCTGGCAGTGTCCAAGGACACGTTGGACGGGGCTTGGAGCAACCTGGGACAGTGGAAGGTGTCCCTGCCCATGGCAGGGGGTTGCAATGAGATGATCTGCAAGGTTGCTTCCAACCAAACTGTTCTGGTTTGATGTGATAGGATTCCCAGACTGGATACTAGAGCAGCTTCTTTCTTTTAGAGCTGAACAATTAATGATCCCAGGAGACCGATCACTTGGTTTCTATAACAGGCACAATTTTTTTCACTTCCATGTTGCTAAGTTATTTCTGGTTTCCTCAGTGCATCTCCCTCTCCATGCCGCCCACCAATGTTGCACATTCCCATCTTTATTAGGAGCAAGCAGCAAGGTGCTGGTTGCAGTTTTGTGACAAAGTCGTGATCTCTATCACACAGTACTTCCATGTTATTTTTTTCTTCTTTCACTTTTAAAGCTTCAGTTATTTTCATTTCTTTGAAAGGAAACTGGCTGATAACATTTCTTAGCTTTACGCTGATGCTTGATCTCATTTTTAATGAATCAAAACCAAACAGCTTTTCTTGTTCAGCAGCCCTTTCTGTTTCTTGTTGTTCTGCTATTTCCTATTGTTCTTCTTGTGGTGCTACTTATCCTACAGCTGATCTCTTCTGGTTTAGGATACAGATCTCTGATAATTGTAACATGATCAAATAGCAGGATTTTATGGTGTAGTCAAAAATTCAGTTCAAACTGAGATCAGGACTACATCTCTTAGGATTTTTTTTTCAATGCCTAGTTCTCAGAATTCTCACAAAAGCCAGCTCTAAGGCAGAACTACTTTGTGTTGGCTCTGCAGCTGCTGTACCAAAACCAGCTTCATCCCTCACATCCAACAGTAACTGAACTCTTAACTTCTTGCTCCCTCTCTCTGGCCTGGATTGCAAAATTTTTTTTCCCGACTGTGCCAGAAATACTTCTACATAGAGAACCTACCTGGCTCAAAGGGGATGTGTTAGTGAAGAGGTAAGAAATTCTGCTGTCCTGCTCTGCCCATCCTACATTTCCTTCTGAAACAAAGTTGAGCTGCTGAAAACTTCTCAGAGCTTAGCTAACAGGGCCAAGTCTTTAAAATAAATGACTGAATTAAGAAAAATGGTGCCTTTCAGTGTGGCTGATGCATGTTGCAGAACCAACCAGACATTGACTCTTTGGAAAAGCATGACGGCAGGGAAGTCCTGGTGAGTATCTGACCCCCCTCATCATCAAACAAGGAACAGATTCAGTGACCAGAGGAAACTACTGGAGAATAGTTTATCTGTTCAATGTTGAGATGAAGTTCAGACTCAACCAACTATCACATGGATCTGGGCTGGACTTTATTTGATGTTCAGAATACCTCATTATGAAACATGAAAAAGCAGGATGGAAAAGTTTGAAATACTCATTTTGTTGTATCAAGTGACCTTTATCGTGCAACAGGACACCCAGTGCACATTGTCACAGTGTGGGTCTCAAAGCACCCTCAGTAAATGTGTTTAGTGTGTTTCCCAAAACACTCTGCTCAGGCCAACTGAGGCTGAAAAAAAAGCAAGTCAGAGTATTAATTTTTTTTTCTGAATAGTGGTCCATAGCACATGTTCAAAGGCTTCTTTTTGGCAAATTTCCACCTGTAATTTTCTCATTCTTCCTGTCCCAAATAATATGTTCTTTTTTGCCCCCAAGGAATAATTTTATTACTGAGTAGGAAAGGTCATGCTTATACTAAAAAAAACCCACCCAAACCCTTACCAGTTCATTAGTCAAAGCTTGCAGGAAAATGTTTTGCCTGATTTTGATATCAGCTTCGCTATTTCCTGCCTGCAAAATGTGACCTCAGCATCCTGAACCCATCTCAGCCTGGAAGAGAATGGAAGCTGAAACAGGTACAAAACACCCCCAGGGCACTGTGAAGAGTTACCAGTATCTCTATTTTCACAATACTGGAAAATCTTCAGCACTTAGAGTAGGGCTTTGGACCACAACAAACAGAAGGAAAGGTTAAGGCAATTCTCATCCTTGGTGTAACTCTGGAAATCAGAGAAACCTGTCCTGATCACAACAGGGATAAACTGTCGCTTTCAAACAGGAACACCGCAACCAAAATACAGAGCCTCAAATTGCCTGGCAAGACTGAAAAAGCATCACAGTAAAGGATATTGTTCATTTTCAGCTCAGCCAGATCTCGAGAGGAAAGTCTTTGCTTTATTAGAGAGCTTCTACCATTTCAAATAACTTTATACTTACTCTGAGTCACCTGCTGCTCTTGGTGTGATGTCTGGGGCCACCTGTGAGATGAGCTGTGAATCAACACCTCTGTTGGATTGGGAGCTCAAGGCTGGGAATGCAGCCAGGGAATGCAAAGCAGAGCACCAAGCTGCACCACAGCAGTCTGTGCCTGCCACCGCTGCTGACCCTCATACAGCTGGAGGCTTCCAAAGCCCTGGCAGAGCAAGCCTGAGAGCAGCCCAGCAGTTCAGAAGGGCCAGCCAGGAGGCTACAGCTGTCTGTGGCACACTGGCCTCGCTGCAGTCAGAATGGGTTGTGTGACTGCAGATTTCCTAAGTGAGCAGTCAGAGCTAACAAACAGCTGAAGCTCCCCTACGCTCCTTCTGGAACACTCCCTTGTAACACACCATCAGAGACTGAGTCCTCATGTTGGCACCTGGCCCTCTGGAATCACACCTCCCATAAACAGAGGCCCTCCTTGTAGGACAGCTGTTCTCTTCCCATCACAAACTAGGTTTTTTTGGAGAGTATGAGTTTCTCCACCACTCTGCTCAGGTCACAGAAATCAAAAAAGGCTGGTCTCAGGAAACCACAGCTCTAACTGGTATTTAGGAGAAGCAAAACCAACAATTTCCATGCCCTACAATTGCTGCACATTTACCACACATTCCCTCAGGTCCAATAGAAATCTACCACTTCTTTCCTGTTCTGGCCTTTTATGAACTTCTGCAAAGTAGGGAAAAGTGAGGTTGCCATGCTCAAAGCTATGCTGGCCCTTCTGCAACGATGCTGTAAACAGTGCCCCAAAGAAATAGAGGGGCTGTTCCACATGGGTTTCAGTAACACTGCTCCCCAGGGTGACATCTTCCCCCCTCTGAGCTGAGTGTGCTCCAACTCTTGCCCCAGGAGAAAGGAAGAGAGCAGTTACTGCATAACTGATAGCAAATTACTCCAGTTACTAATGTAAGTTCTCTCAGTATCTGCCTCCACCTACTCTTGGTACATTGCATTTATTCTAAGGAATCATCAAATCTGCCATTTCAGAAAGTGCCCAGAGAACAGACCTTTCCCTTCCAGCACTGAGGGCAGGAGCACTGGCCCATGCCAAGCTGGCAGCACTGCAGTGGTCCAGACACACCTATTCTGAAGCATCAATAATTGATGCCTACTGAAAATAGAACCTTTTCAGACACACCTCCCTGGAAATCCCATGTATTTACAGTTTCACAGTGGCTACTACCAGCAGTTTAGCAGTATCTGTGACCTTCAAGTGTTGAACATGAAAAGAAGTTGTGGTCCTTTGTCTGTGCTTTGTTAGCATTCTTTAAAGCATGAAAATCCGACACCTAACATTGCCCACAACATTTTATTAACAGGAAGGCTCTGGGACATGAGGCAGTCTTCTACGAAGAGACAGAAAAACCCCTGGACTACACTGTTCGTATACGGAAAGTTTAAACCAAAAATACTTATTTGACTGAAATGCTCTGAAGAATGACATTTATGGTTTCTGTGTGGCATTTTTTTAGTTTGCTGGGGTGTTTGGGGTTTTTTTTTGGTTTGGTTTTCAGTACAGATTTGTGTTGTTAGTTTTCTTTTTCTTTTAAATCTTGCAGAACACTGAAAACCAACACTTGGAAGTTACACTTCTTTTAAGAGAGGCCACTCTTAAATTCTTAATTCTTTTTACATTTAAACACAAAACAGCTTTCTAATTTTATATAATCAAGAAATGGAAAACAATTTTTATTAACATGTCTTACATTTACAGTCTTTTATTAGCTAATCAACATCAACATGCAAAAATAAGCGCTAAATACAAACCTCTACAATATGGTTTTGTTTAAACTACAATGGTTTAATTCTTTTGAAAAGTCATAAGGATGTGTTCTGCAGTTGTTAAAATCGAACTATTAGTTTCAGTAATGAATACTATTTAGACCCTAAAATCATGTAATCATCCTGCAAGGCATCTTCAGAAACTTCGCCCAACACTTAAGAATACCAGCTCATTGTCATGTGAGTACATTCTCAAAGCAAGAAATAAGGCAGTAGCACTAATGATTTCATATTGAACCCTATGCACATAACTAATAACTTTAGAAGGACTTTAACACTATGGTAGACTGGAAAAAGAACATTTAAACAAGCATTGGATTTTGCCTGAAATGTTCTCAGTTCTTCTTGATACTTATGCAACCTCCTTAAAATATTTGGGTTTGGAAAAAGACTTCATACTCCTTCAAACCAGTCCCTGTTTGATCCTCCAGAGAAGCTACCTTGTGTCAAAGACATCAAAAATATCTTCCCATGGAAATAAGTTACATCATTCATGTTCAGGATTACTTCACCGGAGGATCATAAAGAAGGCAAAGAGGAGCTTAAAGGAGAACACGTTGGTAGTACTGATATCTTTGATAACAAAAGGGTCTTGGACAATTGTGAAAAAGAGGGAAGAAAAATGGATTTCATTTAAAATCTGTTGTAACTTTTCCCCCAGTGCAAGTGTCCATCTTTAAAGAAAGCTATCCTTTAGAAGATGAAAGTACTTTTCTTTGAGAAGAGTCCAATTTTTGACCTTATGTTACAAAACCTTAACAATCAAAATTTGTTTTTGCGTTTTTTATTCAAGTACAAACTTAAGTCATAATTCCTCTCTTATTTTTTTTTTTTTTATTTTTTTTTTTACCTTTTTTAAATTTTTTTTCCTTTCAAGAGTGTTTATTGTTGCTCATTGATCTTTGGTCGCAAGAAACAATAATGCCACCGACAGGTCTGTTCCCCAAGGTGGCAGGTTTTGCTTCTTTGCCACACATTAAGGCCCCCCCCTTTACAGGGTCTGCCAAGATACACTGTGTCAGAATTCCAGCGGCACTTCATTGTGTGTTTTACAGACCTACATGATGTAGACTTTCTCAGCTTGTGAGAAGTTGAAGACTTCTTTGGTTCTTGGGCAAATTACTTTGTCATCTTGACGAATAGAAAGCAGGGACTGGAAAAGAGTGAAACCAAAAGATAATATTCACAACAGTAATTCAAAGCATTATTGAACTGTTTAGGAAATGAACTTGTAATTTAAAAAAATGTTGTGGTCTGAGGTCAAAACATCTTTGCCCCCAGAAGTTACTTATTCTACATTATTGCTCTCTGGAGGGAAAGATTTCCAATGACATTTGATCTCGTGTTATAAATTCACATAGTTAGGTATGTGACCATTAATATGTCTTCATTAAGACCAATTTAAGCAGCTAAATATACAGTCCTTAAAAAAATATTACTGCAAGAAGTATTTTTCTAGCTTCTGACTGAGTTTATTAGCTCTTATTTTGATCTAGCAAGTTATTCTAACAGCTGCTATTTTAGCCTTCAGCAAGTCATTGACTGCAACACTTACATTGTATCCATAGACATATCCATTTGGTAACATCATAGGAGGATTATTTTCGTTCATTACATCCCCCGAAATCTTGCAGACTAGTCGGGAGTTGGCACAATGTGCCATCGGCAGGGGCTGAGCCAGCTTGTTCAGGGATTTGCTACACACAGGGCAGTCGGGGTTTTTTGAGCTCCCATCCTCTTTATAACACTGTCTGTTAACAGCAAGTTAGGGAACAATCGCCACAACGAAACCATGATTAGCATCCCATTGTATGGGAAACCTTAGCATTAAAACACCGTGTCAGCTGGGCCAACAGAGCCCAGGTGACAGAATGCACAGGAACATTAAATTCAAGTTTAATGTCTACAAAAAAGAATCAAGGGTTTGCTCTGTTTCAAGGAAAAAAGAGTGAGCAAAACATTTGTCTGGCAGCCTGCACAGGTAAAGTTTCTGAGGTGCAGTACTCCAGCAGCACCAGCCTTCTCCAGCACAACACAGTGTGCACCAAACCCAACCAAGTTTCAAAAGATGCAGCTATTTTTGAATATTCACATAGAATCTGGCAGGTAAATTTGTGTTTAAGCGCTTAAAAACCAGTAATTGTGACCCAGCTCACTAAACCTTGCAGGCATATTCACTAATTTCAGACATGAAGAGAGAGCCAAACCAAACACAATTTTGCATTTTACCTTAAAATTTTTGTTTTGGCATGCATTTTTTTTCAAACCATAATATTATTTATTATAATCTCCCCTTAATTTAATAGTGACCAATTTATACTGCATTTGAACAACTCATGAGCAAAAATACTGAAGTGCTATTAACTGAAATTATTTGAGCTCTCTGAAAAGCATCCATAAGCCAAAAATAAACCCCCACAAGGCTTTCTTTCACTCCCAGTAATATTTGCATTAAAGGATACGGTGTTTTTATAGCTGAAAGGCCTGCCTGGAGTGTTATAGTAAAAACAGAATTGTTTCCCAGCTGATGTAGTCTGTAGTTATCATATCTAAACTGTTGGATCAGCATTCTCCATCGAGCAGGGTCCAAGAGATCCTATAAAAAAACAACACAGCTATAAGTTGCTTTCAATCTAATTGTTCCAGGGGGTAAAAGCCTAGGAGTGGCAAATTGCACAAAACTCATTCGAGCAAATCCATCACAAAACAGAAGCGGACACCCCAATGCATAGTGTTTAAAAAGTACCTTTTAACACTATTTTATTAAATCAAGTATTACTTAAAATAGCTGGAGCAATATTTAATCTCCATAATCTTACCAAATGTTCTAAAGAAGGCATGTAAATCCTGGTGAGGTTACTTCTTCCATTTAGTTTCTTAGAATGCTGGACTACTTAGGAAACAACATTAGTTGTTAGGGCAGATGAGGACACGGTTTAGTGATGGCTCTGGATTGATGGTTGGACTGGATGATCTGAGACACCTTTTCCAGCCTTAACAATTCAGTGGTTCTACTGTTAAAGGCCAGGTTTCTTGTGCTCCAAGAAATCTGGTCTAGTGGAAGGTGCAATGACATAGGAGTGTTCAAGGGATATCAAAAGAAAATAGCTTGTTTTGCCACAATAGTAAGCATTTTCCTTAAGTCCTGAAAGGAAAAGCTGGAAAGTTCTATTCATTGGTTAGAGAAGACACTTCTTTAACCAACTGATTTTTATTAATCCAAGGAGAGATATGACCTCAAACTTTGTCAAATATTTAAAAAGAATTTGGTTAAAGGCATTTTAGGAAGCCATTTATACAGAGAACTCACAATCAAGATATTAAAGGTAACTCCAAACAACCACACACTGTGATTGTGTTGAACTAGGTAATTATTGAAGAATTCAAAACCTAACTTCCATAAACTACAGTGTTTTAAGTCATATCCAGAAATATCAGAGAATTTGTTCTCCATTGTATGGTTGTATGGGAAACAATCCTAGATTTTTCACCTTGCTCTCACTCATTGAAACACTCCATCCAAACCAGCCCTTAGAATATGGGAATTTTATTTCCTGCCTATTTCTTTCTAACTACTAAAATAATGATAAGCTCTATCTTACACCCACAGTCTTCTAACACATCATTTATACTCATAATTTAGATCAAATCAAGCATGTAAAATACCAGCATCCTTCTAAGACTGAGATGAGCAAAGAAATTTATATTGATTTTGTGGATTGTTCATGTCAGGTTTTTTTTTTTTTGTGTGTGCTTTTTTTGTTAAACCATGATTTCATCATCATGTTTAGAAAAAGTGTTTATACTGGCATTGTCACACATATGCTTGGCATTTCATGGAATTCTTGTCTTACTTTGACAACTCTTTATCTTCTGCCTCTAAAATGAAGCTAAAAAGAAGTGAATTAGCACATGACCACATAACTCAGTCTGTAGAAACAGTAGCTACCTATGAATTTTGCTTACTTTAAATTTAGATGTATATATTACTACTAATATCTACATTGATTTGCACGATCCAAATAAATGAAAATGTATTTTAAGGAACAAAAATACTGCTTTCACATCATTCAAATAATCCTTCCTTTCTTCATCCCAACCACTGCAACACAGTAAGAAGTAATGTGAGAAGTAGACTTAAGAACAGCTATTGGTGTATTAAAGCCAGTTTTGTATGTTGAACAAGACTCTTTTTTTCCCCCCTCTTTGTACTTCCCCACCTTCTACCTCTTGCTGTATATTTAATTATTGTGCTTCCAGCCTCACAGCTCTCTAATGCTGGGCTTATGGTAAGCCTAGCTCAGTGTTACTATTCATGTTGCTATTACAGTCCAACTGAAACAATACAAACACTTTATATAACACAAATACAATACAAATACTCTTCTGGATTAATGTACAAGGACTGGTTACTAAAATTAAGAACTCTTACAAAGGTGGGATTTAGGAAGTAGAAGTTTAAAAAACCATTTATTTTGATATTATCAATGCATTTTCCTGTGCTGAAAAAAGAACTGAAACATCTGTTTTAATACTGTGTTGTAGCACTGAATTTCAATGTTACCTTATAGGGAGAGATATGAGTGTCTGAAGGAAAGGCCAACATTCCCATCACCTGTCGAACCTCATCCAGCTGGCTTCCCTCAGCCTGACTGAAGTGCTTTCTTGCATGTCTGAAATAGAGAATTGATACTTTATTAGACAGCCTTGTTTCCAAATCAAGTAAATTGACTTAAATATGGAAGATTTCAGAGAAAACCTCTATATTCTGCTCTCAATACATGAACTCCAGGAGTGCTCTATGTACATTCAAAGAACTTGGAAAAAAACACATCCTGCAAATGAGAATGCAAGAATGACTAAGAATTAGCATTAGAATTTTACATTGTAATTTCTTAGAAACCAGAATCTTTTTACTGTAGTGTGAAGTCTTGCCTCACCTAGAACTAAAACAACCATGATTATTAGAAGAAATGTCTCTGCTTATGGAGATTCAGTGTATGACGCTCCTCTAGCACACACTTGCCAGTGATATAAAGGCAGTCTGAAAATCAGCTGTTCCAGACCTGTTACACATCAAGAGTGTTCAAATAGCTGCTTTGTTTATACTGACTTCTGGGGCAATGTTTATGTTGAAAAAATGATTTTCTGGGGGCAGAGGTATAGGCTAGAAGACAGTATCACTTTCTGTGCAGACTGCAAGAAATTGCAGGGCAATGTAATAGAAAACACCTTGTTAAGAGCACTTTTCTTCAAAAGGAAAATAAAAAATTAATGATAACTTTAGTGTAAATTTTTCTACTTTAATACAAACAGATTTTAAGGGATACCTGCGTGCCTAAAAGCTTGGATATTTGAAAGAAGTGACAGAATTACCAGAAACATATTTAAATCAAAAATACAAACTTGAATATCTTTCAGGAAATAGTAAGAAACCACAGAATTATTATCAGATTATGAGGATATTCAACTACTTTAAAACCTTATATGAAAGTTTCCCCAGTCCAGTTTTCCCAAGATCAGTAATTCTCAAGTTGGAGTTGCAAGAGTGCAGGAAGACCCTTCAGCCTTTAAATTGGATGATTAGTTCAGCATTTCTGCTAAAAACTCCTGTTTTCAGTGGTGCACAGAGGTATCACAGCAGGCTGGGTACGGAACCAGCATTATACTGAGCTTTTGGCATTACATAAGTGTAGGAAAATTTTCCCTATGCTGCGACTTCTGAGCAGTTTGTACTATGGGGAAGATATCAAGTCAAATCTCAAGTCCTCCACTAAGAGTTCAGTCATTTTTCACTTTAGAAGAGTCTTTTATTAATTCTTAAATTACTTCTAGGAATCGATAGCATTTTCAAAATGTCCATTTCACGGCTTCAATAAGAAAAACTAGGCAAGGTGTTTTTTTTTTTTTTTTTTTTCCCTGATTCTGAATTTGACTACTACACTGAGGTCATCAATACCATGAGAAAGTCTCTTTAGCAGCATTTCAGTACTCTCACTTCCTCTCCCACCCAAGCCAGGAAGCAATGGAAGTTATGTAGGACAGAATGTTTCCACCCGATTTCCTATGCTGGGTGAGCAATTTGGGAATGTAAACATTGTTCCTCAGGTGATGACTGTTATGAGGGCAGAAGCACAAAACCCCTGGCCTGAGAGAAGAGATAGCCTGGAAATACTGGAAGAAGCCTAAAATAAGGGTGGAGAGCTGCAGATGAAATGAAGAGCTTTTGAAAACAAAGATTAGGCAAACAAAAAAATTCAGATCTACCCACCAAGATAGATTACTATCTGTGCATGCATGGGAGAAAAAAAAAGGAAAATTCTTCTCAAAAGAACTGATTAGAGTGCAGTTGTGTTCTATGATGGTAAAACAGAAGCTGATGCTTCAGTTTGCAGCAGCCTAGTGAGTTTGTGTTGAGGTTCTCCTTCCTGCCAGGCCATCAGCCTTCCATCACTTGCAAAGTACTGAACACACTGGGATGTGGTGGCTGGTTTGGGCTCAGCCAGAATGACTTACGTTTTCCAAAGTGAGCTTGTGTTAGTCTTTATCTCCTGACTCTCCCTCTCTCCTGTGTTCTTAAAAAAAAAAAAAAAAAAAAAAAAAAGGAAGGCTTCCCACAAGGTCTGCATGCTATGGCTGAACTTCATCCACTGAGAAATTAAAATGGAGCAAGATATCTTTCAAAGGTGAAGCAAGTTCATTAATTCATAGCACTCAAATCTTTTTTAGATTGGGAAGCACACGCATTACTGTAAATTACTTGGGCATACAAGTGAAATAATGCTAATAATGCTATTCACGCCTTTCCTTGTCATTCAGCTATTTCCAACTCTGTGCAAGTGTTGTTATGCTCCTAGAGGTCTCTGAACATTGCAATGCTTAATTGCAAAGTTTTTATCACCATTAGCACATGCAAGTCTCTATAACTAAGGCAGGGGGCTAAATTTTTCAAGAAAATACTTTTTAAATCCTGACAATAGACCATCCCAGAAGCCACTAATTTCCTGTGACAGATCTAAGTAATAGATAGAAAATTTTGTTTTTCGAATCCCAGAATGATTCTGTAAACTCTGCAAGGACAAAGTCTATAATCCTTTGTGTGTCCCTCCAGCCCACACAGGTAGAGCTGACATACTGTACTTGACAAATATTTACAAAGACTTGAAGACCTACAGTTCACTAAGGATACATTAAATTGTTACAAAAGGATGCATATTTGCAATGTCCAGCTTATGTATCTACATATGTCTGAATATAAAAATGAACGTCTTTATTGGGCAGTGGCAATGACTGAACACAAATGTAAGATGTTATCAAGAAAGGACTTGTTTCTACTCAGTTACTTGGCCAATGTCTGAATGCCTTTGTCTCAGACCCTTACGACAACCAAAAGAATTTATACTCAAAGTGCTCAAAAGTTTTATTATCTTTATACCCAACAAAAAAAAAGTTCACTCATCCTTGTAGGAAGGAAGTTGACTAAAATGATAGACTTGTAGCCATTTTCTCCTAACTTTGCCCACCATCAGCTATTATTTACTCCTTTTTGTCCTTTGTATCCCCAGAACAAGAAGTGCACATCATGCTTTGTTAAGCTTTTAGATGAGAACTCTGTGTGTCTCTGGCATTGCATAAGAGCAAAATGCTGTCAAATTTCCCAGAATGAAATTAGTGAGAGCTCCTAAAGTGAAATTGGTGTCATCAGTCATTCATTGTCACTTTAGTAGGTACAAATTTGACAAAAAAAACCCCCTAGAGATGGAGAGTTAAAGGCTAATGATACTAGGCAAAAAACTTTGTATTATATTTAAGGTTAAGAGATTCACTCTTTGTATTCAAGAACAGTTTTTACATTCTTGAAACTTGCACTTTCAAGGCTACTCTGATAAGGTACCTTAGGGGAAAGTCTGTTTGTACTCATTCTAAAAAGCTACACAAATTCAAATACTTATTTAGTAAGATGGATAATTTTAAAGTTCACATCAATTTTAATGTAAAAGCAATGTCACTTCAGAGGTTCTCAGCAGGCAGCAAAAGCTTTCAAACTTATTTAAACACCAGCTGCGTTTCAACAAAATGTCAGTTCCCCCAGTTCCACTCATACAGGAAACTCCTTGGTAAACAGCTTCTTTCTCTGCTTTCTAATGGATGCCTGACCTATTTATTGCACCACAGACACAATACTGAAAGAATTCTGCAGCAGGCACTTAAAAAAACCAAGCTAATAAAGCCACAAGTTGCAAGGGTTTGCTAGAAGCAATGAAATTTATGCCACACCTCCCCAAAATGTATTCCCTTATTCATTACTTATTTAATTTTGAAACAAAGTAGAATGTAATGGTAAAAACTTAGTTTTTAAGCCACATTTTTGAAAGGAAGCATTGAGATGTTGAAGTCTGAACATACAAAATAATCAAAACTCATCCTGCTAAAAGGGAGTCAATTAAGATATAGAAAGACTTCCACAGCTCCTTTTCCTTTTACAAGTGGTTATGAAGTGAAAGCAGCACTGTCATGACTGGCAATTTGTAATTGCCAAGTATAAAATGTACGTCAATCCTGAATTTCAGCAGGTATATGGAATATACACGCTTTACCCCAACAACACTCAGTATGGATGCCTTGTTTGCCATATAGACAGGAGCTCTAAGTTGTAAACATCAGGAAGGTTATTTCACCCAAAGCATGCTGTGTCCTCTTGAGGGGTGACAGCTTGCAAATTTTACCACTTCTGATGTGGAAAAGGGATGAGAGGGAAGCAAATATCCAGCAACAATAAGATACAGAAGGACCTTATCTGCTTTGTCCCAGTTCTCAGACTATTTCCTTATTCCAGCTCTGTGCCTGCCCTCTGGTTTCCAAGCTACATAAGGAAGCTGTAGCTCAAAGAAAATAGTTTTTAGAGCATGGACTACTCATTGTTAAGATGCATGACTGCACACTTGGCAAAGGAACAAACTGAGAATAAAGCTGAAGGCACAGTATTCATTTAGTATAAAGAGCACCATGGGCTTCAGAAGACAGATAATGGGGTTGAGTCTCTTTCATCCTTTTCTTAAGTACTTGACAATTCCTTAGGATTTGATAATTCTATCAAAGGGTATGTGCACATATCTATATGCTAGTTGGTAGGTTTTGTTTTTAATTATATTTGGTTTTAATTATTAACATTAAAATTAGCTGGAGTTTATCAGATTGCACATTTGCATTGGCTGGGATGAGAGCAAAGATGATTTAAGTGCAAGTAGGGCAAAGTAGGAATGATATTAGCTGAAAGCAAGCCACGCATCTGAATGAAATTAGAAATAAAACCTGAAAATAACCCTAAAACTTTGCCCTGCAGGAGAACTTCTCCATCTAGATTTGGGAATATGCTAGAATGTTTTCAGTCTGTGCATACTTTATGATGGTTTTGTGTACCTCTGTGCCGGTCGGTCTGACCAAAAAATCAGCTCTGCCACAAATACAAGTTTCAGTTTCTGAAGCACCTGGTTTGGGTTTAAAGGCAGCAGAACTAGCGACTTCTTTAACATAGAAGTATTACATGGCAACAGTGTTCTCATCAGGATGTACCAGCAAAGCTGCAGCTTGGGCCATGAACTTCTCACCTCACTTTAGGTTTAAATATTCTTACAAAACATCCAGCTGAGCTTTCTCCCTCCCTTGTGCACATGTAAGCTCCAGTAGCTCTGCCACCTGCACCGTACTTTGGTGCTGGCAAGGTCACTGCTTATCAAATTATCAATGCATTTCTTTGTCCCAGTATCAAAATTCTTTCAGCAGGACTAGTTTCCTGTGTTATCCTGGAACATTATTCCACCTTAAATCAGGACCATTAACTCAGATGTATAAATTGCTTCATGTGCTGGTATGAAAAGTATTGTGAGAAAAACTCTCTTGTGGTTGAAGTCGGGCAGTGCTGAGGTGTGACTGCACTTCTGTTACTGATTCACAACCCCACTGGGCATTGTTACTTTTTCTCTGTAGTCCCCACCGAACTTCTTCAGAACAGGTAAAAATGGATACTGAATTGGTTTCTTCATTTGGAGCCAGAGGAACGCAGTGAGGAAAACCTAACACAGCTCATCCCTCTCCCACGCACAACCATATAGAACTGTAAATCAGGCATCAAAACAGGGGGTGAACGTGGCCTTGCAGGTAACTTGCAGAACAAAAAGTTGAATGGAAATAGTAAAGCAGAAGAGAATTCAGTCAAAATTTAAATGTTAAAGCTTTAGAGGAAGGTTTCATTAACCTTTTAGTATTTCTGGTGATTCAAATTGTAATGAATTGCCATAAGAAGCTGGCTATACCTCTTGAAAATTAGTAAAGGGTGAATAGATATTTATGTAGTACACTGTATACCACCAGAAATTTCATTTGATTTTTTAAACAGGTTGATTTTCTAAACCTTGATTTTGAAGAATAAGAAGACACAGAGTTTCAGGGATAACATTAATTCTTTAAGAAGGTGCGTCCGTGGAACGACACTTTGCCTTTAAAAAAAATTCAAGCCCAGCTTAAATCTAAAGGCTGATGACAGCACCAGGTGAGAGACCCTTCAAGACTTTACGGGGCTTCTGGGTGTTGCAACAACAATAGTCACATGTTTCTAATGAAGCATAATACCATCTTGTTAAGAAAATTGTTTGGAAAGCATCCTAATATTTCATACCTCACAGCATCCAGTCTCTTGTTCTGTCGAATGAGTTCAATGAACTCCTGAATCCTTAGGCTGAACTCCAGACAGCTCTGAGATTAAAGACAAGACAGGGTCTTAGATGGTGCCAAAGCTGCACCACATGGTTTGTTAACGACTATGTGTGCACAACAAAAAAGAAAGTGTTAATAACATGCAACCTGGTTTGCTTGCTTTTAGGCATTCATGCAAAAAAAGCTGAAATGCTGATTCTACAGATAAGATCAGCACAGAATTCCCTAAAAGCAAACAAAATCCTCCTCCTCTTGCCTCCTTTAAAACTTCGGCAGGGATGAACTTTTTCCTAATGACTGAAAGCCTTGTTACCTGAGACACAAATGAGAGTAATAGGTAATTTCTTTGTATTATCTTACAATATAAAGTAGTAGACTCAACAGTAGTTTGGGGCTATGTGATAATTTAGACAGGTCTACCCAGAAGACTGCAAGGAAGAAACAAGCCTTTGAATGTTTTCTGAAAAACCCCAAAATTAACAAAAAATAGCACAAAGTTTAAGTTGCTGCAATACCCTCCCTCCCTTTCTTCAAGCTTCTATCCCACTCTTCTTGTCAAACATCTAAAAGCCACGCTGGAAACAAAGAAAACCAAGTGGCATTTACCTGTTTATAGTAAAAGGTAAAATTTGAAGCCTAATGAAGTTGACAGTGTCCCTTTAAATCAAATTCCATCACCAGTTCACACAATCTATAAAAAAACTTTGAATATGTGGAATTAAAAAGATTCTCCCTCCCCCAAAAAAAAGAACAAATCACTATGCTTCTTTATAGGGACACAGTCAACTGTTTAATTACCTTACAAAAATAATGAAAACTCCAAGTGCTCTGAATCATGTAAAGACCTCTATTCCCTGTGTTCCTCTGCTCCACTTGCTGAGTGTTTTTTCTTTACCCACGTTTCTAATGAATAGTTGCCTTTTGTTTATTGTCATCAGCATAGTCATATCAAAATTCCTCAGTGACTTCAGCAGGAATTTGAGCAACTCTGAATTTCTATCAGTTAGCTCCCTGGGTTGACAAATGCACACATTGCAACAACAGCTTATTTAAGATTTAAAACATGAACCATCTGAACATAAAAATGATGCATTCCTTCATATGTTAAAACTTACTGGTTTAAGGAACAAAAAAGTTATTCTCCAACTCTGCATTTTTCTGTATTTACGCCCAGATTTAGCAGAAAATAAAAGGTTTTTCTCTAGAGATTTTCAACAGGACTATTTAAAAACACCTTGTTATCAAAATCTACACAAACCTCTCACCTAGAATTTTGAATAAGCTTGTTACTACTAGAAATTTGATTAAGCTTTTTAATTGTAAATAATACTAAATCCCAGGGCTTCCTATTTTGCTAAGATTTTTCAACATCAAAACTCACATGCCAAACAAATGAATTTTCAAGTAAGGTGCAAGCCAACGGCCCCAGGGTTCTGCAGACCAGTGTAACTAGAAGCAGAGTGTTCTAGACAATCAGATGATGCACATTCCGTGTGTATCTTCGAACTACCCCACAGCAGCTCTTAACAAGACTTCAGATCGCTCACATCTGTAAAGATTATGTGACTGCTTTCCCAGGCCCACCAAACAGTTGAGATTTTAGATAAGGCTTGCATTCAGGTAGGTGGTGGCTGGGATTTTAGAACATTAATGTCGATGAGTAGCTAAGCAACTAAAGCAACTAGAAGCAGAAATGTTTGTGTTTCAAAAAGAAGCATAGTAATTTCTCTTCTTCCAACTCTGATCTCTCAGAGCCTTAGCTTTGTTTTTGTTTTATTAAAAAACAAACAAACAAAAAAAGAAGTGTAGGGCTTGCAGAAATAGATTTTTATGAAAGTTTATTTTTCAGAAAGAGGATGGGGAAGATTTTTCCTCATTTACTGCTGGTTTAAAATTGGTGATGAAAAAGTAAGACATTCAGCTTTTATTTCTTGTATTACTTAACATTTTAAGATTACACAAGGGGGATTTTTTTATCAGTATAATTATGCAACGTGGTTTACATACCAATTCTGGTTTTCCTTTAATGGGTTCCATAACAAGATCATCATTTTGACTAGGGCAATCACTGGCAGATTTACTTTTGTATCCCATCTTCGGCTCGTTCTCAGTTTGACGCCCCTGAGTGACAGAGAACGTCACTCTTTGCTTATTGTTAAGTGCACTCAAACATTTTTAATGTTAAAGAAAGTGCTTAGTTTAAAAAATATAAGACAAACATTTCTGATGGAGGCAGGGATTTCGGTTAATCAGTTAAAAATAATCAGTTAAAAACAGATTTCTGCAAGCCCTATAAAAAATTGCAGCATGTTTTGAAATGCATAATTGAAGAGGCAAGGAAATTTAAATGGACTGCACAGCAACAAGTACACAGCATGTTCTCCTCATGGTACTCAATGGCTTGAGGAAGACTTTTTGTGTTTATTACTTGATTAGATTCCAGCTTTTGTTTTTTTAACTTCTCACAGAAAGTTAGTTCTTTACTCTAAAGTTTTGTCGTCTTATATTCAGCAGTTAAAAATTACTAAGACTAAAATCTGTATGAAATTTCTCTCAGAAATTTTAAACCTGAGGGCAGAGATCACTAATTAATCTCATTCTTAAGACACCTTCACATATAAACTGAGTTATAGCCTCACCAGGATGCGCAGAGTTGTAAATGCAAATTTAGATGCATCAAGACACTACATATTTCTGCATTTATTTGTTTACAAATCACACTAAACCCAACTGAGAAGTGTATTTGATTTGAACATAATTTGTTGAGACAATACTGAATCCAGAAGATGACCTATCACTCACTTCCAGGTCTGATATTTCTGAGCCTCTTTAGCTCCAACTACCTATGCCTTTTAAGAACATTTTTATACTTACTGTCCTTACTTTTATACGAGACCTTTTTCAAAACCTGTAATTTGAAACATATTGACCACATCCAGCATCCAAGTAGTTTAGAAAATAGTTGAAGCAAAATGTGAACTTGTTACATTTTCATACCTTCATTTTTCTGAGTCTGGATTTGTTGTCATGACACCAAGCCAAGCAAGTCATAGTCTCTTGTCTTTCCAATGACTCTTCCACTTCCTTAGCAGTCAAAAACATCTCAATATTTACCAAGTCCTTCAAAAAACAAAAAAGTAAGGAAGATCTTGTTAAATTGTACTCATTGTGCTGTACTTCACACAGCAATTCTTCAACGTAGTTGGAATACAGAGATACAAAAGACTTTGTTCTCAAGACCTCTGGATTTTAGAAATGTACTTTGCAAAAACACATTACAGTATATTTCCATGGACTGGAATGTTCTGACAGTGACAGCAGTACTCTGAGTCCAGTTACACAACAGAACAAAAAAGAGAAAACTATTAAAGATCACACCTAGAATCTTGCAGATTTTTATACTACTGATATGCTTAATATCACAAATATTACCATAGGGCTTGTGAACAAAACCACTCTCAGAAATAGCTGTCAGAACAGCTGACTATACTTAATCTTAGAAGTTCTACCTTCCATGAGACAAAGTTGAAAACCAGAACTAGCATCAGCTATATCACATTCACATCTTGCATTTCATTACTCTATAAAAGAAAAACTTCCTTATACAGGGAAGCCTAACACTATTGGGAAAGTGGACTAAATTATGTTACGGTTATCAGAATTGTTATTTACAGAAATTGAAACAAGCCACATGTATTTCTCATGTGCAGCAGAACTTGCAGCTTTTACTAAATATTTCTCTCATTACTTGAATTTTAAAACCAATACATTAACATTTATTTTATAGGTTGTATGATCATAGCAACAAAACCATTTACCATCAAAAGAATAAAGGGCCTCCCACAGCTCTACTGGTATAATATCCAGGTAAATTAGACTCAGAATTCAGATAGCTAAAAGTTTACAGGACAACATTGAGATTGGACTTTATTGGACTCTTCCCATATCCTTAGGGTGAAAAAAAAATCATCTATTTTATCAATGTGTTGGCAAATGGACTGAAAGAATGCCAACCTGTTCCACGACAGTATTTTTTAAGTATTCCTACAAGAACATGACAATAATCTTTTGGCTGGTCTGAAGTTTTTCTGATGATATGCCCAAGTGGAAGAAAAGTTCATTACTCCCCTGTGCATGATAAGGTGGCCATATAAAAACCTCTTGCCCATTAACTCATCTGTGTAAGTAGCTTGACACATAATGCAGTCATAGTAATTATCCTGCTTGCATTCCATACAGCTGCTGAGTGGAAAGACAATTCCATTTAAGTTACAAACAGTAACATCTCCATCTATCTCCTCAAGCTTACTGGAGCTATGTGCCCTCTTAATGAACAGCATTTGCTCTTACACCAAATTAAAAGCATTTGCTTTTACATGAAAAAAAGGATTGGATCTGCTAATCAGAAACAAATCACTGGTTTAATCTCATTTGTTAGCTTTTAAAGTTGAAGCTTCATTACAAAAAATAGAATTAAAGAAGCATAAGGGCAGCATTTGTTACATGCCCATGAGCTGGTGAGAGAATCACAGCTATCTGAATTTATCAATCAGGTGTTAGTACAGCAGCCCTCTATTATGAGCAAAAAGACTGCAATTGCTGCCGAGGCAGACAAAACTCTTAAATAAAAAGACGAATTTCTACATTGCTTTTGAAAATTTAAAATGAAAAAGGTTCTATTTAACAAAAATGCTAATTAGAGTCGCGGTTGCCAAAAGAAGTCAAAGCTTGGCAGCCTTCTCTATTAAATAGACAGTATGTATCCAGAAAACAGAGAAGAACATTTTAAATTAAAAGAGTTTCTTTCAGAACCAACAATTACATTTAAATTGCACCAATAAATAGGATTTTCTTCTCTGTTGACTTGATAGAAAGTTAAGGAACAATATAAAAAAGGCATTAAGAAATCCTTTTGTAGAGACAGGAATAGCTTTTGCATTTGATTAGAAGTAGTTACAAGTCTTAATCATGCAGACTGATTACCACAAAAATACTAAGACACAATTAGGCAATAAACCTTTAAAAATCCCACATGCCACACAGGTTTTTTTTTAATCCAATCATACTTTCCTATCTTTTCTGGTGGTGCCTGTTCTTGGTGCTTCTTCCTTAGCTAGGACTAAGGAAACAGAAGAAAAGAGTATCAGAAGATTTATCAAAACTAGCACAGGACTTCTACACAGGCCAGTCAGGAGTACAACTTGTCTGCCTCATCTTGGATGGACAAGAACCAGTTTAGCATTTGTAAGAAGTTTCTCATGATCCAGTCAAAAAAATCCCAGCTAAGACCCCAATCCTGAATAACTTTCTGAAAGTATTCTGCAATTCAGAGTTTTACAGGCTGCAGACCATACAGAAACATTGTCTTTCTCAGCTCCCTAAACAGGATTAAGATTTCACAGCCTGCTACAAAGAGCCTCTCTTATATAATTTACATATAAAATTGAGTAAATGTAAATACACAATTTAGAGAAATACTGCCACTTGATTTTGCAGGTGCAGAAAAAGCAGAAGCAAGAAATCTGTTGCCACACACTCCCCCTCAAAGCGACACAGTATTCAGCACCATGGCAAACGTTTTCTGACTTGTATATAAACTAAAAAGAAATTCTAAACTCTTTAATTACCCTCCTTACAACACTGGTGTCTCCCTTCATTTCACACTTTCAGCTTTCACACTGGAATGGGAGTTGCAATACTTTCCTGCCAATACTGCAGAACTGAGGAGAAACTTACCCCGCACACGGATTATTCCAGTACTGGGATCAAACCATAATTTAGCACAGACTTTCCAGCCTCCTGTGCATTGTCATAACTTTGCTAAATCACTTGATTACAAATACACAACACCTGAGATTGGGCAGGAAGACTGATTTACATGAAACTTTCATTTAATTCTAGAAGTGTACTGAAAAATAGTCTCAAGCTTCTCAAGGAGGAGAACTTGCTCTATTAAGTATTAGCAACGATATCCAAACACTCACGGGGGGAGTACAGTACAACTGGGGAGTACCATCTGGATTTTATCATTTCTGCTTTAAAAAACGGGTATTAGACTAAAGTGAACTAACTTTCCCTTCTATACAACAGTCACTAACCAGGTTTTAGAAGGGTAACTATCTTAACACTGGGTGAACTTTATCATGAAAGAACTATTTAATTCCATTACAACAGTGAAAACTCCAGAGAAAGACATTTATTATTAGAGAAAACTGCGCATGAAGGCTGAAGACACTTTAGTGAAAGCAGAGATACTTATTTAAACAAGAATACAGCTATCCATCACCCTGTGCTCTGCCTGATTTACATACATATAGCTTTTAAAATATCACTGCTTCTTTTTAAGCTGCAAGTGCCTCCAGGGAGGGAGGATACCAACCCTAGGATTCTGCACAGAACTCCAATTATTAGGCATAAAAAACTATGAAGAATGAGGATGCTTTTATGATGGTGATTACTAGATACATACTCCTGGCCAACATAAAAGCTGGATCCCATTTGCTCAGATGGGTTCTTAGTAAGAAAATCCCAAGCATGTTTATGCACATCCCCTCCTCTGAACAGCTCCTCTCTGGTGAGCATGAGCAGGAGCTGATGGGCTGAACTCTCAGGGCAGCTCACTCCTGGCCAGGGTGCTCTCCTTAGCAGTGCCTCGTTTTAAGGGGGCTCCAGCGCCTGCCCTCACTGCAGGGAAAGACTGCAGCAAAAATGAACACTGGTCTGAAACACCTGAACTAAGAGAACAACAAAAATTGGCTCAGAACTTAATGAATTTATGTGGTTACATTACAGAAAAGAAGAAGTGATTCAAAGAAATACAGTAAAGTCTGTGAAGAATAATAGCTGTGAAATAATGAGAAGGTATGTATAAAGGCAGTAGGGCAATTTGGTTTAACTGGCAGATACATAAGGTTCACATGAATTTAAAATTAAACACAGCTACATCTTATTATGAAGTTGTGAACCAAACTGGCAAATACGTATCAAAATATGAATTTAAACTGAATTTAAAGCCAAACAAAGGCTGTAACTTTAGACTGTGCAGAATGAAGAGAATTCAGCAGTAAACTGGAAAAAAACCAGATCTATACGTTTGGCTCTATATTCACCAAGAGAACTGCTCAGAATTTTCAGCACCAGATGCAACAAAACCACCAACTTTGCATTAGATTGTATGTCAAATGACTTAGAACAAAAACATATTTTTTGCAGTAGCAAAATAACTACAGAAATTCATGTAGTGTTCACATGAGAATTTTTATATAACATTTTAAAATTTGGAGCAGTCAGGTCAAGTCATTCCTCTCCACTGGTCTCCAATACGCACATGAGCTGAAGTATTTTTACTTTATGAGATCTACAGTCACAAGTCCAGAAAGCTATTAGAAGGAATGTGTGATAAAATCCCTTATAGTTCAAATGAACATTTGTGCATTAATCTAACCCCCAGATTATTTCACATTAGAAATGTGAATCTTTAACAAGGCTCAAAACCAACCAGAAATAAGTAGTAGAACAGCCAATACTTGTTATTTTCAAATATCCCATAAGCTATTCTCAAAACAAGATTAATTACTCAAAAAAGAAATGTTAGGCTTAAACAAGATAAAATAAAAGATTTGATTCAGTGAGAAAAGGCAGCATTCTGTAGAAAAGAAAATTTCCTCAGTGGAAAAAAACAGCTCTCATAAAACAGGATATTTGTTGTATAAAATAAGCAATTTGTAATATCATAAGATACTGTTTGTATATTTTTCAAAAATGCAGATTGTTTATTTTTAATTGTTTACTAGCATCAATATGAAATTGAAAATAGGCCAGTATGCCTCAAGCTATCAGTGGCTCATTGCCAAGAGTACGTACCAATAACAGCTTTAATAAGATTGACTATCTATCTATCTATACACATTACACGCATAAGACCACTACCCTCATAAAAAAAGCCTTTGCTGATGCACTTCAGCATTCAGTAGCATGGTAAACTAGTTGTATATGAAATACAATAAACACTTGGATCACTCAACAACAACTTCAGAAAAAGCTGAGTTAAGCTTTTAATGACTACTCACATACTCTCCACTTGCAACACAACTTTCAGTATAATTTAGGTCTGTGGAAGTGAAATAGAAATGCAGTAATGAACAGTTACAAACAAAGAGGTCAATTTAGTCTTCTATATTAATATATGCATTTGTTAAAATTTCCCCTGTGATGAATACGCAGCAAAACCAGGCATCATTTCTGGCTGTGATCACTGTTACACAACTCAGGGAGAAGGCAAACACAAGGAATTATAAGGTAAGGTGACAGGAGCAGCTGGGAAAGAAGAGGTCAGTGTATTTCTACCATGGGGAAACAGTGAAAGAGGCACCACTTGGCAGGAGCAGGAAGCCTAGGAAACACCACAGTCACACTGCCTACTTGAAAACATGTGCAGGAAGGAAAAAAATGAGGACAGTGCAGGTGGTTGTGGAGGTAGTAAGAGGAATTGGGACCACAATCCAAGTCCTCTGCCCCTATACAAGCGCAGGAATAAAAGGCTGCTGGAGTAACAGTTTCTTCAAAGTCAACACAGGGTATGTATGAACTGCACTGACATGGAAGGGAGACACAAATTAAGAAAATAATGGCATAGATGTGACAATACAGCAACACCACAATTACTGAAGACCTGTTAAAGTGGGGCACAAATTAACAGTAAGGGACCTCCTCACTTTCTGCTCATAAAATAACATTGTCTGAAGTTCATTAAGTTACTATTAAGTGTTATAATGCTACAAACATTAACAGGATTAGAGAGAAACTAAATGGAGTAACTGACAGAATGCCCTACTCAAAGCCAGCTGCAGAGCTAGTTATTGGGGAAAAATTCAAAACCAGACAGCCAAACCACAGATTCATCAACAGAAGAGCCAGAAATGTTTTTGTCTACAAAGTAAACACAGTACCCATAGTGTACACAAAAAATTTCTCATGAGAGCATCTTGCATGCCCTCAGCATAGCACAGACCTTTTAGTTCTGCCTAGTTATTTTTGAAGGATCCCAGTATCTTACACTTAGTGTCTGTCAGAAGAGCATGGTCTTTGTATAACATTAGAGGATACTGATACTTTTGTTAATTAGTTCTAGTGATTAATTAATGTTCTAAACTTGTGTCCAACTTCAATTTTTCTGACTAGATTACAAAACTTCTTGGTATTTGACCTCTGCTATCACTACTACCAAAAGCACCCACCCATAATACTTTCCAGTCATCCTCTCCCTCCATCCAGTTTTTCCACCATCTTTCTAAATTGTGGCCATGAAACTACACATATTCAGGTGCTGGCTGCTCCAGAGCCAAGCAAAAAGAAGTGTTTCATCTACCTCCTTTTGCTCAAGGACATAAGCGGCTTGGAAGAGCCTCAGAGTTGGAGCAAGCACTGAGGCTGGTTATTAGCAATCTGTTTTCTCAGTGCATCCTCTGCTCCTGCCTCAGCAATTTTTGTAGCTCAGCAAATGGCTGCACCTTTACCCATCAGCATATTGTATCACACTAAGTACAGTAATAAACGACTACACTACAGTACTGTGACAAAGCCTCTAGAGCTTAAGATGCATCATTGGGCAGAAAAAAAGTGCCTTGTTTTCTGTCATAACCTCTTCTAGCAGAGGCAAGGCACCCAGTCCTTTGCTAGTGGAGCACAAGCTCTGCAGCTTTGGTCCATGCAGGATCAGTCTGTCTTAATAGCTGCACACATTCGCTGACAAAACATTATCCTATCATCTAATGGAGTAGTAGGAGCAAGTGTTAAATGTGACGTAAGATTTACACTTTGAAGGAATGTGTGGCAGGAAGAAATGATGGTAAGAGAGGCATACCTGAACCCAAACCTCCTCTACTCCTGGGTAATCTCCAGGTGATAACACCATTCCCCATTTAGATAAAATTTCAATTCAAGGATTTTTCTTGCATCGCCAGCTTTCCAGAGTAAGTATTTTGTAATAAATTGGCTCAGTTATGATACACTACAGGTAACCCACTTTGTCTAAATGGACTGAAAAAAAAAAAGATGTTCAACATTACAGCACAATTCATGTTGTTGGCTTTTGAAGTGTCAAATGATTTGTAATGAGGAAGTTTGTTATTCTGCTTCAATCTTGACTACTTCACATTTACATAATTCTAATTCCTCAAGATGCTTCAGACAAACTGCAGATGTAAGGCTGTGCAGGAATTGCAGCACTTTGAAATTCAGATGAACACACCCAGACATTCATTATACCAATCTACTCAAAGTTGCCATGCCTACGCTAGGTACAGTCAAAACACATTTAAAGGAGTTTCCGAGAAGCTCTCCACAGCCTGGTACTGCAGGGTAACTCCAAGCAGCAAAAGCTAAAATCCTGGCACCCTTAAATCAGCTATGCCAAATTAAGAGCTCCTTCATACACAGTTTTCCTGTAATCTCTCTAGTGTGGGAATAGCAAGTCACAGGAGAAGGACACGAATAGCTCCTGGCAAAAGACACCTTTTACCATTCAGCCTGCATCTGGAAAGTCAGCTTGGCTATTTCTGCATGACAGTAACGTAAATAATATATTTGAGCATTATGATGATTATTATTTACCTATTTGAAATTGAGCTGTTATGAATATAAATGTGGTTTGATTAATTACTTTATTACATATGTGTGTGTTTGCCTACAAGCCATTCTTGGACTATGCATCTTAACAAGGAGGATTTCTAAAGGTACCTTCGTATGATTATTAAAAGATGTATTTATTCAGCTTTTAACTTTTTGAGTTAAGACTTAATACTGCTTCCTTTTTATGATGCTCAAATATGCAGGTTATTTTCCATCTCCCATCTTCTGGGAAAGACATCAAGAAGAAACAGTTATTCAGGGAATGGATTACTTCAAAAATAGCAGCTTCAGGAAGATTTTGCCCTGTAGCAGACAGAAATCCTTCAGCAGTATTCTACTGAGGTGTCAGCTGAAGGATCCATATCACAGTACTGAGGAACATTTTTATAAAGCAAGGAAAGGACATTTAACTTTGGAGTTGAAAAAAGGAACACTGATATAGAATAGGAGAAAGAAGAGATTAGATACTTGGTCAAAAGCCATGAAGCTTGACTTTAAGATTTCAAGTTTCTCTTATACCACAGGACATCAAATAAGATTTTGAAGCTTTCTGTACAAAAACCGAAGCTGCAATGATGCAGTAAAAAGACCAATTGGACCAAAAGGGAGAGAGAAAAGAACAGAAGATAATCCATTTTTCCATCCAATGACTACTATTCCTTATTTAAACAAAATCATTCCTTTTAATAAATGCATTTACTACTTTGAAAGACAACTAAATGTTTTTAGAATGGCTTTTCAATATCTGCCCTTTTTGATATTCTCCTGTAAATAACCATTACCACAGACGTACAAAGTTCTGCTGAGGAAGAAAACCATTGTCAATAACTGGAGATATGAACTCCCACATCAAGAAAATTGTTATCTTTTTGAGACTGTGTCAATTGTCAACACTTCAAGTGTCAAGAAGCACTTCTAATCTGATCAATGTTGACAATGGTCATATGTCTAGACAAAACTTCTGAAGTCAATGGAAACTTGGTTCCCCCTCCACCCCCAATTCTCAAAAGCAAAAAGCACACTCTGGTATGAATACAAAGGACTAATTATGCATCTTTGAAGGACAATGCATTATTTAATTACTGATCTAAGAACATCAATTGGCAGAATTTTAATTGATACACATAATCACTGATTTAAGGTCAAATTAACCAGTTTTAAGCTATTTAAGAGTTTTTTTTAAACTCAAGCATTTAACTGCCCACATTACAGTGCCACTGCCCACCCTGCCCAGGGGTGCAGTAGCTCTTCTGTTTCTCAGTGAATTATAGATTTTTAAATCGTTTTCTCCCTGCCCCAACACACTAAAAATTAGATTGAATTTATGTTCTTCTTCACAGAAAAAACATTGCCACTTGTGCGGCTTTGGTACAGCATGAGCATTAAGGCAAGGAGATACATTCTTTTACTAAAATAAGCAAAGCAAAGATGGAAAGAGGATTTACAGCATATGATAAGGGAGACTGGAAGCTTCAGAATGTGGGTTTGTTTTCAATCCTACAGGCAAAAATCGCTACAGCTATACATAATTAAGCAAAGAATGTAAGGACACTTGTTTATTTTTTCTTCCTAGCCTATTAAGGAAAGGGCTGGAAAAACAGAATTTTAAACCCCACCACCTCCAGAAACCGTAGACTAAGCACCACATGCATAGCCTAATTATAAATTTTATCTACGAACAGAAACCAACTTCCTACTGGAACACCACTCTTCCTAAACTAGATTTGCATATCAATTAATGGCAAACAAATGAGATAGCAGTGTAGCAGAACACGAAGTAACAGAGTTGAAGTTAACAGACAACCTTGCCAGTTAGCTGAAAATATGGATCTGCAGATGAAAACAGGCATTTTTATATTGGTGTGGCATTATAAGGTTGTAATAATGACCTCATTTTGATCCTGTTTATTCTATTAAGCCTATACTTATGAGTTTTATTCATATGCAACAACAACAAAAAAAACCCCCTTAACATCTGGTTTGTATCTTCAACCCAAACTGTTCTTCATGTCATTATGGAGGCAGAAGACATCAAGAAAAAAATTCCACAATAGAATCCTCTCTGCCCCATATTTACTTTGGCACAAACATTTCTGTCTTTGACTGTTAACTCTTATTTCAATCATACTCATTCTGGTTTACTCTCTCAAGCAGCATTACTTTTCTTTGAAGACATATAACAAATATTTAATGTTTGTAATTTATTTCTTATATTGCCATAACTTAATGGTGTATAAATGCTTTATGCCCCCAATTATTCCTTACTTGGGCTAGTTCATAACTCTGATATTTTAAATTTCCCTATAATTTTTCACATCCAGCATTTCTTTCCATTCTGTTTGCTTCCTAGTTTATAACCATGGTTTTTAAGCACTTATCTTCTATTACAAGATTTCATAGCCTATCATTCCTATTGGGGGTAATTAATTTAGAAAATAGCCTAAAATTTGTCACAGACCATCAAAAACTATTAGAATTGGACACTATGGCATACAGTCAATCTTCGCCAGTAGTACACAGCAGACAGTTTGCTCAAACATAGGGATGATTTAATGGTTTCCCTTATGAAACTGAAGCAGAATGGTTTCTGACCTGCTTCACCCATTGAAGCACCTTGGCAGCTCTGCAAGTCTCTTCATATTCAGGAGCCACACAAGAAACTTAAATCAGGCAGGCTGAGACTTGCTCCCAAGACTGGTCTAACAACTACTGGAAAGTGTTTAGCCTGGGATCCCCAAGCTTCAACTGAACAGGAAAGAGCTGCTTCCTTCAGCCTTTGCAAAGTGCAGCAAAGGGCTCCTCGGCCATTTGCCCCACAATCAGAGGAACAGAATCACAGAATGGTTGAGGTTCAGACCTCTGGAACTTGTGTAGTTTCCCTGCTCAAAGCAGGGTCACCTCTAACAGGTTACTTGGGATCTTTCCCATTCCATTCTGGTTTTGAGCATCTCCAAGTACAGGGAGACTCCACAAGTCCTTGTGTCTGCTGGGGAGCCCAGAACTGGGTACAGCATTCCAGATGGGCCTAACCAGAGTTTAGTAGAGAGGCTGGATCACATCCCTTCTGCTGCTGCTGCAACCCAGAGTGCTGTTGAATTGTCTTTGCCACAAGAGTACATTGCTGTGCCATGCTTAACTTGGCCACCAGCCTCACCTCTGGCTGCTGGACAAACTGAACAATAACAGCACCTGTTTTTACATTTGTACTTATGGTATAATGTCTACCCAGTGGTAACAAAATCAAGACAAGACTGGTGGTGGGGATATTAATCAAGCTGCCAGGTGAGACAACAGTAAACAAAGATTACTTGGGATGAGAGAATAACACGGTATTTAGTAATCTCAACAGCTAAGTTGCACTGTAAGCATTAGAGAACATTTCAATGTTCACATCCTTTAGCAAGAAAGGAACAAAAAGAAACAAAGCTGCTGTCTTATTAAACCAGAAAAACCACAAATTCTTGTTTGTGTTACAAACAAGTCTCAGTATCATACGCTGTAAAAGCTGTTCACAAAGAGGGTTGCCATGCAGTAAGAAAGACCAAGTGCAAAGCAGAGAAACTGAGGGAAGCCTTATCTTCATTAAGCCAAAACAAACTATAATACTGACTAAAATGCATAATTTGAGCGAACTAGAAGAAAAATTGCCTCAGTGCATTCAATATGCAACTATGTTCTTTGTTATTCGATGTACTTTGGTGTTACGCAAATTAAGAGTTAGGCTTGCAGGCAGAAGGTAAATAGTCTTATTTAAAACTCCCTTTTAAACACAAGATTTTCTATTCAACAAACAGAATGAAAAGCTTTAAGTATGATGCTTTTACCACAGCGTCTTGCAGTATGTCATGACAGACTTCCACAGTCATGTCCAAACCAAAGCTGAGCATTATTTAACCAGGCATAATAGAGCTTGCTATGAAGTGAAAATATTTCCATAGTGCTTTTTCAGCAGACACAGTAGGTACAGTAACATGATGATTCAGCAGAGATGAGCTCCAGCTCAAAACAGAGGGAAACAGCTACCACAAGTGGGAGAGCTGCTGACCAGCCAAGCTGCAGTTATACCAGTGTAATTGCCTTGGGTATTTTTGACTCACATGCATGGGCTGTATCTCTAGTGAGGCACAACAGCCTCTTCAGTTGATTTTTTCAGGACTATTTCCTATTAATACATTGTAACCCACTTCCTCTCTCACTTCTATTCAGCCTCTACATGTTATTTCCTATTTGGCATTTACTGAAATTGCTTCTGGCTGAACAGGATTGGACCAGTAAAGCAGCCAAGGAATAAGAGACACATGACAAACATACCACATGACAGAGAACAAGAACATATATATGCTCAAATTTGACATCAGTAACAGTAATACCTTTTTCCCCAACAAAGTGAGAGAGATGTGTTCAACTATTCCACCTAAGAAAGGCAAAGTACTTAAGTCATGCAAGAGAACTCAACTTTTAGCATCTTAATAAGAGTAAGATTTTAACTTGAAGAGTTGCATGCTTTCTGGAATCAGGAACATCAAAAGAAGATTGAAGGATCACTCAGGGTGAAACAGCAAAGGCTACCTAAAATCTGCAAAACATGATTTCTCTAGACAAACAGCAAATTCTTAAAAAATCAGTTCTCATTGCTGTCAGAGGACCACAATCAGGATTCATTGGTCTGCATAAAGAAGCTACACCAAAGTACACAAACTCCAAACACTTCATAACCCACTGTGAGGCCAAGAAAAATCAACTGGGTAACCCCTGAAAAGAAAGCAACAATCACAAAACAGTGAAACAAGGAAACCAGCAAAACATTCTTAGGATCATGCAAGATATAATGGCTACTAAAAACCCCAAATTGTATCCAAATTTATTTTCCCAAGTAAAAACCAACCTTCTTTTCAGCGCAATAAACAGTAGGATGATACAATAGAACAGTTGTTCCTGCAATCAGCAAATACTGTTCTGCTCAGTCTGGTCACCTACACATATCAGCTGAGTGGGGCTAGACAGATGGGAAGCTCCACCACCTGCCTAATCAGCGGCGTAAAGGTCTCAAACAAGAAATGTTGTATGACATTTGAGAATTAATCTGAGTTTTAAAAGAGAAAGGTGTTTATCTAAAATTTGTGACTAAAAATTATGCCTTCAATTTTGACTTATTTTAATATATTGAAACACAATTTATGCCAAATAAGGAGAACAAACTCAAGCCTAGAAAGATTAACAGATAAACATTAGCAAGGAAGTCACACCAATACATAAAAATATCTGCTACAAGGCTAAAGCCGCTTGTTCTCCTTTTCCAACTTCCTCTTTACTATCATTTTGTTAGCAAGTTAATCTGCATTGCCACCCACCTCAATCCCACTTTGTCTGGCTAGTTTGACAGCTGTGTTGTAGTAGCCACAGCGCAGGAGATGTTCCACCATCATACGATCCATGCGCTTCTTCTTCCACATGTTGGCAGGAGCTGGCTGGTCACTGCTGTGCTCCTTCAGATGTTCAATCCTGCGTTTGCAGAGCTTTGCACTTTCATCTTCGGCCTGGATTGACTCCACGGCCTAAAAAGTAAAAACTAACAGTAAGAGCTACATATTTTCAATCTCCTTTTAAAGTAAAACACAATAATTGTTTGTAAGCATTCTTTATATGTTATACAGCTCCTCCCAGTAGTGATTCTTTTGTTTAGAAATATTTCCTATGGCAGTGCATAAGTTTCTGCATGGCTGGTCCAGTTCTGAGATGTTCTTGCACAGAAGTAAGTTTTGATATATTTGACATTATGAATAGATACATTTTTCTGCTTAATTTGCAGTTCATCCAAAACCAGAAATGTGTAACTATGGAACTGTTGTAATAGCCTGAAAAGAGCTTTGTGAAGATTTGCAGTCATCGGATCCAAAGAGTTGAAAAGCAAAATTTCCACTTCTAACCTATGCATGGCTTCTTCCTCCAGCGGCTGTCCTGCTGGATTAGTTCTGCTAAGGAGTGATGCAGAGTAAACTCACATTACTTCTAATACATTGGAGCCATTTTAATCAGTCATGCAATGATTAAAATTATACAAATGGTTGGCCTCTTGGCACTTGTAATTCAAGGATCTAAAAGCAGTTTTTCAAAATCAACACTTTTGTTAAGTGGTATTATTTTATATAACTCTGCTACTGTGGAAACATGCATCCCTTGTTCAGCAGCTTTACTTAGGAAAACACATTTGTCCAGAGGAACTAGATTGATGATTTTAAACCAACATATTGGCATACCCAGCAAAAAACACACACCACTCCCCCAAGGTATAGCCACAATATTTTTTTTTTTTAATTAAAAAGAAAACACTCAGCTCTTAGTTGCATTCCTTCAACCTTAAAGTCATCATTCCAACCTGGCTGACTCAGCACACAGCATGTGACAACTCTGGGCCATGTCAGGCTACAGAACTCCACAAAGTGGAAGGACCTTTAAGTACCTGCTAAGGGAAAGGCAAACCAGCAGAGGATGGTTACTACCTTTCCCATCTGCAACATGTCGCTAGTGATGCAATTTCAAGTTAGGCTGCTCTATGGTGACTTTAAACTTGCTGGCTTGTGTTTGAATGACTGCACAGCTCTGGCAGCTGGAAGGCACAGGCAGAACCTGGCAGGCTTTTGGCAGCCCACTCGGCACTCTATGCTGAGCTCCAACTACATTATCATATATGCTCTGGAAGCACAGGTTGGTTCTAATTGTATTTACCATGCCTGCCTATAGACAGACTTCTTCTGGAAGGATCAGTATTTGAAAAGCAAAGTGAAATAGAGAAAACCTGCAAGAAAAGCTCACCAAGCTTATTTCCCCCCTCACCTCCCAGTTAAGCCTGACTGATCTGGCTCTTGATAGCAAATTCAAGCATCTAAAACACTAGTCACTATACAAGAGTCTCTTAATAACATTCATGTAAACATCAGTAGCATGAGTCATTTTTACTGAAGTCTCAGTTACTTCGGTTGCTAACTTTAGCTTTATTTTGTAACATACAGTTTGGAGACAAGTATTTTGTTTGAGTTATAAACTGAGTCTCTTCCTATTCAGCAAACAACATTAATTCAAGATAAAAGACACTTTCACTTTTTAGTTGTCTGCATTATTATCAGATGTGAAAGCAACCTTGAGAAATATTCTGAATACAACTAAGAACTCGAGGCAGCCAGGCACAAAGGATACATCCTTTCTCTTTCCAAAGGGCTCTTCTAATACGGTTTTTTCTCTGGACCTATACAGCTCTTGCTGGTTTTTTTGATCCTTCTAAGTACGTTCAGAAAGGCTACAGATCCGTTCCAAGACCCTCTGAAGCAAGTCTATCTGGACTTGCCCTGCTGGACATTAACAGCACTTGAGGAAACAAGCATATTTAACAGGATAGAAAAGGGAAAACACAAAGGCCTACACTTCCCCAGGATTGTTTTCAGAACCCAAGAAACCTGTTGTATTTAAAAGCTCTCTTTTAAGAGCGAGTAAGGTGTTAAATAAAGGAACCATGTAATTTTATGATGGCCATCTCAGCAGTTCATGAGATCCTTGTCTAAACACAGGAGGTAACAGAGATCCCACATAGGTCCAAAGGCTCTAAAAAGCACCCAGTGATTTCGCTCAAGGCAGAGATTATAGAGAAGACAGTTGGGAGTTGAGGGTTTGGAGCAGAAACAAGACCTTTGTCTTTCAGAGGACTCTTACTGTTAAACAAATTTTTTTGGCCTTTTTTTTTTTTTTCTTTCTGAGCAGCTATAAGATTCCCCAGTCTTTCAGGCAGTCAAAAACAAATGAGCAATTAAACTAAAATGGAGCTTTGCACCCAAAACATTCAGCAATGCCTTCAGACACACCCCCACAGTCAGCAAAGCTTTAACAAGTAAATAACTTTTACTCCTCCACATCATTACTACACACCTACAAGCAACATCCAAAACCTCTTTCAGAAATAGCTCCCATTTTTCTGTAAGTTACGGAGAAGTGAAGAAAACATATCCTTTAAGACCCCTTTAAATCTCACAATGCAAGGATGAAAAGAGCAATTAATTTATGAAGTCTTTTGCAGAACAGCTTTTCAACACCTAGCTAACTTGTTCAAGCAGAAAACCCCAAATCAACACACATGACAGAGTTATTTTCATGTTGCAAATCTCCAAGCTATTTTGACGCTTCATATAGTACTGTTTCAAGATTTATATCTGTTGGTTATTTCATTTAAGTTTTAATGAAATTACTCTGCTACTATATTTCATCTCTTTATTTTTGGAGAAGCACTGCTCTCAAGTCAGGCAACAGAGCTATTTTCATTTTTCTGCAAGACTTGTTTCAAGTAAGTGTTCTGATGACTCTAGGGATGAGTAATATTCCCATCCAAAATAAGGACGGCTTATACATTTTTTTCTAAGAACATATACATCTTTCTCTAAGAAAGATGTGGTAAAGACATGAAAGGCTGGTTGTATTTTGTTCAAGCTAGAAGCAGGTTATCCTGCCAAACTTTGTTTAAAAGGCTCTTAATATTCCCTAGGAATCTTTCAAATTGCAAGTTGAGTGTTTATAAAAAAAGTCAAGTAACAATCCAGGACAACTTGCAATTTCTTCTGCAGTGAAGTCTCAACACTGCATGCAACTATACCTGCACTGGGGGTTTCACATTTTTCATCTTCTACCTGTTTTGCTGTTCCAGTGATCAATTGTCAATTATTGCACAAACCTTTCCATTAGACAAGCAGGAAATGATACAAATCAATTAATTTTGCTACTATTTCTTTTCTGTTAGTGAAGAAAATCCTTTTGAGGACTACAAATATATATTAATTTTACCTCTCAACAGAAATTTGTTATACTTAGATGTGACCCTGATCTTTTCAGCCTTCTGATATCTACATTTTTGTATTGGAGTTCTCACACATAGTAACATAAACAAGTAATTGTTTTCCAATTCCTTCTGGGAGAAAGGGCAATTGATGAACATCTGGTTTGACCAGGGGCGTCAGAGAGGTAGCAACCTCATCCTCTAATCCCTGATCAAATTCCAAAAACTATATAAATTGAATTTCCAAAATAAACTTCCTTCTTTTTCGCTCTGACACTGACTATGTGAGTGTCCTTTTTGTGTCCTCTAGCAACACTTAGACAAGGACCACCAAATCATGTGTCTCAAGCACAGTGGAGGAAGGTTCCACTGTGTGTTCCAAGGCCTTTAAGGAGCCAGTAATGCCTGTTAGGTTGAAAAGAAAATCCAAGCCAACAGCATTGCAGTGAAGGTAGAAGAGCAGTGACCTTGCGTTTGAGAACGCTGAGCTTTTCCACGACTCCATCCAGGAGGCTGACAACGGAGTCCACGGCGGGACAACTGCTCAGCGTCTTCTCCAGCTCTGCCACCACCATGGTCACGTGGCTGGTCTCCCGGTCAATGTTCTTCTGCGCAGCTCGAAATCGTTTGTTCAGTGTTTCATATGGCACCTGAAAGAGAAATACCAAGTCATTAGAATTTCTGTATTTAAAAACTCAGGTCCTCTAGAGCTTAGAAAGACTGATGATTTCATCTAATGCAGCCCAAAGAACACCTCGGTTCCAGGGAACCAGAGGTCATTGATTGAACTGGAGTTCCCATACTAAAACCTTTATTTAAGTTCTCTCAGCAAGGAGCTCACTCTTCAAAGATTATAAAAAAACAACAGGAAAAATGATGCAGTTTCTTGTCTGATACCAGGTTCTGCTTTGGCTGTAGGAAGCACTGATAGAAACAGTCCAGTGACAACAGGAAGTGAAGACAAATTTATACCTACAAAGGAAAGCTACTAATTTAACTACGACTAAGAGATCACCCTTCAGAACATAACTTTCTAATTTTGCATTTCTTCCCTCCATGAATTAATTAAAAATGAGAAATTTACCTTTGGAAGAAAGCATGCATAATGCATATTGGCTACCGAAAAATTTATACATAGTACACCAACAGCTTTTCAGGAAATCCAAAAAGTCTCCTACATACCTCTACCCATGAAAGACTACTTTCTAGTATTACTCTCCCAAGGACTATGAGGAATGCCAAGAGAAACCCCAAGTAAATTTTCCAGTGATAAAAGCCAACAATGTATGAGTAAAGTGGTTAATTTCCTCTAATGCTCCATTCCTGAGTTAAGAGATTTGCCAATCTTGGAGGTCTGCTGTCCTACTTGTCCCACACCTTTGTGGAAGAGTCAAATCAAAACTGCTACTGATGGTCATTAGGGACACATGGATGAGTGCAGTCTACAGTCTGGGGAATGATTTGGGGAAAGCTTGCAGGATATGTTAAGCTGCTTCCATTACAGTGACAGCACAAGCAATTTAGACAGAAGTTCTATTATTTCACAGAAACAGGAATTTTTAAAAACATTCCAGTGCTGTACATTTAATTCAGCTGTATCTTTAATCTTTAAAAAGTCCATGAGAAGTTCTTTCAGGTAGTTATGATAGTCTTGATTGCTTTTCCATTAATCAAAGGCATAATTTAGCTAGCAATCAGATTATCCACGTTAAAGGTAAAACAGGAAACACAAATCAGTGCTCTGTTTGGTACATATCACGTATATGTTTGATTACAAATCTTTCAAGCATATAACTTCTAATCAATTATATCAAGGTCTCAGTTTTCCTCCTTCTAATTATCTGCCTGCAAGGAAGTATCCCCAGGGGCCACACCCCTTCTGGGCTCCATTAGCAGAGGTTCCTACAGAACCACTGCAACTCCCTATTAGAGAACAGTTTGGTTCAGATGAAGGAAGATGAGCCAAAGCATTTGCTTTCCATTTATAGTACTAATAAAGCACAAGGATAATCCTGATAAGATATGAAAGGGCTCCTCTTCTCAAGGTTCAAATAATCTATTTAATGGTTCTTGGTATTTCAAACTAAGACCTAAACAAATGACAGGACAAGACTCTACCGCAGGAAGCATCAAACCAAAACATTTCCTTATACATTCTGCCGTAAAATCCCAGCAGTACGCCCACCCAAAACTCAAACCACATAAACCATGACAAATTATAGGCTTCCACACCTACTTAATTGCCTACATAACAATCTTCCATCTCCAACCCTGATTTCTTTTTTTCATTTCCACAAAAAAAAAAAATAAAAATTTAGAGACCCACAGATAAAATGGATGTTCTAGGAGACCATTACTTTGACATCTCATGGTTTTGAATGTGGATACTTATTTCCAACTCTAAGATCTAATGTCAGACAGCATTAAGACAACTTCTTCCCTTCTGTTTCCTCACAATATTTTTCTTACTGTTCACAAAAAATATTTCTGCAAGTACTTTGCTAATCAGCTTTCCATGCCACACTGAAAATCTGCATCAATAAAGACTTTCATAAACTACTATTAATTTGAGGCATCTTGTTTAGTACAGGAAGTGTTTTTGTTAAATTTTGAGCAGTCAGTTGGACACAGATCTAGTCAGTTGAAAAAAAGGTCTGTGTTTAATCTCCCTTTTCCCTAGTTCCTTATCTGCACTCAAGAGCAGTAACAGCACCCATTTCCTGTGCTCTGTCTCTTCAGCATGCAGACTTCTGGCACCGTTTGTGTCATATGACATTTAGAACAATTGAACTTTCAACTTCAGTTGGTATCACTAAATATAATTTAGAATGTGTCTAGGTGCAATAGGTTTTTGAATCTTCTCTTATGCTTTTTTCCCCTACCATAAAAGCAATCAGAATGTCTTGTGTGGAAGAGATTACAAGTTGAAATGTTTCCACTATATACCCTCAAAGTAAATAAAAGTAAACATATTGAGAAACATAATTTTGTGTGTCATAACAAGGGAAATTAAAGGTACAATGAAATTATTTGCATAACTGAAGCTGACAGTAAATACACTTTACCTGAGATTTTCGTAATTTGCACAGGCAGTTGTTTCTTATATAGAGCCAGCAGTTTTAACGAGAATATTTGTGAATCATATCTAGGTACAGCTTTTACAGTTACTTTACAGGGACAGAGTCTAGGAATGCCAAAATTTAGAACTGCAACTGCTACATTCCTCACAAAGCAGCATTTTATCTTGCATCTGCATCTTGATCCGCTGTTCTTTATTCCTCCTACAGCTCCAAAGTGCCAAAGGACCCAGCTCCCCAGCACTGGTTTGCTTTACTGCAGAATCCTTCAAAAGCTACAGTACCAGTAGGATCAATTTTTTCCACCAATAATGAAATTTAATAGAAGAACATATAAGAAGTGTTCAGGACAATACAATTCTAAAAATGTTTAATTATAGGTCACTTTAATTTTCAGGTACCATCATTAGAACACTGTAAACACCAAACTTTTCCAACCAAGAGACAGATGCAAGATTTACATCTCATTAATTGCCATAAACCTATTAGAGACTTGGAATCTTTCCTGCCAGTACTATTCTATGACCAAACCTGGACTACACAGTCATTATTTAGAGACAAGAGTGACCTACAGAACTCAGCCTAGGGAAGCATCACCTTAAGGAAAAAAGAATAAATCAGCTACTAGAAAATTTAAAATAAAGCAGCAAGTACTGACCAGAATGTGTTCTGTACAAGCGCAATACCAACTTGTCCTACTTGTTAGAGCTTGAAAAACCACACCCCCTTGGCCCATACCGTGAACATAGAAGAGGATTCAAAAGAGAGTTGTAAAATATTAGTGAGCATCACATTCAAATCCAGTGGTACTAAATAGGTTCTGCTCCTTCTGTTCATCAGCTTCCACAGCTGCAGATACGTAGTTCAACCTAAGCATGTACTAAACCAGGTCAAACTTAAACCTAGTGAAAAGGAATTTGACTGAAGTTAGAATAACCTACACAAGAGGTAAAATTACAGTAACACAAGTTTTTCCAAGATCAAAATTTTGCTGTTATGTGAAGCAAAGTCTGCTTGGCTGGAGGCATCTGCAACTGTAGCGTGACTGTTTGCAAGTGCTAAACACTAACAAAGAGGCAGAGACAACTGATTAACCTGATCCGAATATTTTCTTCATTTCAGGAGTTGCTTCACTGTTTTTAGAAAGCCAAAAAACAGGTGTGCTGTCCCAGAACATGCTCCAACAACCTCTAGCTGTGGAGTCAAGACTTAGAAGAGGATTGTTCTGGGTGTACAAGCTTGGACTGGTGGAAGAGCAGGGAAGACTGCCATGAGAGCAACACGTTGGTCATTCAGTTGAGAGCAGGGAGTAGAAAACTACAGAGCTAAGGATTTCAGGGGGAGTTTTTAAGTGTACACTTAGGAACTCAACTGTGAAGTTTACTACCTGGCCTTCAGCCCAAACACAATCCTCTTCCTGCCCATGAATGTAAATAAAGTACTAAAGCAAGGCAGAGTTCTCAAATCATGAAGTGGCTAAAACTATTCAAATTGGACAACTATAGGCAATCTTTCTCTTCATAAGCCATATCAAATATAACTTGAAATACCCTGAAGCATAGTGAATTCAAATATATTTTCATAAAAATAAATTTTTCAGTAAGCCATTCATTTACTAAGTGATTCCATTTTCTTGGGTTTTTTGAAAATACATTAAAAGTAGAAAAAAACCCCAGCCAGTATTAAATGCTTGCATATATTGTAACCTGATGTTTTGCAAACCGTATACACTTCTCAAGTGTTATTATCAGCCTGCAAATAAATATTTAAAGAAATATAAATAATATTAAGCCAACTGCATACAGAGCTGGATCAAAACAAGTGTGAACAGCTGGTCAAGGGAGGCAATCTCGCCCCTCCACTCTGCTCTTGCGAAGCCCCACCTGCAATGTTGAACCCAGCACTGGGGCCCCCAAATACAATAAGGATCTGAACTGGCTGGAGCAAGTCCAGAGGAGGCCACAAAGGTGATCAGAGGGCTGGAGCCCATCTGCTGTGGAGACAGCCTGAGACAGCCGAGGTTCTCCTGCCTGGAGAACAGAAAGCTCTGGGAAGACTTTATGGAACGTTCCACTACCTAACAGGCTGTAAGACAGCTAGAGAGGAACTTTTCACATGGCCGTGGAGTGACAGAACAAGGGGGAATGGCTTCAAAATGGCAGAGGCAGGGTTAGATTAGATATGAGGAAGAAATCCTCTACTGTGAGGGTGGTAAGCCCCTGACACAGTTATCCAGAGAAGCTATAAATGACCTGTCCCTGGAAGTCTTCAAAGCTAGGTTGGATGGGGCTTTCAGCAACCCAATCTAATGGACACAGCAAGAAGGCTGGAATTAAATTATGTCTAAGTTCCCTTCAAAGTAACCATCCCATGATTCTAAACCAGCTAATCCATTACATAGCATCTTACAATGCATATTGTTCATACACTCATTATCAAGATTTTACTGAGATTGATTTTTCTTTTCTTCTTCTTTCCAAATGTATCTGTGTGTGCACATTTCATACTCTCTCCATAAATTCAATTTATACAAGCAGCTGCTGAACACACTCCCACCTCAGCTCCTGCTTATCTCTACAGACTCACAGAAAAGCACCTTTAGAAAACATCTGATGAGAACATACCATCTATAGCCTTTAACAATATCAAAAGGGAGAGGAGAATGCAGACCATTTTCCCCTCATAGAAGTTCATTAATTATAAGGATCAAAGCCTAAAAAGTTTGCTACCTCAAAGGCATTTATGTTGCTGGAAGTCAGACATCCAGACTGGACTTATGCTCATCGTAGCACCTTGAATTTTATTAAGCAGTTCAATGGCATTTCGAGAATGAAGTTTTAGCCTGGTGCACACTTGCAGCTTCTGCAACAGACACAGTCACTCACTGAGCACCTGGGGTTTGCAAACAAATTGGATACAGAGTGCTGAAAGGCTCTCTGCTTGGGATAGAATACAATATGACAAAACAAACATGAACTGTGGAGAGGTCCTCTTTGCAGAGCTGGTATAGTTGTCCAGCCACAAAAGCCTTCTGAGTCACAGCTAGAAATCCAGCACTCGTTACCATCACAGACAACATGCCTTCACATAACATCACATTCAACTAGACTTCAAATAAGTAATTGCTATTATCTGAGTCTTATAGATAAAAGCAGCTTAAAGAAGATAAAAAGCATCTACACAACTGAGTTTGTGACCTAGCTACAAAGGACAAAGTCTCACTTCTAAATGCCTTTTTTTGTCTTTACTGGTAAGGTCTCCTAAGCCTTCCTGATGGTGTATGAGCAACTAAGCCTGGGCAGAAAGGCACTATTCACTCCTGTAAGAAGTCCAAAGCAAGCTGAAGATACACAGGCCTCGAGAGATGATTGACAAAGCTACCATGGGTGTATTCAAACAGGCACACAGGAGCAGGAGGAGAGAGTTCTTGGATGACACAGCAAACCTGCTACCATTGCTGGAATGTCATCGTGAACAAGATAAGTTGTCCCTGACTGAAAAGGGCAAGTTTTGTGCCCCTACTTAAAAAAGAGAACCTGGAAGATCGCAAAAACTACAGGCTGGCCTGCCTCATCTCAGTTCTTGTGAAAGTTACCGGAAAAAAAAACATATGGAAACCATTTCCAAACTTATAAAGTTTGGAAATAACCAGCCCAGAACTGTCATAATCAAATCAAAGCTTGACAACATTGTTTACTTTCAGTGATTCTCTGAATGGCAGGAGCACGCTGGCAGCCTTTCATGCCAACAGTAGAGAGGTTTCTGACATTGTCTCACTTGTGGCCAAACAGGGGAGACAGGGACTCAATGAACACAACATGGGTGAGGGACTGACTGCATAGTCAAGCTCTAAGAATAATGGTCAGTGGTTCCAAAGCTTCCCGGTGGTCAATTACAAGTACTGCTTGACTCCCAGAAATGTTATCAGCTCCAGCACACGTGACATCTTCAACCATCTGCACAGTCAGAAAGCTCACAGGGGACAAACTGATGGAGTGCTTCATAAATATAAATGGGTGTTGGAGCTGCCATTCAGAAAAAATGACAAGCTGGAGAAATACACCAAGAACTTTATGAAACGTAACCAAGGTAAAACACCAGGGCCCAGTATCTGGCACAAAACCCCAGCCTTCAGCACTGGTTGTGGAATAACTGGCTAGGCCCACCACTGAAAGAAAAGATGCAGAGGTCCTGATGGACAGCAGGTAATGCATAACCCCATCCCAGGCTGCATCAGCAAGGCTAAAGACAGTGGGTTGAGAGGAGTGATTGTTTATGCTCTGCATTTATGCAGACTCATCTGGAATACTGAGGCTGGTTTTCAGGTCATTCCCTCCACCCACTAAAAAAGAGATGCTGACAAACTGAAGACAGTCCAGAAAGCTTCCACTACGACAGTGAGCTGGTTGGAGAATTAAAAAAAAAAAAAAAAATCCAAGAGAACCAAGAGAAGCTGAAAGGGGCAGGCTTGTTTCCTTTGTAGAACGGAAGGCTACAGGGAGCTGGAAGCAGCACAATCTGATAGAAGCTTTCTACCACTGAAAGGTGAAGGTCATAGATAAGAGCCTGCCAGACTTTCCAGAGTTACAGAGCAAAAAGGAAGGAGGCAGAGTTGACAACTGTCACTAAAGAAAATTCCAGCTGGACATAAAAATATTTCAATCAGAAGACTTGGTAAGCACTGCAACGGCAGCCCAGAAAGGTGATGGAATCTCCACCCTCAAGAACTTTCAGAACTTGGCAGGACTCTGAGCAACTCAGATTAGCTTTTGAAGTTAGCCAAGGTTTAAGAAGAAGCCTGAATTTAACAGTCTGCGGAAGTACTTCCCTACTTTAATTTAATGAATTCATCTTTGCTAACTTAGACATCAAATACATTTCCATATGAAGATCTGAATGACCATACCTGATTAAGATCAACAGTCCCCTCTCTGTCACTATTTTTTCTCTGATGATAACCGGAAAGAGGATGGCACTTGAAAAAAGGCAAGAACAAAGTTAGTAATTCCAAACAGTCCCTTTGGACTTCTTGAGCCAGAGATGGGAGTTTAATAGTAGAAACACCACAGGGTGTTTCTAACTCGTGAACTCTGCTGGTTGCTGTTGACCTGAGTTTTACACTGCAACATCCTGTTGTGAGACATTTCACAGGCTCACAGCTATGTGAAGAAATACTGTTTTTGAGTTTTCAGCTAAGTTGAAACCCTTTTGTTCTTGTTCTGGAAGCCAAAAAGGAAACCCTCTCTTTTTCCTAAATACTTCTCACATATCGTGAGATTGAAGAGACACTTTTTAAACCATTCCTTGAAGACAGACGTTCCATCTCTCTAATCATTCCTGCCCTTCTATAGAAATTTTCCAGTTCTACTACATGCTTTTTCAGGATGTGAGAAGGGAGCAAATAAGAGTAACTCATACTACTTGAGAGAACAAGAAACCATGGATTTTAACTGCAGTGTATTGAGTTTCTCCATTATTCCCTTCTGTCCTGTGTTTGTCAACATTAACCTGACCACTTACAGAAAACATTCACTATTAGCCTTAAGATCCCACTGACCAATGATGATCATTTCCAACTCAGTTATTATATATATATAAGACTACGATTAATTTTCTTTCCACCATACCCCAAAGCTGTATCATACTGCACTTGTCTATACTGAATCTTTTTTGCAACCATTCAGTCTCTCACTGCTTTTCTCTAATGGTTCACACTTGGCTATATTTGCAATACCCCATTATCTTAGTATGAATAAGGAAACTGCTTCATCTCAGCACTTACTCTTTCTTCCAGGCTGTTCAAACAGCTGAATATCACCAGGATGCCAGCAGAATCCTAACACCAATCTTCCTCCAGTACAGAAGCTGGTTACTAAATCTTGATGTTTGTTTTTTATCTTGCCTAGTTCCTTATCCGCATAAGGACTTCAGTCTTTCTTGCAAGAGTTCCTGGTATGGCTTATCTCTAAAAAACATTCAGTAATATGAATAAACTATCAACCAAGTCCACCTCACCGCCTCCTCCAGTTTTTTAAAAACAACTCCTATATCTTTACATGGCATGCACTTCTAAAAATTCACAGTAACTGATGTACATTATTCCATATTTGATTAGTCAGGATACTATTTCTGCATCAATAAGCCATCAGTTGGAAGGGAAAAATCAATTACATATGCTAAGAACGTCACTAAAATTTTACTTAACACAGCAGAAGCAGAGAAACAGTCTTCTACATTGTCTTTCTTCCACAGCTATCCATCAAAATCCTCAGACTACTTCAGCATTTATCAGAGAATTAAGAGGAGGACTGAACATAGGAGAAAGGGATTCCTCCCAAGACAAAAAAGCTTTTTATAACAAGTGTTACGTGCTGCATTTCTGCTCCTCTGGAGGTGTAGGGTAATGCCAAAGACTAATGGCAACTGTCTGAAATTCCAAATAGCACCTTGATGCTGCCCACAAATTTTCTGAACTGGTACAGGGCAATACTGAAAGACTGAACTACACATTTATTGCATGACTGAAGTTTTGAAAAAATGTAATCCTTTATTCTCCAAATCTTTAGCCTTACAGTAGATCTTCAGTACACCAGTTCTCACACTGATCTGGTCACATACTACAACATTGGTCAAATTCTTTACTTATGAAGATTCAATCTAAGGAGCTCCAAATAAAAATGGAAAGTAAAACACAATCACTTTCAGACCACAACAAAAATCAAAGTTTCTAGCTCACAGTAACTGCATATATGAAACTAGTTCAGATGCATCAGAAAGAAGTAAAAACCCGTTTGTATAGATATCATTTGGTTGTTGGGAATTACAGAGTAAAAGTGAGACTTTAAAAAAGTCAATTGAAGGAAGAAATTAAAGGAAAAAAAATCTGGCTGTATATGTAAGACCTTTAACTATTCTCCGGAGTCCTGTTAACAGGATTTTTCAAAGGTTTCTTTGCTAAAAACTGGTTTCCACAGAAAACAATACAGACAATGGAAACATGCATCTTTTACATAGGTTTGCGTTTCTGTGAAGAACATCCATTTTTCTTCTGTATTTGATAGAAAGTAGTTAATTGGGTCAAACTGGTACCAATTCCTATAGAGGGAACTTTTAACCATATATCCTGACTTGACAGATCTCTGTGTGCATCTTCCTTCCTCAGTGTTCAAGTATCTTGGCTGAAAGTAACTTCTTCCCACATAAAATATGACTTTTTATTTGATATTTCTTGAAACTTTTTTTCCTTCTCCCTAGTTTTGTGACTTCATGTATTTGATTAAGATTTTTAAAAATCCATTTCTAATTCCCTCTTGCTCATGACTGAGTTAATTTGAAAAGATACACAATGTAAGTTTTTGTGTTTTTTTAAAAAGAGTCCTACCAGATCAGGTGGGGGGAACCATTACAGAACTATACTCTCCTTTCAAGGGTCAGAAAAGTGGTGTGCTTCCTCTCAACTGTGCTAGCTTATAACACCTGAAAAGCACCCGAGATTTGTATGAATCTACAGGCCTCCAAGAGAATTCAGTTGAAGACTCTGAGATATAAATAAGCTTTTTTTCAAATGCCCCTAACATGAAGTTAAGCGAGGCAAGGCAGCTATGGAAAACAGAGAGGTGCACTGATGAAACTGTCTTTCAAAAAAACCAGAAGCAAAGACAACTTAGCACTACTTTAGGCAAGAAGAATAGGAAATATAGGAACATGTAAGAAAAAATAGGCATTTCCTGAAGAGTTTCAATAAACAGTGTCAAGAGCAAAACTAAACCCCACAAGAAACATCTTCATGCACTCAGCTCTTTTCTTGAGACTAAATAAGATCACCACCACGCTCACGGCCTCAACAGAACAAAAAAGCAGAGGACATCTATTATATATGATGCCACAGAAAAATGAGGCAACTTCTGAAAATTTTCCCTCAAAGAAGTAACAACCAAGCACTTGCATGCAGAATAGCTGAAATTCTGTGTTTTTATATAGTTCATTTTTTCCTCAACAATTCTTGGATTACTTCAGACCAGAGTCAGCATCATTACTGGTCACTGGACTTATCCAAAACCTAAATTATATCACCACCTCTTCAATGAACTTTTCTGATGAGTAGCTCTTATCAATGCCTTAAAATAGTAATAGTTTTTCTTTGTTCCAGGCAAAATCAGAAAAGGAAAATAAAGTTAAAAGAGTGGTAGTGTATTTCAGGAATGGATGGTTTAGAATAATGTCTAGATTTAGGTTAATTAGGTAAAAGCATTAAAATAAAATCTTGAAGATACATATCCAAACAAAGTAATTTCATAAGCCTAAAAGCAGTTGGAGGTAATTTGGATTATTAAAAAATAGTTCTTTTTAAAAACAGCTTCAATGTTTTGGAAGAGTAAAGCCTAGTAGCTTGCCTTAGTGACAAATAGGTCAGATTTACAACTCAGGAAGACAGTACTGTGTATTCTAGAGCAGCTGTGTCTCAAATGAAACCATCATTATATTATTCAAAGCTGCGACTTCAATACAGGAGAGAACAGCAAAAATTCTTGGACTATCCATCTGCTACACAAGTAGCAATCACCCTCCTTCAAAATATTATCCTGTTACACAGACTGCAAGTAACTTATTTCTAAATACATAATGAACTTTTGAACAAGGCTTCCTACAAGAAAATTAAGTTCTTTATAAAGCTATTTTACTGTTACAAAAAAAAAACTGTCTTACATCCTCATATAAGGAAGTTGATAGCCATTTTAGAGCCCTGTCTAGAACTACCCTGAGGGCATCAGAGGTCAGTCCTTTTCAATGCACTTGTTTATGGCTGCCACCATGGACTTACACCTCAAAAGAAATGTCTTTGCTTTTCCTTTTTTAGTAGGAATACTGGAGTACTAGCAAGAACCTAATCATTGCTCCAAAGAAGCAATGATCATCACTGGCCAAAGAAGCAGCTGAGCTGCAAAGCTACGGTCCCTCAGCAGGTTTGTGTTCTAAGCAAGTCCTTCCATTTGTTTTGATCTTTCTTTCTTCTCCAAATATTTGTTCATTTTAACCACAGCACCACCTCTTTACCTCTTTAAATGAAAGAGGTCATTGTCCTTCTGTGCATTTGCACAGTCCAGACACCATGATACTGGCTAGAGATCCCATTTCCAATCAGATTGCTCCCAAATAACCTGTTCCAGCCAAAGTGATAGCATTTCTTGTAAGACAATTGAACATAATTGATTCAAATTAGCAAACCTATATCAGAATATATGAATGACCAAAGTTCTATGTAATTCAATGTATTATCTGTTTTACTTTCATTTTCACTAGTTTACAAGTCAAGTTAATCCACAGAGCTCTTAAAAAAAGCTGAGGTAAATCAAAAGAAGTTGTGAAGTAGTTAAATTACTGGCTGTCAAAACAAAAGTATCTTTAAAAACTGCTTTATTTAAATCAAATAACACATAAGTAATCAGTTGCTTTGGCATATTTCACATTCTGGGTTAGCAAATACTTCCCACATAGTGTATCTTCAGGCTGTAAGTTGTGGGAGGCCAAGTGTACAATGCAGGCAGCTTTCTGACTTAACAAGGACTGATGGATCCTGTCAGTGTGCCCTTATAGCAAATACCCATCTGCCACAACAGTACTTCCCTAAATCTGTGAGCTCAAAGGCACACTCCTATGCTGCTTATACAGGAACTACTGATTTGAAAGACAATGGGAAGATGCTAAGGGAGCACACCAAGTAAAGCATTTTCCTATTATAGTACCTAGGAAATGTTTGAAGCTCATCTTTACTCATTTCCCAGATCTTGAGAAACACACACTATGCCAAGACTGAAATCTTGCTTTACGTCAACATTTTAAATCCCAATGTGCTAGCTACCATACAAGCATATTATTCCTACACCAGAAAACATACACAACCAAACTCACAAGATCACAGGCCACTGTCCTGGGAAAACACTACAAATCAAGTATGGTGCAACTAGGAATTGCAACATCAGGTAAAGTATTCACTTTGAAGATAATAACAGGACATCTTCTGAAAGATGTTTGAGAATACCCTTCTTCAAGTATTTCCCTACAGGCATAATGGGGTACTGATAATAAATCAAGCAACAGCTCTAGCTCATGACTGCACTGCCTTTTACTGGGCCTTCTTCCTTCACTAATCACTTTAAATATATTTCATAGTGAGGCAGGGGTGGAAAAGAGACCAACAGGAGCCAATTTCTTCGTCTATTTTATGACATCAAACTTCTTACAAAGTCCCACAGGGTCAGCTTTTTCTTAAAAGAGTGGATTTTAGAACAGAGCCTAATGCAAGAAAACAACAACAGTATAAAAAATGTCACACTTGTTTGCTGACACACACACAGACACACAGGATGCATCAAAACAGGAAGTGCATTATTCAGCAGCACAGGAACGCTTGGCATGGACATTCAACACACTCGGTGAGTCAGAGCACCCAGGTTGAAGATGGATTGAGTATGAGATAAGTGTTCATGATGAGCTAGTGCAGAGCTGTTACCAACATCCAGGTTTAGCTTTTTTTACCAACCTTCTATCTGAAAAGCACTTAGATAATCTAAAAAGGGGCCTACAAGAGAGCTGGAATGGGACTTTTTACAACAGCACGTAGTGACAGGATAAGGGGGAATCGCTTCAAACTAAAAGAGGGGAGGTCTAGATTGCACATGAGGAAGAGATTTTTTTATTGTGAAGATGGCAAAACACTGGAACAGGCTGCCCAGAAAGCTGCAGATACCTCCTCCCTGGGAGTGTTCAAGGCCAGGCTGGACAAGCCTTTGAGCAACTTGGTCTAGTGGAAGGTGTCCCTGACCCTGGCAGGAAGGTTGGAACATGATGATCTTTAATGTCCCTTCTAACTTCAAATGATACATATTTTTTTACACTGATATACAGACAGTGAACTAAGTGTTACAAGTTAATACTTCTGTCTTACATTCTGCTTGAACCACTTGCACTGAGTAACTTTTGCTGCTACCTGTTCAAAGTTTTGACAAAAGTACTCTTGACTCTTAAAATTAGGTTCAAAAGCAACTTAGAATAAAGCTTATAAACACGGGAAAAAATAAAGTGTTGCAATCAGTTACACAAAAAATTAACCTTGCACTTCTTCTGGCTCACTGGGTAAAAAAGTTGATCTGAACTGCTTGACATCTCCATTAGTGATCTGGATGATGGGTCAGAGTGCACCTGCAGAGGATACAAAACTGGGAGGAGCTCTTCATATGCCAGGTGGTTGTGGTGCCATTCCTACAGATCTCACCAGGCTGGAGAAATGGGCAAACAAGAAATTCATAAAATTCAACAAAGGGAAACAAAGTCTTACACTTGAGAAAAAACAACCCTTTGTACCAGGACTTGCTGGAGACCAACAACCTGGGAAGCAGCTTTGTAGAACAGAGCCTGGGGTGCTGCTGGACAAGTTGCCTATGACAGCAGTGTGCCCCTGCAGCAATGGCTACCAACAGCACTACAGGCTGTGTTAGGAAAAAAACTGCCAGGAGGTCAAGGAAGGTGATCCTTCCCCTCTACTCTAATTAGAACTTAGACCCATCCAAAGTGCCGTGTCCAGTTATGGCTCTCCAAACAACAGAAACATGGACATACTGGAATGTATAAAGAGAAGGCAAGAGAGATCACTAATAGATTGGAGAACGTGACATGGGAAGAAGGGCTGAGAGAGCTGGGATTGCTCAACCCAGAAGAGGCTCAGGGGAAGCCTTACTAAGTGTATGAATACCCCATGGAGACAACAAAGGAGATGAAGCTAAACTCCCCTCAGCAGTGCCCCATAAAAGTACAACAATGGGCACAAACCAGAATACAGAAAATTTCTTGTCAACGAAAGATTACTTTCTTTTAGTACCCCAAAAGCAGTCAAACACTGGAATAGGTTTACCAAGGGGCACTGGAGTTTCCACCTTGGGAGATAATTGAGAATGGTCTGGCCATGGTACTGAGCAACTTGCTCCAGCTGACCCTGCCTGAAGGGCAGGATACTGGACTAGATTGTCTGCAGGGGTCCTTTCTAACCTCAGTTATTCTGTGGACTCAGGACAGAAACAATATGAACTTCATATAATCCCAGTCTCCTACATGTTTCCCTGTAACAATCCAACAACTGCATTTCCATGAGAAATGAATATCTTCTTAAATCTGCTGCCAGTATTTTCCCTGACAGAGCTGCCAACAAAAGAAATCAAACAGCAGCTCTGAGAAGGCACTGACATATCCTGTGCTTCTACAACTCTCCTGCTGATGAACTTTTTTTTTCAAGCAGTAGCAGACCAGCTAACCCAAAACTGCTTGCCAACAAACAGCCCAGAATATTTTCACAAGTGATCATTCCTGCTTTCGAGTCTTCCATCTTCCACTTTTGGGGTCTTAGCCTATAGAGCCTGCTATCAGTTTAATAATTATTCATACTTCTAAAGATATGGATGAATTATCCAGCTTCCTGTCATCACTTGTTTATTATTTTCAGCAAAGAGCTACGATCACAATGTTTGTATTCATTCATTTTCAAATTGTCAGCTTTCATCTTACATGCTCTCATCTGAGACCAGCAGAATTCCTCATCGGTAGGATTTAAAAAAAAAACCAAAAAACAAAAAACAAAAAAACCAAGAGAGAGAGAAAAAAAAAAAAAAAGAAAAAAGATTCCACAGCAGTTTGGTAGAAGAATAGCTGACAACCTTCTTGTCCTTGAGAAGTGACTGGAGGAGATGGGAGAGGAATATTCAAGAATTATTTTGCACACTTAAAGAGCTTCTCTAGATTCAGCTGAAGAACTCTATTTACTTCCCCTGAGCTGAACTGCTGAAGAACAGCTGAAGTATTTCCACTCCAGCAGCAACCACAATTTAGCTATGGAACAGGGATTTCCCTCTGCAGTTTGAAGCACTCTTTCACATGAAAAGCGCTCTGTGGAACACACTGTAAATGTAGAACTATTACACAACTATTATCTAGTGATGCTGGCATGAGGAAGCTAGAGGGAGGAAACAGGAAGGATATAAATACAAGTCTGCAATCTTTTCTATTTTACTCACATAAGGGAAAATCACCAGTGTCCAGAGCTCCAAAAGAAATACCTGAGCTACTGTGCTGGTGAACAAAATAAATAAAAAAGTGACACACATTAATTTTACACAGCATTTGAATAAACTGGAAATAAAAATTCACAGTCTCAGTCCCACAGAAACTTTTAGGTATCTGACTTCTAAAGAGCAAAATGCAATTCCATATCAACTTACTTTAGTAGGACTTTAGCCCTAGTGTTCATTTCTCTGTGCTGCTTTTTCACCTCCACCACTAAAATGTTTTGATATATGAGTCACAGCTAAGAACATTTCACAGGACACATTCAAAAGATTTGAGCAGACACTGTTCTGGCAGGTTTTTTAAAACAATGAAAAATGTTGTTAAAGATTGCAGGAACAACCAAGAGGTTGAACGGCTGCTGGGAAAAGTCAATAAACATCACCTTTGCTTGGAAATGAAGAGTTTCAGTGCAAGGGTGTCTCACCCACTTACTCTTTAGCCTGCTAACTTCACAAACAACATTCCATTCGGTTATGTATATTTTTGTTGAGATATTTTAGGGAAAAAGAATGCTTGTGGAAATAATAAAAAAAAAAGGTCCAAAATATCCTCAACCTTTTAAATGACTGGCACCTTTACAATTCATACGAAGTCATAAACATCAAAACAAAAAAACTCACTGATGTCCACTGCAGTAATTTTTCAGGAATGTAGCAACTAAAGCTGTGGTAACAACTGGAATACACCTAAGATGCAGTCTTTAAATGATGTTCCTAACATTAAATGCCTTCACATTGTTCTGGCTATGGAAAGTGCTAGAGAACTCTTTACAGTTATTTTAAAATTTAAGCCTGATGCTGTCAGGTTCAAAGTACTTCTGGGTGACATAAAGGAGCCTTCACATGTAAAATGGGAATTAACACTTTGTTCTTCTGCTTCTAAGGACCTCAGCAGAACAGAACTCGTGGAGGAGGACATGCAGAAGAAGAACATGGCCAGAGAGCCTGCAGAACCAACACTGCAAAGAGCACACAATGCTCGGTGTGTGAAGGCACATCATGATCTCAGCACAACAAAGTTGACTTTGCAAAAACATCTTCTACAGACGGCAAAATGTGGATACGCTGACACGAGAGATGTTTAAATAAGCATTTCGCAATAGAGATCCTTCTCCCAGGTCCCTTCCACGCTTGCTGCTATCTATGTGGTAGATCTCCTGTATATACAACACGAGACTTGAAACAAAGGTTCCCGTTGATTCCTATGAGCATCATCCTTGCAGCTCAACAGATCTCGGAGGCACTGAGCGTTAAGGTCATCGCTGAGTCCTTCACCTGCCTCACAACACCTGGTTAAAGCCCAAGACCACCCGTGCAGCCTTGGGAGACCTCCATCCTGCAGGCAGACGCAGTATCTCAAGGAACAGCTTTTACCAAACTCTGTCTTGCTTCGCCTCCACAGCCCTCCAGTACGTCTGTCCCTTTTTATATTTCAAGCTCATCTCCATCTTCGGGGGACCAAGCAGCCAGGGAACCATATTATACTGCCACCTCCATTCCCTCCCCTTTAACACGTCTCCTAACAACGCCACGTAGATCCAGATAATCATCTGGGATGAACACTTCGGGCAGTCCTCGGTGCTCCTAAGGGAGTACGCTCCACTCACACGCCCCAAGCCCTCTCCCCCAGCCCGGCTCCGTGCGAACCCACTCCCCCCTCACACCGCCCCGCGACCACAAGCACCTCACTTCTCTCCCGGCTCCTTTCCAGCTCTTTTTGTGTCCCCAGTGTGGCCCGGGAGCCTCCCCCGTCCCCTCAGGGCACGGAGACACCAGGGAAGAACAGCATATTCCAGGCACGTCCCTCTCCCTCCGCGGAGGGGGATGGGAAGAGCAGCAGCGGAGCGGCACCAGCCGAGACGTCAAGCAGAAGAAAAACGGGGACAGGCGGGAACTACGCGATAGGAATCGTTCCCGACCTCCATCCCCCAGCCCCGGGGCTCCCGAGGCGGGGAGAACACGGGGGAGAAGGGGCTCCCGCTCAGCGTTGCTCGGGCGGGACGCTGAGGGCGTTAACGCGCTCCCCCCGCGCCGGGGGCGGCCCGGCACCCACCTTGAGAGTGGGATACTCCTGCACCTTCAGAGTCATTGAGAGCTGAGCGGCTGATTCCTGCACCGCCATCTTGGATCAGGCACCGGCCTCCCCCCTCCCTCCTTTCCCTCCCGCCCTCCTTCCCAGCGCGTCCCGGCGGGAGCTACCTACGGCGCGCGCGGCATGCCGGGAAACGGCACGCGCCCCGCCCCGGCCCTCATGGACACGGGCCGAACCAACGCCACACGCTTCCCCCGCCACCCCGCGACGCCGCGGCTTGGTACGCTCCGCGGGGGCGGGGACGGAGAGAGAGCGACGGCGCGCCGGCCAATGAGCGGTTCCCCTCCTCACGTTCCCCGGCCGTGAGTGTTGGCACCGCCCCAGAGCTCTGGGAGCTGCGCCTGAATGCGCAGCGGTGTGGGAATGGGCGGGGCCATACGGATACGCGGACAAATCAAATGGGATTACGGCATTGGGATAGGCGGGATTTGAGGGGGTTATCGGCATTCAGCCATCCAGTAGTGGCAGAGACCGATTTCCTATCGCCCAATGAGAACGTGTTCTGGGGCTCAGTGGGCGGAGCCTAAAAGTAAATTTTGCTGGTGACTTCAAACGGCCGTTTTGACACCCCCGAGGTGTCCGGGAAGGGGAGGGGCGGGGCGAGGGGCGGGACGCGCTGTGATAAACAGCGCCGCTAGCCAATGCTGTAACCTCTCAGGTTGACGGGCGGGCTGCTGAACCAATGGGCGGCTCGTCTGGGGCGGGCGGGCGGGGCGGCTGGCGGCGTGTGGCTGTGTGTACATCGGGAGGGGCGTGGCCGCCCCCCGTGAGTTCCGCGGGGCGGAGGGAGCGAGTGGGAGCCAGTGAGGCGGAGACGGCGGGAAGAGGTTTAAATAGCGGAGACGGCAGCAGCCCCTTGCCTTCGGCTCTCCGGGCCGGCGCCGAATTTCCCCGGTGAGCGGAGGCGTGCGGCGGGCGCAGCTCCCGCCGCAGCCGGGCCGGTCCCGCCCGCACGGCGGGGGACGGGGTGGGGAGGGGGGAGTGGCTCCGTTCGGCCGCCGGGGTCTCTCGTGGTCCCTTCGTGGGTCCCGCTGCCCTCGCTGCCACGCCGGGGAGCGGAGCTGCGGCCCGCGGCGCCGCCGGGCGCTACAGGTGCGGAGTTGGGGCTGCTCTGTCCGGCGCCGGTGCGCGGGCTCCCGGCGGGATCCCCGGCGAGCTGTGGATCTCCATGGCTGCACTCAGAGGCTTTGCGTGACCCGCTGACCTCTGGCTGGTCTCTGTGAGGTGACAAGCACCGGTTTCAGCGAGCAGTAATTCCTCTGCCGGACCTACGCGAGTGTTTCCATTTAAAAACAAAGAAAGAAAAAAAAAGCGACGTGGTCCTGCAGAGTTCCTACTTTTGTGTGCGAGGGAATAAAACCACTCTTGGAGTGTCAATCCTAATATAAAAGCTGTTTTCTGGGCACTGCGTAGAGGGCAGTGTCTCGATGTTCGGCTCCTCGCTGTGACCTGAGCACCTCAGGGTGTGACACAGGGCACTGGGACAAACCTTCACCACGCCAAGTTTGCAGCAGAAGGGAAATGTGCCCATAGAAATGTACGTGCAGTAAATACAAACTTCATTCTGTCGCTGAAGTCGGTGTCAAAAGTTTAGTTTCTTGATGCACTGGCAGCAAATGTGCTTCAAGCAGTGTGCTGCTGGAGTTTGAGGCTTTAAGGAGACCCCCAAACCTGTATCTATCGACCACGATGGTTTTTTGCTCTCTGAACACTGTGGTTATGTTTTTACTGGTCTGCAGAAGATGGTGGGGAAATAAACATCAATAGTTACTTCCAGGAGAAGCGAACATACTTAACTTTCATGGTTTGAAAGAGCAAGTATGTTTCTTAGAATATTTGGTGCTATTATTTCTGATTTGCATAGACCTCATTGCACTGAAAGTATCTGTCCACCAGAAAGGGGATGGGGGTAAATAAAAGGGAATGTGGGAAGTCATGTAGATGAGTGTTAGATTTTGTTCAGCTCTTGACTCTGAGCTATTTACTTCTATTTACTCACAGTCGCTCTAGCATTCAGCCTTGTGCTGACCATAACCAGCAAAAGTATGCCTAAACGTTATTTACCAAGCCCACACCAGGTGCAAAACCTTTGTTTGAGGAGTGTACTAGTAAAAACTTCTGTGTTAGTTACACCTGGGATTAGCATTCATGTCTAGACACGATCTTGGGACCAGATCCTGCAAGAGAATTTTTATAAGGGGGATTTTGACTCCATTAAGGTTCTGTTCAGGGAATGGTTCACCCTGAGCTGCTTGGGTGGAGGATTGAAAACTTTGCTCAATTGTTGCTGTATTTACAAACACAATTATGTAGCATTGTAAAATATTCCTGTTCTTCCTGTCTGTCTTAAATATCCTGTAAGCTAATATTTAGAAGGAAATTTGCTCTTCAGTATTCCCAATGATTAATGGTACTGAGCAGCTTGAGCACACTGGCTCTGTGGTCCTTATAGGGACTGAAGAAATGTGACTCGCTATGTAATTGATCAAGTCATGTATGTATTTGTCTAAGATGCTTATTTACAACAGGTTTTGTTTATATGTAATCTCTTAATGGTCCTTTCTGATAGCTAATTTAATGTAACACAGTTACCCTGTGGATACAGGTTATGTGCTGAGACTGTAGCTGTCTTTAAACTGGAGAGTTATTGGTGAAGCTTTGTCAGACATTAGTAGCCAGACCTAAAGGGGTTGCTTAATGAAACAGATGGCCAAGCAACCATCATGTCAGAGAAAACAGCATGTATTCGTGTATTCTTAGTTTAACACAAGAGGGAGCATGTCTAATCTTTAACCTTTAAATATTGCAACTTCAGGGAGGAAGCTTGAAGTGTTGAGTGTCAACTAATTCATGTTCAAGGCTTCATGTGCAAATATTGATACAACCTATGTATATTTCTGGCGTGTTTTCAGCTTTAGGCTGCAGCTGTTGATTTATAGTGTAAATGTTGGTGTGATAAATGTGGGGATGAGAACTAACCTAATGATCTTTTGAAGTTGTTAAAATCTGTAGTTTCCTGCTAAATTAAACAAAATGACTATTGTTACTCCTTGGTATGGTTCTTAATATACAAAGGTTGTACTTTTCTCTGGTTATATTAGGTTAATATACATCTTCTGCTTAACCTATCATACCAATTTATAAAGCCAAGTCTTAATTGAATTAAATTTAGTTTAATTCCCTTTATACCTTTGCTTTTAGAGTTCTTATAAATCCTACCACTTTATTCTTCAATAGAAGTAGGAAGTTGGATCGACTAAGAAGTTTTATACTGTATCTTCTTTATTTTTTTCCTTGTCCCCTGGTGTCATAAAAGGAGGATGAAAAATCAGCTTCCATTTTGTTTTACTTGGTATTGTCCAGTTGAAACATAATGTGTTAATGTTTGTCCTCGTTCAGTGTCTTGTTAATGTGAATTAGCAATTAGTTTAACTTCAGCAGTGTGCACAGAATACTCCAAACGTTTAGGAGAACTTTACTCATTTGTTTCCAGTAGCCTTCCGCTTTGCTCCAGATTAATGATCAGAGAAAAACATCTGTCTACCATTAAACACTGCATACAAATTATCTATCTTTCAAGAACGTAAACCCTCTGTGTGTTATTTGGTGGAGCAGAGCAGAAACCTTAGTGCTCTGCTTTCAAATGCTGAAGAAAACTGCTGTGGATTGAGATTTTTATCACACTTGCTTCTCCTTCCCTTCAGTGGCCTTTATAACCCCAGTGCCAGGTGGCAGAGGTGGGTGTGTGTCACCATAATTTCTTGTGTTTGCAGACCAGACTGGCCCAAGAGAGGAATGTGAAGCCCTGTGCTGGTTCAGGTGGGAAGGAGCACAGGTTGCCTCACTGTTCAGTAGAGTTCTCTTCCTCAGAGCAGGTGGGCATGGTGGTATTGTCCATTAGAACGTATTCTCCATTATAATGGAGAAGCAGAATCCTTTACTCTTTTGGTGAGTTTTGGTGTTTGAGAAATATTTAAGCCTTCACCTTTAATCCATGTTAATTTTTTTCTGATTAATGGGAGAAATTTTGGTCTTTTTTAACTGCTGTGCACAGCATTGACAGAAGGTGTTAAATCAGCTTGTCTTCAAAACATGCCAGGCAGCTATTCTTGCAAGGCAGAAGTGTGAGATGACCTGTACTAATTGGATACTAACATGGAATCGTAGAATTTGGGTTGCAAGGGACCTTAAAAATCATCCAGTTCCAACCACTATCTATTGTATGGCTATTATATATTTGTCAAATAGTAGGACTTTTTAGAAGATAATGAGAATGAGACAGTTGAAGGGGGCAACTACTAGGGAAGTTGCTTTACTGAGTTATTCACAGCAACCAAGAATTTTTAATGGCTGGCCCCATTGTAATGGATGCAATTGATTTTAAATCCTACTGTATGCAACAGTACTGTGGAGTCAGAAATTCACAGAGACCAGAGGGATGTCTTTTGATGGAGAAGTTTTGATGGACTTGAGTCTTGTAAAGATTAGATGAAACTGCCTGTTGTCTTGGCTATTCCATATGAGTCAAGACTTAGGCTTTGGTTTTCTTGCCCAGCAGGCTTAGGCTGCTGCTCAGTCTTCACAATAAAGGTGTATATTTACTTTAAGAGAAAGTAGTAATATGACTGTATAGTTCATGGTTTGGAGTTTTTTCCTTCATTTTGTTATCATAACTTTAAACATAACTGAAAAGTGTCTTAGTGTAGCTGGCTTGTGTAAAAAGGCTGGGAAAGTTTTATTTCTGTATCTGAGAGGAAATTGCCAAGAGTAAAACCCCAACAAACAAAAGAAAAAAAAAAACCTGCGACTTAACCGGTGATTAACAACAGTAGCAGCGATTGCCCTGATGTGCCACAGTTTAGAGTGTTGTTGGAAAGTAGTAAATACAGATCAAACGCTTTGTTTCCTTATCTTAACAAGATTATAAGGACCCTTTCCTTATCCGAGGAAAAGGCAGATGCCCTCAGAAGTTTGGGTTACCAAGTTGCCATAATGAATTGGGGTTGAGACCTCAGTAGAGGCTGTGCTGGATAGTCTGTGGTACCATTTTCCCATCTCTGGTACCAGTCTGCTAACTTTCAGGCCATGTGTATGTAGAATTTACTTAGAAATTATCCCATGTTTATGCAACCCGGGTTTCGATGTTAAGGTATTTTTTATATTGCTTCTATTAAAAGAAAAGAGGGGGGGCATTCACAATGTAGGTCAAATTCTTGTGAAACCTCATTAAAAAAAAAAAAAAAAAGACTTGTATTTGCATAAAAAAGGCATGTGAGAGTGCCTGACAAAGTGCACAGACTCCTGTAACTTTCTGAACGGTCTAAATAGATGATTTAAAATGCAAAGGGAAGGGAGTTTACCTGCAATATTTTTGGCCATAAGCTTTTTTTTTTTTTTTTTTTTTTTTTTTTTTTTTTTTTTTTTTTTTTCCCCTTTCTGAGCTGCAGCCCCCTGAAAATGAGGAGTTTAGAAAGAAAGTGCTGACACAGCCTTGACTACAGAGCAGTGCCCTGCGTGCTGCTGCAATAATTGTCCAGGCAGTGTTTTCTGCTTCCCTGCCATTGTGCTTTACATTCCTTCAACCCATTCCATTTTTAACTTTCCGAAAGTTTGGTATTATTGCGAGCCCCCGGCGTGTGTTGCAGCCGCCGGAGGAGCGAGGTTGGCAGAGTAGCATGGACTTGTTAATCTCAGCCTGATCTTGTCAGCAACAGCCAGAGCAGGAGGGAGAGGGAGAGAACTCCGGCTGGGGCAGCGCTCCCAAGGTTCGTCTGGTGTTTTTATGCCTAAATCGCGTCTCGGCGGTGTGCGCGGTGTGTGCGGGGCGCGGGGCCGTGTGCGCGGTCGGCCGCGGTGTCGGTGTGCCGGGGGCTCGGGGCTCGCCGTGCGCGGAGACGGCCGCTCTGTGTGTGTGTGTGTGTGTTACGGCTGCCGAGACGCCGAAGGAGAAGAAACCCTGTTGGTTCTCCATGCAAATGACCGCTTTGGTTGTAACAAAAGCCTTGATGTTGGGCTCGGAAAAATGATCTGACAGTGTAACAACCCCAGGCCACTTTCGCCATGTTTTTGTTTATTCGTGTTTCATTCCGTTTTCCGTAGCTATCTCGCAGATGTTTCCAGTTTGACTGTTTGTTGTTGGTTTTGGTTTATTTTTTTTTCCTCTCTCTGTTTTTTTGTTGTTGTTGTTGGGGTTTTTTTGGTTGTTTTTTTTTTTTTTCACCGTCGAGCCTTTTTGGAGTTAGCAAGAAAACGTGTGAAAGAATGTTAACAAAACAGAGAGGTGTTGCAGATGTTTATACTTTAGTTCTTGCGTTGCGCCTGGTGATTCTGGCAGAGGGATTCAGTGCCTATGAAGGAACGTAAGAAGCATCTGTTTTACCTACCGAGCTTGTGGTTTCGAAATGTGCCCATTGCAACTTGCATATTTACATAAAGAGATGAAGTGAGCACGTTCCCGGTGCAGTGTGGCAGGTCGAGATTCTCATTTGTTTGCTACTGTTTTTGAAGGGGGGTCGGAAAGGGAGGGGGAATCCGAAAGAGCGAGGAAAGGAATATCTGTGACACAACATGTATGCTCCTCGATAAACTCCTGCCATCTCGCAGTGCCTTTAAATATTTGAATAGCTTCCCTTAAGTCGAATAAAATTGGTTACCATGAGAAACAAAAAAGTCTAATAGAATAGTTGAGCACACTAATGAAAATCTGAACGTAACATTGTTTCAGAATCATTCAAAGCCCTGGAATAGACAGAAAACCTTGTCAATAATGGTCATAGTAACACATTTAAACATTTTGCTGGAAAACAGCAGTACGCACAGTGCAGAAAGAGCAGAGGTGGATGGTATGTTGTCTTACAGTTGCATAAATTGAAATGTAATTGTCTACTAATGATATTAAAATCAGTCTGGTTGTAGAATTTTATGCTTGATGAATGTATCGAGGCATACACAAATAAAATCTGAAATCTTAAAGGACAATGGTTCAATGTCCGGAGCCAGTGGTTAAATCAGATGTGGTAACTATGGTGAGAGGTAAAGTTACTTAGCTTCCCACAGACCATGCATATGTGGATTTCTTTTTGTGTAATGGAGATTAAGGAGAAAAGGATTAGAAAATCCAAAGAGAAATTTTGAGTAGGAGACCTGTAGCCTTGCTCTGGGAATTAACACTGTGGAGGCTTTTAAAAGAGAGGCAGGGTGGAAGTAAACACTCTCTTGTAATATATATTGATGATAATTCTAGAAAGGAGTCTTTCTGGTTCGGAATATCAACAGCAGCTCATGCATAGAGGAGCACAATCAATCCTCTCCATGTTAAAATAATCCTCCTACTCCAACAAAACAAAAGCAGAAACCAGCATAGATTTTCACAGTACCAAGTGACAGCACCAAGTCAGGTAAAGTCTGCTATTCTGAATGAATGAATTTTAGGTTTTTGCAGAATGAAGCAATATTGATTTATTTGGATTGCTTTGCATTCCTATTTTTAAGATTGTGTATGACACGTGTTTAGGATTTTTTTAAACTTCAAAAATGGTGGTCATAGGAAGTAGGAAATAAAATCAGAGCTTAGTGTTCTAGCTGGTAAATATTGGGGGAGTCTGGACTGCAGCCAGAGAGACTTGGACCACGTTTCTGATTTTCCTTGAGAGGCTTCAGTGTTATCCTCAGCTTCTCAGGGAAGAACTTCAGATTATGCTGATCAGCTCCAAGGGGTATGGGAAGGATTGTCATGCTTGCACATAAAACACTAGTGTTCTGAGAGAGCCACCAGAGATGCTAATTAGTGATTAGCGATTTGAAAGCTTAGGAAACAGAAAGGGGAGAGATCAGGTTCAATTTCCAGCACAGGGGGATCATTTCCCTATAACAGTGAAAAGTACATTTACTATGAGAGTGCAGAGACATCTGAGGGACATGAGGTGTGTTCAGCTTTCTAGTAACAGATGCTAAAGTGTATTAGAGTTTTGGCAATGCACTGGACACACCTTTGATAAAGTACTGTAAAGTTTTAGGTTTCCCCTCCTCCCTGCCCCCACTGAGTTTGTAAAACACTTGTTTTATGAGAAGTTTGCAGGAGAACTGGTAGTTGAGCATAGCCTAGACATACAGTGTTACGAGTTTTAAGGGGTTTGTGGGTTTGCTAGGAAACACTTGGAGCTTCTTTGTCGGTCATAATCCCACAGTTTCCCTTATCAGCTGCTCTAAGATGGTGTTATCAGGTGCCTGTTCAGGAGACTGAGTTCACTATCACTGTGCAACACTGCAGGTTAAACCCCTGAATGGAATGTATGCTTCTGGACTTCAGACCAAATCATAAAAAATAGACCTAATGACAGTGAAATTCACACTTGTTACAAATTGTTTTCACAATGGGAACGATCAACACGTTTTACTGATTTTTTTTTTTTTAGATTGTCATTTCTTCAAGGGTACTAAAACTTCACTAATTGTATTCTGTGCTAATAAGGAGGAAGAGGAGGAAAAAGATTTGAGTTGCTGCTATCAGTGGACAATATTTTGCTTTTTTCTTCATGTTGGAGTTGGCATTTATGGAATGGTACATTGTTATTGCATTAATAATGGATTATTATTTCAGAGGAAAATTTTTATTTATGTAGAGATTGTTATTTTAGATTGAAGCAGAAAGCTTCCATATCTAGAGCAAAACTCAGATATAGCTATTGATGCGTAACAATTAATTTCCTTTTCAGTGTGCTTTGAAATTGTTTTATCATCCTCCTTTATTAGGATGTATAATATATAAGAACAACCTACCTGATATTTCAGGTACAGGATGCTGTATAACCTAATGGATAGCAATAGTGAAAATTGAAGAAATAGTGTTTTTCTTTCTTTGGTATTGGATTAGAGGAGGTCAATTCACCTTCCTTTTTCTGTTTTTCATCTACAAAACAGATGTAGTGGTAATTCCTTCGATATCTACTGATGAAATTTTGAGACAAGTAATATTTTGTGTTACAGAAGCACACATGATGGATACTGACATATTTGCATCAAAAGTCCTAAAACATTAAAAAGAATAAAATACTAGTGATTTGATAATAAAGTGGTTCCAGAAAAAAGATTAGTGCTGATTAGGCTTTTTCAGACACTAGTGACTCATGTGGGGGTTTTGTGGGGTAGCTGAGTACCAGCTAGCTGGTTAGTACCTTGAGAGTGAGTATTGATACATTCTACGTGTCTGGTTTAAATCTTGAATACAAAGTGGGCCTTTATTGAGTTGTTCAGGTGTTCTGTTGGGATCCAGGCAGAAGTGTAGTTTTAGCGACATCTTAGGGTGCTGGAATAAAACCCCAACCAACTCCATTTCCCCAGTGAGTCTATTTACACTAGTATTGGAGAACCTCTGGCCTTCCCAAGTAAATTTGTAGATTGCAAGACTGAGAAGTTCCGTGCAAATGGGTGTTTGTGCTCACCCTCAAAGAGCTGAGTAATTCCACTGAAGCCCCTGGGTCTGCTGAAGTGAATAAGGATTTGCAGCACTAAACGTTGCAGTATTTGCCTTGTTCCTTTTGAGAACTCTCATGGAAATTCTCCAGCGGGATGTGAAGTCTGAAGTGATCTCAGGTATTGGAGAGATGATTCTGGCTCATATCTGCACATTGTATGAGGTTGTGTAAATTGGTTTCAGGTGCAATATAGAGTATATGGGGGTAATTTAATGCTGAAAATTGTGAGACTATATCAAAGAATTCAAGTAGACTGTCAGCCTGTACAGGTTATTCATCACAGGTCACAATAAGGTTTATCATTTGTGACTTGCCAAATCTGATCAGTTCAATCAATTGCCAGAGAAGAGCATTTACATATAAAATTTGATGACAAAATTTAGGAAATCATGGTTTCAAGTACAAATTGCACCTTAAGTTTCCTTCATGTGTGACTCTGCTTTAGTTACCTACTTGTATCTTAATCTTTGTAGACAGCAGAGTCAGTATTTTGTTACTGCAAATGATCACTTGCTGTGGTTTGGTTTGGGGTTCTGGGTTTTTTTTGATATAACTGAAATAGCCTGTAGCACTTTTAAAAATATACTTTTATTTTTCTGTTTAAAAGGTAAGGTTTTATTCTAAAAAACCCACCAAATTTTCCAACAGTATTCCATTTGAAAGGAATATTTTTCTTCATCTGGAGAACAAGACAATATAGGTTAGTTCGTAAAATTTGTTTATACAATGGTATTTTCTGAGTACACAGTGCCTGGAATATGTCTTAGCACATAAAAAATAGAATAAATAAAAGCTTTTGTATCCAAACAGCTTCTGTTTATATTTGTCAGTAAGAAGTGTGTGTGTGTGGAGAAGGATTCTTGTAGCTTTGAGAAACTGAGTGTATGCTTTGTCTTGTAAATTATGTCATTCGTTATCTTGGTAAATCTTAGAGCAGCCACTACATGACAGTTTCCCTTTAGAACAGTAAAGATCAGGTGGTGTTTCTGTGGAAATCATTCTAACTTATGCTGTGTTCTTGCGGTATTTCTCTACTTTTCTTAGATATCTGTGGTTGGGTTTTGTAGAGGAAAGTTAACCAGGGATAACGTTGTGATCTGGTAATGCCTGTGTGAACTGGAATATATTCCCAGTGTTTTGCAAGGAAATAATGATTGTTTGAAAGCTTTTGCGTGCCTTTTTTTTTTTTTTTTTTTTTTTTTTTTTTTAGGTCTTTCATAAATTTCCTGCTTTGCTTTGCTGATATGCCTCCAGAAAGAGTATGGTGTGACATGTTCTCATATCTTCTTTTAAACTGTAAAATGTATGTGTATCTTTTCTGGTGCTTTGTTTATGCTGCGCTATGACAGACAAGATAAAAAAAAATGCTATACTTAAAGAATATATTATTCTAAGTATTTTAAAATAAGAACTTCTGAGATCCTCTCTTCTTTCATCCTTCACCTCTGTAGTGAGGGAGTGGTATCAGAGAGTGATAGTCATTCTGACTTTTTCATTTAAGTTATGTGGATTTCATGTAATGCAGTTACTATATCATTCCTCAGGCCCTCTAGTACAAATAGATAAAAAAAAAAAGTCCATTACATTGTTCAATGTGAGTTGAGAGGTGACCAGTGCAGTTCAGACTGTGAGAAACAGGCAAAGAGATATGTTATGTTTAAATTGTTGTGCACAGGTTGATGTGTTTCCTCAAATGTTGGCATAGAAATGACAGAAAAGATCCTGTTTACTTTTAAGCTCAAAGTATCTGGGAAGGATTCTCTAGAGAAACAATTGCCATTTCCCATTTTACTCTATGACTGTGGGATGGGAAATGGATTTTGCAGATTTTTACCTCCTGGGAAGTCAGCTTGAGGAAGGTAAAGATTGTGGGTGGTAGAGTCAATGGGCCATAAAAGTTAAGCAGATAAATAATCTGTTGGGGATAGAGTGTATTACTTTCAGCTCTATGTTGTTAGGCTGGTGAAGATGTGAAAAACAATGTATGTTCATCCCTGTTGGAGGAATTAAAAATGTAACTTTTCTGATCCTTACAAGACTAGATCAAAATCAATCAACACACTTGAATTCTGGCTGTGCCAAGGTTTCCGCACCTTAGTGATACTTAATGTGAATAAGACTTAATTAAATTTATGTCACAATGCTTTTAATTTGAGCATCTCTGCCCACCTAACTAAGGGAGAACTTTACCTGTGGAAATGTTAAAAGCTTGTACAGAAAGGATTACCTGTTCCTGCTGTGACTGGGGGCAGCAGTATAAACCTAGAGAGCACAAGAAGATAACAGTAGAGCACACAAGTTGAAGAAATAGTTTCAAGTTTCTACTTAGAATTGCACACTGAAGTTAGTAGATGCATAGGTAAGTGTGGCAGATATTTCCAGAAGTATTTAATGTCATTCTAAGTTCTGTATGCTTGCCTTTGATTTTGTTCTGTGTTTGACTACATCTTTACCTCTGTTCTCTGTTGTTTGTTTCAGTGTTTGTAGCTGATTGATAGTGTTTTGTCTTGCAGTAATGCATCCTAAATGCCTATACATAATTTTCTTTCTCTGATTTAGAGCCCATTGGCAGTTTCTCTGCCTGCTAGTCACAGCTTTCTCGGAAATGTCAGTAAGATTTTGTGTTCCTTCAGATGTGTTTTTAGATGGAGCAATGTCAGAATTCGGTAAGGAAAAGCACAGCAGTCTGGTCTTGAGTAGGTTTATGGATTGTAGTTGTTCAGATCCCTCTTGGGAGAGAGGGACAGTCTATTAACAAGCCTGAAGATGTAAGTGGGTGTTTTCTGTGGAGGTCTACAGGATAAAATGCTAAACTGACCCTTCTCCTAACATAAGGGCAGCATGTTCTAATGAGAATTATGAGTACTGTCTGGGAAGTTCCTCAGCATGTTTATGATTGCTTCTGCCTCAATAAACAACTCTTCGCCAGCTCTTTTCTGTCCCGGTGCTTTGATTCTGTGGGCAATTTCCATCTGCATAATATTGATGAGTCAGAGTATTGTCAGCTGGAGTACCTCAAATTATATCAAAGGACATAGAGTACAAAATATTTTCTAGTGTTTTGAGAAGAGATGGTGACATTCTGAGAATTGGAAGGTAAGGCTAAAATGTGCAGGGCACCATGCTATGCATTTCTGATGAATGTTTTGGGAGCAATATCCTCAGCTGGACTGGAGTAATTTTTGGGAAGCCACTTCTCTGCTTGACAGCCATTTCCATAATGCTATTTACAGGGAATTCTGACAATGTCATTATTGGAAATCAATGTTTTAGAAGAAGTGATTTGCACCTGGAACAGTAACTTTTTTAATACCTGGTGTCAATTTTCCAACTCTTCCCTAAAGTTAGAGTACCTCTCCTTCATGGTACATTCAATAGCTTTGTGTTATAAAAAGTGAGGGCTTTTGTGTAGAGTCTCAACTGTTAATTTCAGATTGGGATGATTTCTATCCTCAAAGGTGTTGTCTTAATTTCATAACTTGGCTTTAAATTGTAATTACTAAAACATGTGACCATTTGCCATCCAGTAGTTGCACTTTGAGGGTCTTTGTGGCTCTCTTCCAGCTCAGGATATTGAATGTTTCTATGATCTTTTTCACTAAGGTTGACAATGGGCTTTTTTTAGGGGTGCAGGCAGTAATTTCTAAGAGTATGCTCACTGTAGTTTCAGTCTTCTTTCCTAAATTTGTAATTGCTATAAAATTTGTCATAGTTTGCAATGACCAAATTTGAATAGTTCTGGAAGAAGTTATTTTGTGTGTGTTGCAGTCCAGGAAACCAGTGTATACCTGAAGTTGCTGTGAGGGCTTTTATGAGCCCATGGTTATTTATTGTAACTACAGAAAGTCTTTTATGTTAGTAGGCTGTTACCTAATGCTAATTAAAAATGACAGTCGCTATTGTTGCAAATAGTAACCATTGACTATGCAGTAAAAACATCTGAAGAAGCCTATTAACGGCAAAATGGCTAAAAATATGCAGTGTGGGCATTAATTTGCCTCATCATCCGGAGAAGTTTGCCTACAGTAAGGAACCTATCCAGTGTTTTTCTCTTAAATTAGGGCTTTTTTTGTTATTATCAGTCTTTGTCTGAGTTTTAGAGCCTTGAAATGAAAGGTGTGATGTAAACACTAGGTATTAAAAGGATCAGATAACTTTAATATGATTTTAAAGATGTATTTGTAGAGTTTTAGCTTTGACTTGCTGCACTTTGATAGCAAAAATGTTACATATTTCATCAGCTTGGGACTGCAGTAAAATTTTAATTTAGAAATAGTGTTATGCCTAGCTACTTATTAAAATAATCCTGTGTATTGGTTTCAGTGCCATGAAAGTTTTACACAGTATGCCATGTGATTCAGTATTTTTTCAAATTTGTGTTCACACTGATGTCAAGACTGACAGTAAAAATGGGGCTCATAAAAAGCAGGATAAGGCAGTAGATTGTAATTCAGCATTACATTTTTTTAGTTGTTCAGCATTGATACATACCTCTGGATAGGACAGTTAACTCAAGATTAAATTAAAACTAAAATCAGTTCAAATTTTAAACGAAATAAAATACTGGCACATTAGCTATCACTGTGCAGTAACAAAGAAATTGTCTTTTATTATGTGTGTGCTGATTCTCTAAGGAAGAATATTGTTCTTTCATAAAACCATTATGAGTAATGGAACTGGTGTCTGTACAAAATGAGTCTATATGGGGTTTTAACAAAACAGTGATGTATCAAAGAAGGTGGTTTCCAGCAGTATTTTCTTGTCAAATGCAGTGCATCTCTTAAGCTTTATGGGTGCAGCTTGTCAGCAGAATAAACAAACATCCTGTCACTGTTTAGTTATGCTACCAAAATAAATAACATGACATTCAACCCAAAGTATTTTGCATTGTCCAAGACAAACATCCACGGCAATTGGCAGTCGCATGTCCCAAAGCACACCCTGTGATGGAGGTTTCCCTCTTCAACACTGACTCTCAGGTAATTGGGGAGGTTCTGCTCCACAAACATCAGGGGGAATTCCTGCTGCAGTTTTTGTGTGGGAATAGAATTTGTCATGTTGCCAATTGCAAAACCCAGATCCAACAAGGATCTGAAATTTGAATTGACAGGTCAAAAGCTTCCATTGTTTGAATTTTCAGAGATCCTGGTACAAACCAACAAAAAAAGGTCTTAAAAGTTTTCTGTTTTCAGAAATATGTGGTAGAACTCTGTAGGAGATTAGTCTACCCAGCCTGGTTACAATGCCTTACTAAACCAAGTTATAGACCAGTTTTCTGTTGGACACTGTGTCAGTATAGGGGGGAAAGGGGATATTCTGAGGAGTCTGTCAGAGCAGGAAACACAAGACGGATGCACACAAACAGTAGTTAAAGAACTGTGAGAGTCAACAGAAAGTTCTCTGCAAGCCTGACCTGTGGTGCTGATGAATGGTGGTGACACTTGAACAAACAGTAGAATTGCAGTGATGTGCTGAGCTGGTTGTAGTGAAAGGCTTCTGTGGGCTCTGAGGCACTAAGAGGTTGTAAGGCAACAATAGATGGTGGACTCAAAAATATCTACCATTCTTTTTGTGCTACTGATGAGAAAGAAGGCTCAGACTAATCAATGTCTCTGTATCCTGCTCAAAGTGATGATCTATGATGATCACTCCCCTGATGATCTATATATGATATGTCCCCTTTTCTTGAAAAAATATCTGGGATCTTTTCTCCAACAGCACTTAGTGCTTAAACTGTAAAATTTACAGTCTTCATCTCCTTTCCATGTGGTGTGGGGATGGATTGTTTGCCAAGACCTAATACCTATTCAAGCAGAGCAGAAAATTCACTGAGCCTGGAAATAAAATCATGCATTCAAATGGCAAGAGTTGATGCAACCCACATCCTCTCCAGTGAGAAACCTTCCCTATTCATTCTTTGCATTGCTTTTCCATAATTAATGATGGTTTTTTGATACTTTGTAAATCTCTTACCTCGGAGGAAATGACAGTCACTTAGATTACAGTGCAAGAAGGAGTGAAATTGCCATCTTATTTTTGTGGCTGCTGTTTGTCAAAGTAGGTATGGTTCCATTTTACTATTCTCTTTGACTGGTGATTTGCTATTGCGAGATTTGAAATAAGCTACGAATCATTTGTATTTGCTTGTTTTTTGCTTTCCAGACTCAAGGTATCTTATGTCACAGGGTACTGTTTTTCTGAACACAGAAAGACTTCCTGATGTAGGCTGTTTGGAGATGCATTTATTGTAAGATCAATAATTGCATAAAGCATTTTAGACACGGACGTGTAATATGAGATGTTACAACAACAGCGTCACAATTAGGTGTTTAAAAAAATTGGTGTTGAGCCAAACTTTTTTTTAAATATTCTTCTTTTGGGATTGGGGTGGATTTGTGGGGTCACATGATAGGAAGAAGACCTTACATAAGTATCTTTGTTAATTATAATATACTTCATATGTGAAAGCACAAAAAGCAAAAGAGGGGTGCCATCAGTTTTCAGTTCTCTGTGTTTAAAAGTGTGGCACCTTCATTGTGGGCTTGTGCATCCTTGAGATTCAGGTTAAGAATTATGCTGTGATATTCAAATTATTAAGCAACTTTCTTCTTCGAGTGTTTGAATGAGCACAGGGGAAAGAAAATTTGTTCCCTCCTCTACCTAGTTTTGGGGGATAAGGGTCACATTTGATTTTATAACATTTAAACAGCTGTTACATTTAGTTTTAAGTCCAGATAATTTTTAGGAAGATGGTTGGTTGTGAGCATGCACAGAGGCAGAGGTACACTTCTATGGAGGAAGTGTGCCCTTTTGGTGAGGAATTGATACTGGAAATGCTTAGATTCTTCTTTGGTCACTAAAAAAAAAAAAAAAAAAAAAATCAGATGAACCCTCAGGTGTTGCAGAAATTTGTGTTAAAAAAAGACTCTGATATCTCAGGGCTTGTATCTCCTGGGTGAAGTGGTTGCTGCTTTTATGAGTTATAGATCTCCATACTTCAAGACAGCAGAAAGAAAATGTGTGATTTAAAGATGACATAGAAATATTTATTGCTCTAGATTCAATTTGTCATATAAAACTATTGTTGTATCTGATGCTGATCAAGTCATAGGTTAAGGTGATAGTCACATTTATCCGGTGTTTGTAGCTTTCTGATAGTTTAATGTGGCTTTAATGGATTTGGATTATGGTCGATGAGCTACAAAGATGACGTAGATCTGAAAGGTAAGGCAATGACCAGCACCTCTGTCTTGTGTCTTAGTCAGGTTTACAGCACAGCAAAACCCTGCCAAGCAATATAAAACCTTGTTAACATCTGTTGGGTATTAAAACAAATCACTGGTACTGTAATGCCTTGTTCCTCTTAAAGCTGAACATTGTTTCTGCCTTCCACTTCCATTGGAATCACTGGGGATAATCTTGGTGATAGAAAAACGTTGTGTAAGTCATGGTATGGCCAAGTGGTTACCAGGACAAAATGAAAATAATGCCTTTAGGATTCCTTTGTATTCCTTTCTGGTTTGTGTACTAGATTTTTTGTTCCCTACATCTGGTTCTTTGTGTATGTTGGGTTCTGAAATTATCTGTTAGTGTCCGAAAATATAAGGCTGAATATTGGTGAGAAATCAACAAAGGTCTTAAGACAAGTTGTTTTTAATAAAAGTCTGTCTGACATAAAGTCCTTTTCTGAGCTATAACAGGCAATAATGCTATTTAGAGATTGGATTTTCAATGTTGAAGACCTAAAGTTTGAAAATAATCTAAAAAAAATTAAATTTCACTTTTCCTCTGAAGAAGCTTTGTGACTTTTTCTATTTCTCTGTGATGGATTGCTGGAAGAATTATCTTGGAAAAACAACAGCTGCTTTCAGCTTTTATTTGGGTCAGATGTTTTTGTAATATAGCATGTTTAATATTGAGACAGAAATGAATCTGTAATTATAGAAATGCCTTTCTGTGAAGTGACATAAACTGATACAGCCAGTGAGGGGGATGTGTGAGTTGCACATCAGTTATGTATTATGATCCTGGAGCAATAGAGGTGATGACAAAACTGTTCATAGGTATTTGTTTTCCATCAATATGAGCACTGTAGGAAAAGGGAAGGCAAGCAATCCAGTAAGAAGATACATGCCAGTGTATACCTGTATGAGAAAAAGCATCTGGTTTGTCAGTTTGCTCATGATTTTATCAGTGAAAGTTACTGATAAAATTGTGGTGTATTACTTCACCTGTAGTGATACTGAGGTTGGTTAAAATGTTGAGAGCAAAGAAACCCTTTAATTTCTCACATTCAGCCTTTTAAAATGTTTGTTTAATGTGAGGCTGTTCTAGAATTCTTTGAAGATTTTTTTTTAGTTTGTCTCACAGTACTTCATTTTATGCCAGATTTCATTGAAAGATAGGAAATTCTACTAAATTACATTAATTTTAAAATTGTAATAAATTGTCAAGTAGACTTAAGTCTTGGAAAACCCAACTTGGAATTAGGAATAAAAGAACTAATTAAAGTTTAATCTGAAGAGAAGGTTACTAAAGGTTGATGTAACAGCTTTCAGGTGTGCAAGAAGTATTTGTAGAGACATGGTGAGAGAGTAGAAAAAATACTGAACTTGGATCAAAGCAAGAGAGAGTCAGGCAGGTTGACATTTATTACTGTCCAATGAGCAGATTTTTTTTTTTTTTTTTTTTTTTTAAAAGCATAATGGTATAGAAACTCTGGGGTCCTCTGTCTGGAAATTCTACACAGCCTCTGTTACCTGAGATGTTAATCTCCTGTTTAGACAACTCTGCGTGGATTGAGGGAAGATGATCTGGGCTTGGGAAAGGAGCAGGCCAGATGACCTCTTGAGCTCTCTCTTCCAGTTACTTTTTCTGTGAACCTAAGAATAGAACAATACAACTATGAGAAGTTTCAGTACCTCTCACTTTTTTTTTTTTTTTTTAATTGTGCTTTTTAATGAAGGGATATAATTCTCTCAGTATGTTTTATTTCTTTTGATGGCATATGCATTCTGGGGTAGTCAACTGTTGGCAATGACTACCATATTTAACCAATTTCCAGTGTGAAGATAGGAGTGCTATGAGCTATCAGTTAAAGATTCAATCTGTCCATTTAATTAAAGTGTTCTTTAATACTTCCTAGTGTGTGCAAGGACACACGCAGGCAGTTGTTTGGGACCAGTCAACGAGTTGGTGTGATCTGTGTTTTAGTTTTCATCCCTTCTCAAAAAATCCCTCTTCAGAGCATGCCAGCTTTCCCTGTTTTAGTTTGGGTTTAAAGGTATGAGATGCAGCTCTGGAACGTTTTCATCCTGTGGTTTTATTTTATTTTTTTTTTTAATCTGATGTGGCCTGGTATTTTATGAACACTCTCAGTGTGTTTGTGTAAATGCTTATTCAGCTCTTACGGGTTTATTCATGACTATATTGCTGAAGCATTTGGGAGTTGATTATGGCCCATACTTCCACATGCATTGTTTTCTCAGAAAGTAGAGTTTTTATAGAATTTTCTTCTTGATCTCCAGAGCTATTTGGCTTACTGTGGTGTTATTGTGCAATTGCTGCTTGGGCAGTGAAAGCTCAGCATTTGCAGACCTTCTCCTTCCGCCCAGGCACTGATTTAGATGCTGAATTTCCAGGACGGGTGGGTGGGAATAGGGCTGCATGGTTCAGGCTCCACTATCATTGTTTGTACCCCTTCATGGAGTGCACTTCTGGGGCACTTCTCCCCCTTCTCCCATCCCTCCAAAGATGAGAGATTTAATGAGAAAACCTTAATGTCTTCCCAGCATAAGCTTAGTCACATCAAATGAGTGAACCTAATGAGCCTCTCGAGGAGAATGGTGTATTTACTGTTCCACCTGAAACCTGTGCCCAGAAATTTGATGATTAGATTTATGTGTTTGTCCTTAAGGGCAATTCTGTCTACAATTTTAGGACTGATGGAATTTTTTTTTTTTTTTTGTTATCTCATATGTCTGCCCAGACAATTCAAAGTTATGCTTGAGAAACAGTATCTTTTCTTTTATTCTCATAGTCGGAGCGTTTAGTGAGATTTAATTAATCTGGATCTTGAGAGTTCCACCTGGAGAAATAGTGTGATGAAATTGGTCAAATGAATTTTTAATTAGAGCACACACCCACTAATGACTGTATTTTTTTATTTAAGGTTTTATCTACTGCAAATTTGTACTCAAAGGACCTTAATTTTTTTTTCTTTTACAGCTGATTTGTTTTAGTAGTGTCTGCATGGAACTGCATTCCCTTGCTATTTTAAAGAAAAAGAAAAATCAAACTTCTGATGTGGTAATACTTAAATGTTTTTAGACTGTGCAATTTGAACTGTTCATTAATCCAAAGGTTTAAGATGACTATTTCCCAGACTGTTTTCAATGGCTGATTGACAGATAAATTCTTGAGCTTTACCATAAGACTGGAATTTTTTTTTATACTTTCAAACCTGGTTCATTTTGTCTGCCTCTTTCTCGGCATCAAGTTCTTGAAACTTCTTGAAACTTCCTTTTGGATGATTTAAGAGCTGTCTGCTTTGTGCTGCTGAACCAACCCATGGAAACATGGCAATGCTTCATGTGGTTCTGAAATCAAGAGCAAGGCTGTTGGAATGTGCCATTTTAGTCTAGCAAGGACTGCAGTTTGTTTGGTTGTTCCTAAATTAAATCTGATTTATGCCCACAGAGGCTAGAAAAGCTTCTCTCTTCCCCCCCCCCCGCCCCTTCTTACTTTCAAATGTCTGTAGAAGAAAGTATGCTTCTGGATATTGAAACAGGTGGAACCATTTAGCCAAGAAACTATAAAAATAAATTAGTAGAATATCTGGTATCATCCCCTAGAATCATGTGGGTTTTTCTTGCTGGAAAAGTCTGGTCAAGTTCAGAAGTGAATCTGGGCTCTTAATCTTGTGTTCTGTTGAGGGTGAGTGTGTCCTAGTTTGCCTTGAGTGGTCCTGTTGCTTGAAAATGGAGTTCTCATTGAGCCCTCTATACGAGGTTTTACATTTCTTTTAGGCCTGTTCCAGAAAATGGCTCTGTGCTGTATTAGTAAATTTGTGATATTTATTAAAATAATGATAAAATAAGACACGTAAATAGCACACTATCCATCTATCTATGCAGAAATTCTCATGCAACTTTTGAAGTTTTTTGACTCACAAAAAGAGTCATGTTTGGCTATCAGAATGATTTCTGAAAATGTCTCTTGTACAAAGAATTGGTATTAACTTTTACCACCATAGGTAAGGGGTATTACTCTGTTGTTCACTTTGCTTTTTCTATTACTTTTTATGCTGCAGCTGAACCTCTCTAGTATACTAAAAATTAACAAAGAATATCTATGTAGTACCTAAATCTCAAATTATAGCTTATATGGTTTTACTTTTATTCTAGAGAAGTTGGAAAGGAATTTGCAGGCTGTTTTGTAAATGTGCTTGCATATTGTAATTTAAAATAATGAGTATCTCATTGTGTTACTAGCATTAGTCATAAATCTGCATTCCTTGTTTTTCATTCTCAGTGTGTACATTGATACAGGAAAATTGTAAGGCCAAATGTGCTGAATCTCAGTAAAGTTTAAGTTTTCCTTTCTGCAGTTAAAATTTGTCTAATTCTCAATTGATTTAAATTCAAATTTGAAAATACATTTTAATAAATGTATTTAGGAACCCTTAAGAATTAGTTGTTTTTAAAGATAAGGGCAGAGGAGGAAGCTAACAAAATGCTTTAATTTGTCTTGAACTTTTCTCTCACTTTGAAATATTTAGAATGGTGACACTTTTCTATATGAGGATTACACATTTTTTGCTAAAAAGGAATTAAGAAAATAAACTTCAGGTATTTGAAAATAAGAAATAGAATTGAAGAATCTCTGATCTTTTGCCCTTTCACTGAGGACTTGTGGGAGAGCTGGTTAGAGTCACCTCAGCACAAACAGGATGGAGAAGTTAAATAAATCAGCTTGTGAAATTTGCAGTGCACTTGCTGCTTTTTGGAAATACCTAGAGTAGATGAAAAGCACTTGGATGTTTAGTTCTGTAAAAGCTGGCTAACAAGTTGTGTGTTTCACAATTTATTTTATTTGCAATACTTAAGTTACTATTTGATTGCTTGTTATTTTAATTACAGCCAGTAAAGTGACAACAAACTGCCAAAAATTATACAGACTTGAATACTGTTTATTGATTGCCAGCCATGAGCATAGGAGCTGATCTGATTTGCAGCACCAAAGGTGGAACAAAGAGATGGAAACAGTAGAATAGAATCCTTTCCAGTATTTCAAACAAACATCTTTTGTTTGTAATATAGCTCAGTCAGGGATTTTGCTATTAAAAAAAAAAGTAAATGAAAAAGAGTCAATTTGATTTGAAAAGCTTTGCAATTTTCTCATTAATGTCATTTTAATATTGTTGGAACATGCAGTTTGTGACTAACAAATCCATCAAATGTATTAGCCAAGTGTTAATTTTATACTAGTGTGGGATGTTACAAATAGAAAAATAAACGCAAGATGAAAAAATAAAGGCAACTTAAAAATTTGCATTAAAATGAAATTGTAGCATTAAAAATCATTACAATATTTTCAATAATTCCATAGAGAAGGTTTTTCTCCATCTCAGAAAAGAGTAAGAAGAATGCAGTGTATCTCCAACTGAGGAACATTTGAAAAAGGAGAACAGTTATTCTTGCTTTCCAATGCTTGTTGGAAATTTGGGAAGATTGCACTTGGAATTTTATCTGGTTATTAGTTTATTGGAATTTGCCCCAAGTGTTTTCATCAAAATCTGAAAACATTCACTGCATTCAAATAGAAACCTCAAAAAGTCAGTTAAAGAAGTTCTGGCTATGAACCTGTAGTCTGTTAAAATGACATTTGCTGTCAAGATAAGAACAGAGGAGTTGAAAATGAAAATAATTGGACTATTGAATTATTCAGATCTTTAACCCTTCCCATTCCCAATGAGAAGATCACATGCTGAATTGGGACCAGTGGAAATAAAACACATGGTGGCAGGACAAATGAAACACTGTTCTGATGTGTCATGTGTGAAAATACAGTTTGACGTTCCCTCCTCCCTTATCCTCTATTGAAGTCAAATTCCTTTTCGCTGTATAAACTTTACTTTGAATGATGAAAACTGTGCTTAAAAGGTGGTTGGGATTTTTGTGGTCTTTTGTTTGCTTGTTTGTTTTCTCTTTGACTAAGAAAACGCAAACATTTTAGCATTGTGTTGCACTGTGCATTCCTGTGAACAGTTGCATCAGCATAGCTGGGAGTATTTATGGAGTGAAGCCCTAAGGCCTGGTCTTGTTGCCCAGAGACAATTTATATCTGTTTGTTTTGTACTCTCTGTCTATCATTGTCACTGCCCATGTGGCAGAGCTACAATGGCAAATATGAAACTTTTCACTATCAGTAATGTTCCATGTGACAGAATTTTTATTCCTTCCATTTAAAAAAGGGTGCTGGAGGGCTTAGTGAATGCGTAGTGCATACTAAAATAAGTTATGAGGTTTCCAGAGTAATGCCCTCAGAATGTGGTAAATGGATATGCTGTTCACTATGATGAAATCTTTTATTATTTATCTATATATTCTGTTGTCAACAGGGTTTCAGCTTCATTCAGTGTGCTGGAGGTGTCATTTCTTGTTTGTGTCAGTTTCTGTGCAGCCTGTTTGTGGCAGCCCAGCATTCTGGTTTGTAGAGGGGTCACTGCAAAACTATGGTAAGAGAAGTCATTGCTTACGAGCTCTTTAACCTTGTGTGGCAGAACCAGGAATGTGCATGGCTTTCAGGAACTGGGCACTTTCCCTGGATAGGTCTGTTCCTTAGGATGCAGCAGTGTATCCTAAGTGTAGTTACAGTAAGTATCAGTTAAAATCAGAAAAGCTGTTTTCTGGGGAAAGGAGACAGATGTTTCTTCTGTTCTTGCGCTGCTAGAAAGGTTTGTGATGGCTGGGGGTTTTTTTGGTTGGTTGATTGGTTTGTTTGTGGATGTGTTGGGTGTTTTTTGTTGTTGTTTGTGTTTGGTTTTTTGGGGTTTTTGTTTGGTTTTGTGGGTGGTGGGGTTTTTCTGTGTGTTTTTTCTGTTTGTTTTGGGTTGTGGGTTTTTTTTTTGTTTGTTTGGTTGGTTGGTTTTTTTTTTTTTTTTTTTTTTTTCCTGCTGGGGTAGTTGCCAGTTTTGGCAGTCTGTTCTTGAGCCAGTCATTCAGCTGGGAAGGATGTGTCACCTGATCCAACAAACAATTGCCTCCAAGAGGGGAAATCCCGCTCCCCCTCCTGAAGCTGTCACTTTTCTTCCTTTACATCAAATCTCCTGCTTGCCAAACTAGTTTAGCTCACTAAGTCAGCAGAAGTCAGTAATTTTGTGGTTCTCTTAGTATTACTTTTGTTCATTGAGATATATTGACTATTGACTTGCTAGACAGTCAAACACCAAGCTGTACAAGTGAAGAATGAAGTCTCTTGTTTGGGAGGATTGAAGGGAGACATTTGACTATTACCTTCTGTTAGCAGCTGTGACTGAGCATACTTTTAGAATGGTGTGATGTACTTTAAGACAGGGCCTGAGTATTTGGCTATATGAGTTGTGCCTTTTGACAAGTGAAGGTCTAACAATCTTCTATCGGTTATTTGAATCATTTAATAGCTCTGAAATTAACCCTCTTGTATCCTTAGTTTCATTATTTTGGAGATTAAAAAAGATGCTTTCTGCACAATACATATTCTATGAAAATAAGTAAATGTATGAGTATTTAGGTATTGCAGCTGAAAGTGCCACAGAAAAGCACATTAGGATATCCTTTTGTTTGAGAGCAGGATTTGAATAGTGTACAATAAACAAATTCTTGAGGAATAAGGTGGGATTTCTCTCATAAGGTTTCTTCCTATTTAGAAAAATGCAGAGCATGTTACTTTCTAATTTTAGTGTTTCCTAACTTTGACATGCCTGATTTTGCACCCTTAATCATGTTAATTTAATCTGATTTAATTGTGTCAATTAAATTTCCTGTGCACTAAAATGTAATTGATAAGGCACTAAAAACAAGCCTTGAAAAGAGAATTTGGGATGCATGTACTAATCATGGTTTTTACTAGTCAGTAAGTTTAGCACTGATTTTAATATAAGTTACAGAAAATATAACTGGTTCTTTGGTTGAATATTAAGTGTTTATTGAGTCTTTAAACATCTTATTCCCTTATTTCCCTAATATATAGCTGCTAAATATGAGAGTTTTCCAAAAACTAACCAATATAAAACTAGAATTAATATAAGTAAAATATTTTTGCTACAACCAGTGGTAAAGTGATTTTAACTAGTTTCATTATCTGGGAACTATCTCTCGGTTGCTTACCAAAATTCAGTTTAAGAAGTTTTTACAGGATTTTGTAGTTGATGACAAAACTGTGACACTAAGTAGGAGAGAGAGCAAAACCACAATCAACCTTTGTGCTCACTCTCGTTCTTTTAGCCCCTGTTTGTTTCCTGTTCCCTCACTGTAATTTTGATTCTTGTGCTCTTAAACCTGGCACTTTTGCCTCTTTTCTGTTTGGGGTGAGCAAAGCTCAAGGCTGTAGCCACTGCCTGTGATGTTCCTCCCTTGACCTGGCTGGTGTGCAAGTGTCAGGCCTTGGGTTTCCAGTAATTTGAAAGTCAGAGACAATCAGAGCTATTGCTGCTAGCCAGATGTTTTGCCAGCCTCTGAGTATTCTCTGGACAAGTAGTTTTCAGGAACCAATCCAGCTGCTACTTTGAAGAGTGACCCTAAACTCCTTTTTTGAGGGCTGAACTGCTTAGAATGTTTTTGACCAACTGCAAGTCTTTCAATAATGGTTGTAACTTCCTACTTAGAATTAACTAAACACATTTCCTGTTGCAAACAATACGTTTAAAGAAAAATTAATTTCAGCTCTTGACTTTCTATGGTAACTGGAAACTACCAAGGGACATTGTAATAAAGAGAGGATTACAGCCACGGAAAGCAAATGCTCATTCTCATTCTCATGCTGTTTTTTCTAAAGTCTTCTGAAGACAAATCTGTGTTTTCAGAGCTCACATATCTGGACAGTGGGAGGATGTTTGATCATGCAGAGAGTTTAAATTTAATTTTTACTTCATTCACTGTAGAAATTGTAATTCATGTTTGAGACTTGACAAAGTAAGAAATTTATGTTGCTGGAAAACATAACAGATAGACTGATACAGCAATTCAGGCATAACAGATGGCTGAGTTTCAGGAATGGAATAAAAGTTAAAGTGAGATTATATGCTAGGTATAAAGTACATCCAAAGACCTGATGCAAGAAAAAAATACTAGGAACTGCTTCAAGGGTCACTATTTGGCACATTTAAGGGTCTGGTTTTTTCAAGCCCTTTATAGTCATATGATGATTATTCTATAATTGTAGTCTGCGAATTTAAACTATATTGTTTTGTGCTCTGATCCTGGCTATGATAACACAGATAATTTGTGAGAGGCTGGAGCACTGGTGGGCTCCCCTCCAAAGAGAAGAAAGGTTCTCTGCCTTCAAGTCTTTAATGACATTGTGGAGTTACAACATCATACTGTAAATAGAAATACAATAACCAATTGTAGAGTAGAACAACAAAAAACATGTTTACATGGGGAATACTTTGAAATAGAAGTCCTTGACTAGCAATCCCAATTATTTTTTTGCACAGCTGCTCACATTCCAGCAAAAGAATGTCTTGTTTTGAATTAGCTTCATGTAGTTCAACAGGGAGTCTTATTTATAGATCAAAAGTATTCGCATGGATCTAATCAGGAATGATATAAATTAATGTCTCATCATAAACAAGTGCAGAGACTTGTAACGTTTCCCTAATATTCTCTTTGCCAAGTTAGACAAGTAGTTTACAGCTTCTACACATGGCACAAGCAGATTTTCACTGCTCTCTGAACAATGTGCTGTGAACAGTTGTTTCTCGTTTCTAGCAGGTGGCAACATGTATTTGTTTACTGGCTTAGTGGGATACTTTTATGAGAAATATTTCTGTAGCCTGAGAATAAGGCAGTAGGAATGCTGGCTTTCAGATATTTTTTGTGTGCCGTGAAGCTGGGAAATGAACACTGCCTCCTTACCTTTAGCTGTATAATCATCTTGAATAACCTGCTTTGGAAGTTGAACTGACAAATTTGCACTTTTTTAAATCTCTTGAGTGCTTTCTGTTAAATGTTGAAATGAATTCAAAAGCAGATAACCAAACCTGAGGTGTCTGCCTCAGCTGGGTGTATTTTTTCTTACAGAACTGTCTCTTGTACTTTCTGTCCCACTCCTTTCAGCTTTGAATTCTCTCTTGTGCTGTGCCTATGATGTACCAGATGGGTGGAAGACAGCCTGTTCTAGACTTGCTTTGCCCTAAACACTTTTGGTAGGTGAGAGGTGTGGGTTTTAATCCTTCAGATAAAGTAAATAATTTTGGGATGCTGTATAAAAAATGTGGATGGTGCTAAATCTTTCTCTACCTTTTTTTTTGTGGAGCATCTGCTTTAATAGTTGATCTCTGGGAATGCCTACTTGGGCATTTGAGGTGCTCCAGTGTTTGAATTGGTATGAAGTTATGAACCACTGTAGCTGAATGGATTTGCTGATGTTTGTATGGGAACTTGTCTCAAGTGTGGGGGAGACATTTCACATCAGAAGGTTCAGGTGTGCTGCTTGAAAATGCCACAGGTGCTTTGGTGGAGTCTAGTTTCATAGGTTTGGGAAAATATAAGTTAATTTGTTTCTGTTGAGTGAGCGGCAGTAGTTGTCATTGGGAAGTTTTACAGAAGTCTTCAGAGTGCAGACTGTGTAATTTGTGTTCAGTGTATTGGAGAAGTTGGGGCAAAAAGGGGTGAAATATTCACAAGCTAAGTCAACTTTACAGTAGCATGGCGGAACTTATGAGAAGGGAGGGTATTTTCAGATCAGAAAATCCCAATGAAATAATGGAAGTGTCTGTTCTAGCTGGGACTAGATTTTTAGTTACATAGAATTACAAACCTTGGAAAAACATTTAGACCTTGCTTGAATGTGAGCACCTGAAGAAGCTTAAGCCTAAAATTGACTCCAGTGTCACAAATGTGATGTTGATGATGTCTGTTGTGACCAAGACTTAATTTTGTCTTTCCTACCAGACAGATACGTACTAATGTTCAGATTAAAAAACAAAACAAAATTAAAAAACCCACAACCACCCCAACCCTGCAGCCAAGGTTTGTCCTCAGGAGACTGAGATATTTTGCTGTGCCACAAGCCAATAAATCAATTAGTCTAAGGTCAGCCTTTCAGTTAATGCTGAACATTTCTCACAGACAGAAGCTTTAGGGGAGGATGAAGAAAATTTGCAGCTACTTTTTTTTTTTTACTTGAGCATAGCAACTATCACAGACATTCCTTTCACCTGACAGCAATATTGGTTTGAATTAGTTAGAGCAGTTACTTAACAGCTAAAACCTGGAGGCTTGTAATAGTTAGCCTTGAAATAGTTAACAAGTTTAGTTTTAGCTGAGGTTGATTGTACTTACATGAGAAAATCTCTTACTCCAGATAAATTACATGTGAAAATAGACTTCTTGGCTAATACAGAGAACCTTGCTGAGGGAAAATGTCTTAAGATATGGAAGAATTTTTGTAAAGGGTTTTTGTGGATTAGAATCACAAATCTGTGGGGTTTAAAGGACTTCTTCAGGATACCTTGTCCAGCCTCCCCATCAGAGCAGAGCTCTTGGCTGCACGAGGTTTTGCCGGCTCTGGCTTTGTCTGCTTCATTTTGGAGATCTTCAGGGTACAGTTTCTATCATCTCTTTGGACAACTTATTCCACTGCTACACTGCCTGTGCCCTGAGGAGAAGGTCTGAGATCAGTGTGAACCTCCCAAGCTGCAACTTTGCTTTTGAGCTCTGTTCTCTCTGCTGCTGAGATAAGTTTGGCTCTGAGATAGTTTTTTTCCCCAGGTTGAGTCTTTCAGAACCTTTCCAGCAGGGCTGCAGTCTGTTCCTAATCTGTACTGAGGTGGGTCTCTATGGTCCAGGTGTGCAATTTTCTACTTCTTCTGCTGGCCCAGCCCTCTAGTTTATCCAGGTTCCTCTCAGCTGAATCTCTATATTGTATCAATCCTCCCCTTTGCAAGCTTGATACTGTACTGGATTTGCTCTAGATTTATTCTATTTCTTCCTCTGGTTTGCTGAAAAGGATTTAAGACATTAATAAGTGCTTGGCTTATTATATGCCACCAGCCAAGGCACTGATTTAATCTCTTTGGACAGCCAGTTTACAACCTGTGTGACCCCTTGGTGCAGCTCCTGCTCCCACACCTCCCAGCTGAGGCTGCTATGAGATGTGGGACTTTGTCCTTCCTGAGGTCTTTTGCATTTGGGCTGGCCAAGCGTGATGTGTCTATGGTAAATCCATGTTTATGGTGCATAAATACCTTCTCCTTCATCTGTTTTTGTGCTTCTGTGTGATATGATTTCATATCACAGAATCACTATAAGTTGGAAGAGACCTTTAAGATCATTGAGTCCAACCCATGCCCTATCACCTCAATTAAACCATGGTGCCACAGCCAATCTTAGGAAATGCTAAAATAATCAGTGTGTGTATGTAAGATCTCTGCCATATTAAATTCCTTCTTGCACCAGTTCCCCTTCTGTAAAGGTTTTTTGCTTGTTTCTCTAGGGGAATTTAGAAAAATCAACTAGAACTTCTTTGTTTTGATAATAAAGTATTTATTTTAAATAATAACTGTAACTGAAGCAGAATTCATATAGTAATTCAAAATTCTCATGCAGAAAACTGCATGTTAGTATTCAGTAGTTTCAGTATTGTAGTGGTGCAGTTTGTGATGGTTTGTTAAAAACTTTCCCTGAAAAAAAAGCCCACAACAAACCTGAGAATTGACTCAAACTTTGCATTCTCAGGAGTGGGAAGATTTGCGTGTATAAAATACGTATTACTGTGTAGGGAAACATTTTTGTAAAACTTAAACTACAGTGCTATCTGGCTTGGCTGCCTATTGTTTTATTCCCACTAAAGCAACCTTGAAAATTAGAGGAAGGCAGGAATTGCATGAAAAGAGAAAGAGCAGAGTTTGCCTCTAGCGAAACATGTTTACAGTAACAGCTGCTCTCAGAGGAAATGCAGAATGTTCACAAAATAGTTTATTTTTGTGTTTATCTATGTAGCTGGTAAAGAATCAAATCAATTGACTTAGATATACAGGAACCTGGTATTATTGTTCTGAAAAACAGCTATATTTTCCCACATGAGGGGTTTTTTAATAGTTTATGAATGCTTTTGAAGCATAAAATGTAGCAATAGCTATCAGAATTCATCAGGATGGTATTTTCCCCATTGTTACAGGGAAGATTTATTTTGATGCATGATAAGCAGGCACTTATATTTGGGGGCATTTGCATGATTAATCTTATTTTAGTGACCTTTTTTCTGTCTTATAGGACAAAAGGTGAGGTGTCAGTGAGTAAAGTCCTGAAAGTTTACTGATTTTGAATATTTTTTAAAAGCCTCTGCTTTTTTTTGCTGCACAACCTTACCTGTTTGTTGTACCTGTCCTGTATAAATGCCATCAGCAAAAGGCTTAATCACAGGCAAACATCTAAAGCTTTTACAAGTCATGGGTCTAGAAATGCCTAGTATTGTGCTTCAGAATGAGCAGAGAAAAATGAAATAAATGGAATTGAGTAAGACCAGTTCTTTGAACTATACTAAATGTTACAGTTCAGTTAAAAGCATATATAGTATTAAAAAAACCCCAAACCAAACAAAAATGTTTGTGTGAAGACCTGGATGCAGGAGTTGATGCATGGGCATCCTTGTGGTTATGTTTGTCTCTTGAATTTCTCGTTCCAGCCCTTACACTGCTGGTAAGTTCATAAAGGCTGCTGTATTGCATTAATCTTTGTCTGCTATTTTAAACTCAGTAAAGCTATACCACTTGGTCATGTCACAATCTAATATCTCTGAGAAGACAAGTAAAAGAAAGCTCCCAAAGATGCAAGATACTTTCCAGGGGCAGCTTGACTTGTGGTAGTTTTTCCTTTTTTTCCTAGTTTTTATGATCTGATTTTGCTTGGTTTTGTTGTTTCTTTGTTGTTAGAGATTAAATTTGTGAATCTCAGCTACTGAATATGGGAAAAGTCAGTGTTTGAATATACATTAAAAGCTCTTGTTCATTTGACTCATTTACTTTTTTTTTTACTTCATTTACTTTCAAGAGTTTTCAGACCAACAGATACTTGGCTGATTTGCACTTGACTTCTTGGTAGCCTTTCATACTGTGTTTCCAGAGTTGCATTTAAAAGTGACTACATTTGTCCATCATTGTGTGAAAGTGCCTTCAGTGGACAGAGTTTCTCTCTATTTAGATTGAGGTGCATTCTTCACAAAGAAGATGTAGTACTAAGCTTGTTTTTTGACAGAATTTTTCTAATGCATGTGAGGTTTTTTTGGGCAAAGTCCCATCCTCTCTGTCAGCATTGAACAGCTAATTTGGCATTATTTTTTTTTTTTTTGTCTCCTGCCATGGACGGAATGTTCCAGGGGTGTGTTTATCCTATCAACTTACAAAAAAGAAACATTTCTCAACATCAGTCTTTGCTCTTCATACTGAACACTGAATCTTGTGCTTTCTACAAGCATTATTACTTTGCTATAATATGTTCCAATGATATTTACTGGCTGCTGTCTTAAAGTCTGTATTTTTTTAGGTATGTATGCAGAAAAACAACTTAGATGTTCTAAGTACTGTACTTCTCAAATGTGATGTAAAAGCATATAATGTGTTTAGGACCAGATTAACAGTTATTTAACAGCTATTTAAATTAAGTTGTGACAAACTGCATATGAAATATAAATAAGAACATTCTGAGGAGGAGAAATAAGATGGAGCTCTCATGTATCACCTGCAGAGCCCCATGCTGGGTGTAAAATAGCTTAATGTACTGTGGCTTAAAATATTCGTAAAATATATAATAAAAGTAAGGTATAGAGGTATTTATTGTGTTTTATGCTGTATTTAATGGTGTATTAGGTTTTGGTGCTGCAATGCTTTCAATTTTCTCTTATAAATCCAGAATGCACATTCAGTGCTACATTGCATATTTGTTGCTTCTGCTTATGACCCTTTTACTATCAGAGTCAATGAAATGTATCACTTGCAGAAGACACCCCAGGGACAAGTTCTCTATTAAGATGACTTAACAGGTCTTTCATGTCTCCGGGTGGTACAATAAGAGGAAGTCTAAAGTCATCTTGGCTGGAATTTCTGGATGCAAAGGGTGTCTGAAAACATCTCTGGTAATTTTTTTTCTTTTGAATTTAACGATTTAGTGTGTTCTAACTACAAGAGAGAAAAATAGTTGGAATGATCCTAATAAACACTTAAGGAATTGATGCCTAGAACAGAAATATGTGAATTAAATTACTTTTTACTTAAGACTGGTAGTAGCTTATTGGGTGCATATACATAGCTACATGTCTCCAGAATTGAATTTTTTTGCTCATCCATCGAAAATTGTGTTTATATGAAATAGATGCTATTAATCCATTAAAGTTTTTATCAATGATGTACAGCAATAATCAGTTTTTACCAACTGCACTGTTCTATAAATTTTCTAAATACAAGAATGTGTCAGTTTCCCTGAACAATGTAATGACTTAATATGTGCAGCATTCCCTCCTGGGAGTAATCCATTCTTACCAAGTGGTTTAATTGGAGTTGATTGAACAAGTCACAGAAGTTAAATATTACTTTTAAAGGCCTTTGCTATTTGAAAATAGTCCTGCAATGTCTTGTTTTCTTGTAGTACACACCAAATATAAATTATATGTGGAAGAAGAGGACATAGTAAATGTGCTAGAAATGCTTGAATCAGTAACTGTGGTAGCTGGTGTTTTTTTTTTTTTTTTTTTTTTTAAGTAAGGAAAACATCTGTTAATGTAGAGGCGCAGTTTACTTTTACATAAAGGAAGTAGTACTACAGGCATTTTTGGAGTGCAGTGCAGTTGTGAGCAATATTCAGTGTTACTCTACTGTACTTTATAAAAGGAAGTAATGAAGAAAATCCCATTTTAGTGTTTCACAGTTACAAGTGATGCTTTCAATTGTTTGTAGCTGAGAATGGGATCGAGGGGAAGGAAGATCTAACAAAAGGTAAAAATGAAATGTGGCTAACAATTTTTTTTCTGAAAGAGAGGAAAAAAATCACTGAAAATATTACAAATACATTTCTGACGTCTTTTCTGGGGGAAAAAGCCCTTCTTCTAGCAGGCACAAGTCTGACATGTTTTTCAGTAGAAGACACCTGAGTTAGTGTGGCTGTCACAAGGAAAGACGACAGTGTATATTTTGTCTCCAAGAAGAAACACTGTCCTTTGGAACAACTCTAAGAGAATCAATATCAAACTGTAAGGGCCTTTTTCTACTGCTTTGCTCTCTTTTTTTCTTTTTGTACACTGAGACAATTTACGCTGTGGGGAAGCGAAGTTCTAATCACTGCAGAATAATCAAACTGAAATTTTTAAACTGGTCACCTCCAAAGTTTTTCATGCCTTGTAGATTCAGTTTCCCTTGTTGACAGTATGAGTATTATCACACTAATATTTGAACATAAATGCCTGTTTAAGGGTTTTTAGTGCATCTTATGTAGGCATCTGAAGCTCAGTGTTTCACTATTTTTTAAAAAAATAACTTGAACTCTCTCTCCAGGGATAACTATATAAATTAAATGACTTTGCTCTTATGTAGAAGCATTTAAGGCAAAGAAGTAAAAACTTAAACACTTGACTTTGCTCAGTTCAAATAAACTTAAATCATTGTTAGTAGAAACTAATACAATGTTTATTTTTTATTTTATATTTGAGGTCTTAGGTCTTTACAAAGGGACTGATTTTATTTTCATTTGTATTAGTCTACTGAAGGACTTCAGTGTCAGACTCAAGGACTGGGAAAAAGGTATCGTCTTAATCTTGTTACTTGAAACTGAAGGAAGTACTTTGGGAGGAGGCATCAAGGAATCATAGATGAGAGGACTGGCTGTCTCATTCTTTCAGAGCTCTTTTTGCTGGATGGTGTGAAACCTGGGAGTCCTGTGGTGCCTGTACTCATGTCTTTTTTGAGTTCTTTTTCCCCTCTGATTTCTTCTTCAGACAAAAAGCTTCAGAACAGTTGGAAAGTAAATTGACTGTATATTATTCTGAATCAGAAGCATACAGGCAGAATCACTTGAATCTCATTTTGTTAGGTATGGTGCTCTGCTTTAAGCTTGTGTAATAAATGTGAGATCACCTGAAAATCCACTCTACTGAACATTTCCAGAGTGCAATTCTGCCTCATTGGTGGTAGAAAAAAAGGATGGGAAGTCCTCTGAATTGTGATTTTTCATAAACGAGTAAAGCTGATTTTCCTCTGAGATTTGGGGAGGTTTTATGTAGATTTTAGTCCTGAAGTCTAGAAGTAGTACTGCAAGTAACTTGAGCTTTATGGTGTTTAGGGTGAGATGTTTTGCTTGGTATTTTTGGGGGCTTTTTTGTGCCAAAGGTGGGAATACCTGATCATTTGAATTAGAATTTTGACCTTTACGAAAAGAAGTCCTCATGCTGTTTCTGGAAGACTTTGTGATTTGCTCAGTGACCTCTCCATATTTGCTCCTTCATTTGGAGGCTGCAGATGTTCAGCCGCATTAAATTTTTGGCAGTGGCTTGGCAGAAGACATTACACAAATTTTTCAAGAAGTCATACTACTGGAGTAATGTTGTAAAGCTGTTGTTTGCTATAAATACAGCACCAGGCCTTATAGGTCTGTGCTGGGGGTCTGGAAACTGCAAATCTTACCTTTTTCTTAATCTCTTGCCAGGAATGTGATGCAGGTACACAGGCACGGGTATTGAGATGGCAGATGCTGAGAGGAAATGGCCTGAAGTTGTGTCAGGAAAGGTTTAGGTTGGATATTAGAAAGGTTCTTCACCCAGAGGGGGGAGGCCCTGGCACAGGCTGCCCAGAGAAGCTGTCCCTGGATCCCTGGAAGTGTCCAAGACCAGTTTGGATTGAGCTCTGAACAACCTGGTGTAGTGGAAGGTGTCCCTGCCCATGGCAGGAGGGTTGGAACGAAATGATTTTAAAATCCAAATCTTCTGTGATTCTATGACACTAGAACTTCTGAATTTCACTGGAACATTCCCAGAGGAGTAGCCTAAGGAACTTTGGTTAGATTGTATTTGAAGCTGTACAAATGTACTTGAGATCTGAAGATCAAATAAATGTCAAAAATTAAGAATTCCAGAAGTGTTCCATGCCTCTTGGGAAGACAGATCAGACCTCAAAGTAAGAGTTCACTTTGGGTATACAAAACTCCATAGGTTATTTTATGACATAAAAGCATATTGCTTGGATGCCTTTCCTGAGTTTTCCCTTTAGCTGCCAGAATGCTGAGGGTGTAGTTTTAGACATTGCCTAAGCCAGCTGTGGTTGTATAAAATTACATTATTCTGGGCTGTGCCCTGGAGTCCTGCAGCCTCTGGTTGGCCAGCAGACCTTTGGGCCTGTAGCAACAGGTGGGCAATGGTTTAATAGCTAGAAACTTGGTTCTCTTCTGTGGGAATGATAGCAACATGTCACAGAGCAAGGTTTTGAGCCATTTTGCCTTATTAATCTGCTTATTAATTCTTACATTTCCTCCCTGGTTATCTCAGGTGCAGCCTCAGAGAATAAAGCTGCTCTGCTTCTGATTCTGTTTGCTATAATTTTTATTGTAAGGACTGCAGTAAGATTGCTCCAGATAGAAATTGATTGCCAAGCTTATTTTAGGTCTTAAAACTATGAGAGATGCTCTCTTGTACGTTTGTCATTATATATTGGAGAATTAAAACATAAAATGTGTGGAGGATGGGAGGCTGCGGGTTTGTAGCTATAGAAAATCCTTTCTATTTTCTGATACATGTGGTTATATAGAATCTATACAGTGTATTTTTTATTGCTGTTTGTAGAACATAGACATTTGTATAACTTTGTTCTACTACTTCAGTAAAAGGGTTGGAACAGATGAATTAAATGAATGCCAACATTTTCTTACTGTAATTTTATAACTGGTTATTCCAAGTTATATTGGAATTGTGAATGGTTCATTCTAATTTCACTTTCAGAGTAAGCAGCAGGTACCATAACTTTAAATCCAGCATACGTATTTAAATCCATGCATTCTTTTTATTTTCAGGGGAGAAAAGCCTTCTGTGCATTATATTACAATATTCACTAATACCCAGGGTACAATCTTTAAATCATTTTTCCATATTTCATAGTTTCTTCCTGAAGTTTTCTTAAGCTAGTTGTGTTTATCCTGATTATTTGTTCTTTCTATTTTCATCTTCAGAATGCTGAAGGTTTACTTTAATTATAAGGTTTTTTTGATAAATACCACTTTTTCTCAGTCTTTTCAGATATGTTCCATTTTAAAGGTTTTGAGTAGTGATTTCCAGAACCAGTAATAAGGACAGCTGTAGTATTTAAAGCTTTAAACAAAAAGGATGTTTATAAGGGTCAGAGTTTGATGAAAAGCCAAGAATAATGCATAAAGTAATACTTGATGTAATACAGATGGTCTAATTTTCTTGTCCTTGTAGGGCCTAGATTTCTTGTCTTTGTAGTTAATCTTTAGTGTCTACTTTCAGCTGTAAAAACTTCTGAGAAATTAATCTTTATTTCATGATCCCATTTTTAACCTTAGTAATCATAAAGTGGCATTAGAGTGAGAACTGTCTAGATGAATTACTGTACATTTCTTTTGATAACATAGGATTTTTATAGTTATATTTTAATGGAGGCTTTATTCGTTTGTCTGTTTAAAAAAAATGAAGGCAATTAATGATCGTGCTGTAGGAAAGTCTTTTTCCAAAATTCATTATAAGTTAGCCTTTGGTTTAAATTTCAATTTTACAATGGAACTGAAGAACTTTTCCATTAATTCTGTATTCATTATTTACATCTTTCTATTAAGAGATGTGCTACCTTAGCTGTTCACTTATTTCCATAATGATTGTCCAGCATATTTTCAGGTTAATGTCTAGTTTATAACTACACTTTCCAGTACTAAAGAGATTAATTGTTGTTCTTCAGATAATTTCTGGAAGCTATACTTCTTTTCCTGAAAACAAACTTGGTTAAAAAAATTAAGCTTTTAAGGGAATTGCTCACTGAAGGAAAACAATAGTGTACATAGTGCAAATTGAATATGGACTTGAAAAGCAGGTATTTGTTAGTTGCTTTTGGGTTTAGATTTTTTTTTTTCTGTCCTATCTCTCATGAATAGCTCCAGAAACATATTCATATTTGAGTCAACTGGTCTAACATCAAAATTAAATTACTCTGGATCTGAATAGCCAGTAAGTTTCTTTAAAGTGCCTATTGCATTAGCACAGTAGGAAGTTTTTTTATGAAGCTATTTGAAGATTTAGACTGTTATGTACACACATACATAAAGTAAGTACAAAACTAGATTATTTTAGATTAATGCAATAACAGCCTGCTTTTAGACCATGACAAACATAGGGGAAGTCAAGTTAGTTAAGAATCTTATTTCCATTAGTTCTTGATTTTTAATTGAGTATTCCATCATTCAGGTCCTGTTTTGTCAGTTTAACTGCCTTTTTACATGATGTTTGATTGATATGTGACAATTATCCTTGTTGCTGCCTGCTATCATTCACAAGCAGAATTTGTGCACAAGCAAGACGTGATCTGAGCAAAGACAGTGTGCAAAATTGGAACGCAAGTGTTCTACTGCCTAATAGAATTTATAGAGGATATATAGATTTTATAAGTATGAAAAGTATCATCTCTAAAAATCGTAGAATCATTAAGGTTGTAAAAGATCTCTAAGATCATTGAGTCCAACCATTAACCCAGCACAGCTGTGCTCACCATTAATGTCCCCAGGTGCCACATGTCTCTTGAATGTGAATACTTCCAGGGATGGTGATTCCATCTCTTCCCTGGGCAGCCTGTTCCAGCACTTGACCACTCTTTTAAGTGAAGAAATTTTTCCTTTGTTTCATAATGGGAGAGACTCAGTATAAACTCAAGTTAAAAAAGGTTCACTTCATCACAAAACCCTTTATTTTGCATGTGGTACTTGTTGCATTTGGTGAAAGTCAAGTTTGAAAGGGATTATATTTTTAATATATACTTTTAATAATGTTAATAATGTAAAATCTGAAGTTCACAAACTTTTTTTTTTTTTTTTTTTAAATCAGTCTTGCTATTGATGTCCATTCATCAGGAACTGTAGTGATAGAACAAGGAGTAATGGGTTCAAACTGAAAGTAGGGAAATTTAGGTTAGGTATTCGAAAAAATCCTGTATGATGAGGGTGGTGAGGCACTGGCACAGGTTGTCCAGAGAAGCTGTGGATGCCTCATCCCTGGAAATGTTCAAGGCCAGTTTGGACAGGGTCCTGAGCAACCTGGTCTGGTGGACCCTCTCCATGCCCATGATAGAAGGTTGGAATGAAATGATCTTTAAGGTCCTTTTCAACCCTTTTCAAACCCGTTCCATGATTCACTTAGAAATTGTAACAATATGTTGCATTTAGAAATATATATTGGTGTGAAATGCTTTGCTTTTTTTATAATCCAGGAAGTTGAGTACTGAAGATTTGCAGGGTTTTTTTTAATAAAATGTTTAAATTTCAATAGCTCCTATTGCTCTTGAGATGCCAGAAAGATGCATTGAGTTCTATATTATGTATTTAATTTTGATGGAATGACAATCAAGAAGGAAATTTCTTTGTAATTGAGAGTACCAACAATAGTTCTTATAATTGGTTTTAGGCATGGCTTTTAGTGTATAATAGGGGTCAGATATTGATCTCAGTAAAATAAAACTTTCTATGGGGATCATTAAATCATTTATTCTGTGCTGGCATTGGCCTAAGTTACTACTTAACTTCTAATTGTTATAGCCAAAATTTCCTTTGAAATCATTTACTGCTCTATGGGATTTTTAGCCGTGCTAATTAATATGAATATTGGTTACTTCCTAGTAATTAAATATCTAGGATGACTTTTGGGATCTTGTGCCTTTGTCCATTAATCTGTCATTTACTGTAATAATATCCAAGATGTCAGTATCAATTCAACCTTTATAGACTCACTATTATTAATTTATGGCATTGTTCCTCCAGTCCTTGGGATATGCAGTAAAAAATACCCCACTCCCTGTGATCAAAATTTGCTCACTTGATCCATAGGCAGCCATTTGTTCTCAGCCTTATAGGATGCTTTTATGATTCTTGATTTTTTTTTTCTTGTTGTTGTTGTTTTTGTGTGTGTGTGTGTTTTGTTGTTTTTTTGTTTTTGTTTGGTTTGGTTTGGTTTGCTACTTTTAATAAGCAGTAGAGAAATAAGAATTAGAATGGGTCAAGTGATCCACTTTGGGAACAGTGGCAGATGCTTTGCTCTTTCTGAGCCTGTTGTGTTTGTGCTGTGCACTTCTCCAGCTGTGCCCTCTGGGGCAAGCAGAGCCAGTTAGAAATGGCCATCTGATATCAAACAAAAAGCAAAGGAACAGCAATTTTATCCACTGCCAGGTCTGACCAATGTAACTTCTCCAGCTGCACCCACAGCTTATGTTAAATATTAGATAACTGCTTCTACATGGATGGAAACCAAAATGAAATTTGTCAAGAAGGATTTTTTCAAAATAGGTGCATTCTTAAAAGGTGATTGTTGTACTTACTGGCCATTTAAATAAAACATTTTTTGTAAATGTAACTTATAAATGAAGTGAAATACCTGTCAAGGCTTAGTTTAAAAGGTCTGTGGTTGCCATGTTTGCCTTATGCAGAAGTCAAAGATATTGCTACTATTTAAAAGTAAATCAGTGTTCCATGGTATTTCAGAGCAGTGTTTGGGTAGTTGTAAAGTAAAGAAATTATAAAACTTAGACTTCTAAGCTTAATATTTCCATTTCCTTCAAATGCATCTTCTGGCTACTATTAAATCTATCATTGCATAGAAATACTTGAAAATCACATACTCATGCAAAATTTAATTTCTTTCTATTAAAAAAAGTAATTTTATCTTACATTTAAATATGTATTGTCAAGGCTGATTGCTGCCTAATTGTATTTTTTTCAGGGAATGTGCATCTAATGGAAAGGGAAAGTTTATTTAGTGGTATATCGTTTTTGCTTTCTAACATATGGTAATATTCTCAGAGTTTATAAATACCCAACTGTATAATTGCCAACCCTTATGTGCTCTTGCATATAGATTCCAAAGCATCAAATAACAAACTGATGCTTCAGGAGGGAAGCAGCTTTAGTTTCAAGTTCTTTGAGGAATTGCTCCCAGTGGTAACTGCTGGCAAGGGTCTCATCACCAATGTGAATGTAGACTGCCTTAGAGGAAGTGCTCTGGGAGAATGGATTTCCACACAGAGGACATGCAAATGGAAACAAAATATCAAGGAGAGAGTTAGTTGTCGTTGTTGTCTGGCTATTTCTTGCCATTTGGTTTTCCTCAGTTAGAGGATAACTTTAATATAATTTAGGATGATCTCGAACTTAATGAGCACTATTGAATTTTACCTCCTTCAGGCATTTCACTTTTCTTCAGTTGATTCCAGTTCAAGAATCTGTTTGTGTGTAGCCAATTTAAGAAGTGGTGTGGCACCATGGGTCTCCTTCACCCCCTTGCTGGGACAATTCCCAAGGCAGGATGAGGGCGAGTGTGACAGGGACATTTCTCGAGGTGCTAAAGCTGCCCTGAACATCTTGGGGCAATTTATGGTGGACTTGAAAGTTAGAGAAGATTAAATGTTCTGTTTTCAGCTGCAAGAGGGAAGGGGAGATAGGGAGATTCAGCAGTGACACACAGGCAGAGACAAGTCCTGTCTGAAGGAGAAGGACAAACTCAGCTTTGTGATACAAATGGTGAGTGAAATCCTGGCAAGCTCCAGCTTGTGGTGGAGGAGGACTGACTGGATATTCCTTAGCAGAGCAAAAGTGACTGCCTCCTGTCACCCTCCTGTGACTTGCTTTCCAAAGCCAGACTCTGCCTTCTGGAGGAAGAGGCTGAACGTTTGCTGTCTGAACATCATAAACTATAAAATACATCCTCATGTGAGGTGAAATGGGCAGGGTTGAGCATTTCTGCACCTGCATACTGCCAGTATTTACTAAAAGCAAGATCTGGGTCTTATTGAAACAACTGAGAGTGGAGGTTTTTTCCCAACCTGAAATTTATTATTCTGTTCATCAACCAGAATGGAAATTCTTGCACAAACTGAGAACAAGCTTTCTTCAGTCTTTGGTCGTGCTTGGTTGTGGGTTTTTTTTTTATTTTTTTTTCCACTTCCTGATGGGCATTTTGTAGCAAAATAATAGTTCAAAATTCAGGTCCTTAATTAACAAGTAAAGAACTGACCCAATGCCAGCAACAACTGAATCACTAATATTTAAGGCCATCTGTTGTAGAATTGTCAGATATTCAGAATTTGACATTTTACTCCCTTTATGCTGATAATTTTCATCTAGATCTTGACAGAGAAGCTAACAATCTCAGTCCAGATACTCAACACTCAGATAAAACAAAGGCACATGTTGTACTTTGGTCTATTTTAAGACTTGATTTTTCAGGGAACAATTTTTTATTTGCTTTTGATATAATGGCAAATATACTCATCTTGGAGTCTTGAACTTCTGATGTTATTTATTCAAGCAAAATACTTTTATGTTTTCAAATCTAATTATGTGTAGGGAGAGCTGTTATTCAAATATTCAAGAAAAGGTTGCAGGGTCTTTGTATTCTGGAGGCAGTCTTTGAACTAGTTCTGAAGAAATAATACCAGCCACCAAAGCAAGATGAGTATTATTTGGGCCCTGGTTCTCATGTTTTTTCTCCATATGCAGATTCCATAATTAAATGATGTACAATGAATTGAAACACAAAAGTGCTGGTGTTTTTAATGAGAGCACTTAAGTTTATTTCTCTACATACAAAAATACTATAGTCATGTTGTAGACCACTGTTTGCTTTTTCTTTGTCTACTTGATTTAAGAATTTTTTTTTGAAAACCCCACCAAGGACTTTTTGCTTACTTTTAGAGTCAGAGCATCTCTAACAGGATTTTTTTGGCATTGCTGCAGTTCTAACCATACTCCAGATATGGTTTAGTAAAGTTGCTACAACCTCTCTTCAGACCATGGAGGAAAATATTTTGTTTCTTATTAAAACAAGCATCTCCTAGTATTGGTTGTATAAAGAACACCAGGATCGCCTCTTCTGAAGTTGGTTTTGAATTTGCTGTTTAGAAAAGTGGATTTTTTTGTTTTTTCTCCTTTATTTTCTGAAGACAGGACAATATCAGCTGGCTATTCAGGGTCTAATATTAAGCTGTGAAAAAGTTTCAAGTATTTTGGTGGAGATGCTAATGCTATAGAAGGAAAGGATACGAAGTAATTGGTCCTGACTCCCTTCCACACAGGCTCCCAAATTCAAAAGGAGAGCCCAAGTTTCGCTCAGGTCTTATGTAACTAAGGGGATAATCCAGGCAGGCTGCTGGGCTTAGCAGCTTTCCTTTCCTCACAGTGTAGCTAACACCTATGAAGGATCAAGGAGGAATAAGCAATACCATGCAGAGGTCAGGAGTCATCTTGAGGAGAAGGTGAGGGAGCAGTAGTGCAAAGAAGATAGGACAGCAGGCATTGTGATGCTCCAAAAGTAAGGAAAACATGAAATACTAAGGTTTCCCAGCTGTAAAAGGAGATTCCAAGAGCAGCAATTTTGTACAGTGATTCCTGCAGATCTTCTCATGAACACCCTTTGAGTGGTACTGTCAAAGTAGTTGGCCAGTGGAAGAGTTATGAACAAGTTGGACTACTGGTAATTAAAAGTAGCACAGTGAGGTTTGCCTGGGAGACTTCTGTTTTTCTTCCTGGGTGCAAGACTGCAAAACTCTGTTTTTCTCCAGGTACTCTGACTCTAGCCAAATATAATTAATTTGACATTACTGGAAGAGTTCATAGTATACCAGAAATCAATGGGATCTACTTGATGTAAATTTTTATCTAGACCTTTTTAAAAGTCATCACTGTGGCAGAGTGTGCCTTGGAGAGCAGCACAGGCCACTGCTGAAGGACTCACTGATGGGTGGTGAGTGGATGCCTCCTCTTGTTCTTGGTGACAGTGTGACATTCTCCTAGGCAAGAAATGTCATTCTTCTCTCTGACAGGAGATCAATACAGTCAAATGGTTCAAGGGTTTCTTAAAGAAGCATATTCAGTATATACTGACACAGTCTGAAACCACCACATCTCCTCTAGGAAGAGTCCCACAAGGAGTAATTCTTCATTTATAGTCATCTTCCTGATAAGGGGTTAAGAGGTTTGAGGATGTGAAGTGGTGGCTTGGGTGCTGCACAAATGTGCAATGCTAATTCTCTTGTCTCACACCTCCAGCTTTCTTCCAAAATTAAGGAACACAATTCTTGAGGCATGCAAACTATTTTATCCATGTCTAGCTTCCAGTCTTTTTACAAATTTTTGAAGTCTCTACTTTGATCTTGAAGGAATATTTATATTCACAGCTTTGAGCTTATTTTCAAGATGTTATGAACTTACAGCAGTTTCAAACTTCTTGGTTAAAACTGCCCTCTTCAGTAACAGAAGCATTCTAAATAATCAAGAAGAGCTAACCTTCAAGTTAATATGGGTTGGAAATTTTATTTCCTAGTGTAGTGTAGGACTGAAATTAATTTCCATTGAAGACTATTATTGTCTTATCACTTTCCAGACCAGCTGCCAAGTGCATTTGCTTGATCTTTCTTCTGTAACAGATACAAACCAGCATATATGTTCAAATAAGGAAACTAAAAATATCTAGCTGCACAGAGAGTTCTCTTCCCAGACATGAGACAGAGTATAAACTGTGGTAATTTATAGTACATCGGTTATATCTCAGAAAGATATTGAGATGCTGTGATGAATGTAGTTGCACTAAAACCCTTCTGGACTAAAACAAAAGTTTCATGCATTTGAACTGACTTGCACTGCCAGGTTATTGGTGTATGTAATGTAGAGATCTTGCATTCTGACATGAGCATGGAGAAGCTTCCTGAGATTTCTCACACCTGCCTAATGATTTCAGTGCCTGTTTGTTTGTCCTGCTCTGCAAACTTCAGAATTGCTACACCAGAAAGATCAAGTAGTTTTGCGTTGAAGTGGGTCTCAAAAACTGAGCAAGCTACTGCTCTGTGATATTTGAGAGCTCTTAAAGGTGACTTCTGAATGCAGAGATGAAGAACACAAGTCTCAGCTTTTTAAGGTCCTTTCTCTAGAAAGTGACATTTCAGCACCATGTGAACAGAAGAGAGGAAAATCTAGTTCAAAAACTGTGTATCTGAAAGCAAATTTTGCAGACCTGCAGGAACTATAATTCTCTCCTCTGCCTTCCCACTGAATAAAAGATTGAGTGGAGGAGTTTAAATGATGAATATAGACAAAACAAAATCAGTTTGGAAAATTAGTAGTGTTGGTTACAATATATTATATCATACCAAACCCAGTTGTCAGCCAGTCTCAGATGCATGAGACTAATTGTACTTTTAATTCTTTGTTTCCCCACATTCAACTGTGTTAAAGGATTCAATATCCAAGCCACTAACATTAATCTTCTACATAAGCAATCCCTGTAATTGCGATGAAGATTGTGTATAGAATTTAGCAAGGTGTGAAAGTGCACTGTATTACTGCGACTGAGATGGGAGTGTAGTTGGCTGGAAATTTCTTAATGAAATGTCATGTCAGCAGATGGAGATTGACACCAAAGTGTGGGGGAAAGAATTGCTAATTAAACAATTTCTCTAGCCGAGTATGAAAGTTGATTGTGGGAAGATGGTCAGTGATGCCTTTGAGGCTGAATTGCTGTTTTCAGGAGTCCAAGGGTGAGGGAGCCACAGTAGGAAATAAACTGGGAATTAAACTTGTAGGTATTTTTGTAGAATTCAGTAGTATCTTCTGCTTTGCCAGACAGATACTCTAATCATTGGGGGTTTTATAGCAACAATTTGTAGCACTTGCACACTATTTTGGATCTATAAAATATAACATCTTGATGTGGTTGTGCATCCAGGGATGCTCCATCACTTGCAAGTGTTGGATGAGGCTTTGAGTGACCCTATGTAGTCCAAGGTGTCCCTGACCATCACAAAGGGGCTAAATGGTCTTTAAAGGTCCCTTCCAAACCAGACTATTCTGTAGCTGATGGGACTGTGGATAAAGGTGCAAAGCTTGACAAAGATGGCTTAAATGAAAACATTAAGGGTGTTAATGAAATTTGGCACTTGTTTGGTCTCTTATATTGCCTTTTCTGCTTAGCAAGGAGGAAAGACATTTTTGCAATATCTAGTGGTACACTGGAAAAATCCTTTTTAATGTAGTTATACCTGCTTATAAAGAAACTTGTGTCTTTTGGCTCCACAAACTTTCAGAAGATCCATTTACTGGATATCTGTAGAATTACATTTCAAAAACGTCAGAGAAATGTAGAAATGTTATTGCTAAATGTTGTCAATGGTCATGTATAAATTGCATAATTTATAATATTTTAAATATCAACTTATGGAAAATGTTGAGTAAATCCACTTGATCTTTACCGTTTTATTATGTTTAGCTGATAGAAATTGTCTTCTCATTAAAGTGGGAGAAAGAAATGGTCCAGCATTTGTAATGTATTAAAAACAACTCAACAAAAAAACCCCCAAATACATGTACTTTATATATGACAATGTACATTTTTTAAAAAAATACATTTTTAATTTAGATACTACTGAAAAATTTAGTTTTACCCAGACACCTGAGCAAGCAATAGATAAATACCCAGCCCAGGTCTTTTATTCTGACTGGAATGAATTGCTAGAGTCTGAAGAGTAGGAGCTGTAGTAGCAAAGCTTTATCCTTGGTATTTTCTTTTTTCAACCAGAACATAACTGGAAACAGTCTCTGGAAGTCTAATCATGCAAAATGATTAATTTTTTCCTTCTTGCTTTTTTCTTTCTTCTTCTAGTAACTGAGCAAAAATTATGTATGTAGTAGTTATGGATGAAAGAGTTAAACTTCCTTTCTTAAAATCTGTAATGAGTACTCTAACACAAAATGCTACAAAATTAATTTATGCCTACTTGGCCTAGAGATGCCTTACGTGGAGGATGTCAGGTATATTCAATCTAGTGCTGCAGTACTGTACATCTTGACATCTTGAAAAGATGAGATGTTAGCTTTCCATGGGAAAAAAGATATATATTCTAAGGTTTGTGGTGTTACTGATACTGATCCTGCTGTGTTGATATGTTGCTGCCACAGGATAGCAATATGGGCAAATGAAAAATGTGACCGAGAACCATATTTGCCTTATCTGTAGAAAGTTATTTCACTAAAATATTTTCTAGGTATAAAAGTAATATTGAAGAAATAATGCACAATCATAACATTTAAATATTACTCAGTTTACTTTTTGAGTGGAAAGTTAAAGTATTCAATCTCAAAAATGTTTTTCCCAGTACTTGATGTTCTTTCTTACAGCAGCGAGGATGCACATATCCATAGAACCATAAAATACTTTGAGTCGGGGTGGACCTTAAAGATAATCCAGTTCTATCTCTGGCCATGGGCAGGGACACCTCCCACTATCCCAGGTTGCTCCAAGCCCCATCCAACCTGGCCCTGGACACTTCCAGGGATGGGGCAGCCACAGCTTCTCTGGGCAACTTACTCCAATGTCTCACCACCCTCGCAATAGAGAATTTCTTCCTTATATCCAATCTAACCCTGCCCTCTGTCAGTTTGAAGCCTTTCCCCCTTGTCCTGTCACTCCATGCCCTTGACAAAAGTCCCTCTCCAGATTTCTTGAAGTGCCTTTAGTCACTGGAAGGTGCGCCAAGGTCTCTCTGGAGCCTTCTCTTCTCCAGGCAGGAGAACCCCAGCTCTCCCAGCCTGTCTCCATAGCTCCAAGCCTCTCATCAGCTTAGACACTTCCTTTGGACTCAGAGTATCCAACATGAGGCTTTTTGGTGCAGAGAAAAAAACACCAGCCCCATAGTTCTTTGTCTAAACCTGATTAGCCATAACTGAATTTCTAACCTAAATGTCTTTAGATGTGATTTCTTATTTACTTTCAGAATAGAGCTGTCTTTTTTCCCCACTCTTTATTTTCCACTGCACAAGCATATTTTTTTTAACCATGAGTTTTAAGTTGTAAACCACAGCTTTCTGGACATCCATGGGCTTCTTCTAATAGTAGATTTGTGACAAATGAACCAGTTTTACATGTGGAGTAGGCACGCAGTCAATGTGCCTGGCATTTTGATGTGGGTTTGTGTCTTTCTTGGAGACAAAAAAAAGGATCAATAAATCAATAAAAGATTAAAAGTAATCTTTTCTCCTTGGTGGTTCAAATCCTTTCTAGCAACCGAGATTCATGAAATGCACCAGTAATTGTTTCCTTTCTTAGAGAATTCATTAACCAGGGCATTAGCTTTTTTATTGTCATGAGCGCTGACTAATACTTTGCATCCTGTCATGCTTTCTCAGGTGCATGAAAATATTAAATACATATTATTCAATTGAGTTTCTGATTCAAATCATGATAATCTTCTGTTTTGAATTAGAGGCAGTTCAGTTTCACTGCTGTTGTCTTTCAAAGTCTCTGAGATTGTTTCATTCATTTACACAGTTGCTGTCTCTTCTATCCAAATCTCCGAAAAGGAGGAAGGCTTCCAGCTCTTCTGCCTGTTCAGAAAAAAACTGAATGAAGATTGATCTTCTTTCAGTGTTATTTTCTTTCTTTTCAGACTTTGAAAAATGCATAAGTGATTAACACTGATCTAGCAACTGACTTATTTGACATCTCTGGACGATTTTTGTTTGGAAGTTCTGAAATACTTTGTAAAGCAGTAGTTGTGACAGGATCTCTGGTCTCTAGGCTGTGGATCTGTGTTCCTTTACAAACCAAAGCAGCTGTGGCTGAAGTGAAGGATGGATCCATCAGGTTCAATTCCTCAGGTCAGGAGAGTAAGAGGCAAAACCAGGATTTCAACATGTTGAGTGAGTCAGATTCATGATGTTAGACCACATTCATGATGTTAGTTTCCTCATTTTCCTTCCTTTAAATCTATTCCTGACTAAGACTGAGGATTGTTACAGTGCTGGTCATCCTGAAGAAGCTTGTGCTGAATACCTGAAATGGAAGGTTTTTGAGATAGTGTTTTATGAGAATCATAGCTGCAATATTGCTCAATAATTGTTTTCTGACTCTAAAGAAATCCATCCAATTTTACTTAAAAATGTGCGTGTCTTAGGTCGCTAGCCTTTAATAATTTTCTAATAGCTTGATTTCTTCAATGAAGTTTTATTCATGACCTAGAAATCAGAGATAGCAGAGATGCTTCCCATCTGTATGTAGTCATACACATCTGCAGTAATTCATTTTTAGCAGTGAGTAATATTTGGCTTGTGGACAGATGTATAATTGAGAGAGAATGCTGCTAAGGGGGAAAAAAAAGCTCTGGGAAAAAACCCTTATGGTGAAGACAAATACCTCATAAAAAGCTTGTAATGACAGAATTACTACCACAGCCTCTTCTGCTGTTTTCACCATATTCCCTGTCAAAAGGCCATTTTACAGTCCTATGCCATAAAAATAAGGGCTTATGATTATCAAATTATTACACTAAATTTTGGAAGGCATTTTATTTGGTGCTAAAGTAATTAAAAAGAAAGAATAGTCCCAAAGGAAATTCACGGTATTAAAAAAATAGTGGACAATATGTTAAAAGCCCATAAGCCTTTGTTTTAGTGGTGTGCTGACAAAGAGTGTTCTTCGCCTTATTTAGAACGCTTTTATCAACAGGAAAAAACACCTTCACTCATAAATAGAGAAAAAAAAATGCTGATGATACTGACATTCTCTTCCAACCCGGATGATTCTGTGAAATTGTATTCAAATTTTGGGTCATAAATACAGAAGGGGAGACTGTTGGCTCTATTCCTGGGACAGAGAACCCCATCCTGAAAAGAACTGGCTTTTCACTAGGGATGAAAAAACTGCTGAAGTAAGTGCAAAGTCTTTTAATCTCAGATGGGGTCCCTGAATGTATTCAAGGACTCTAACAGAGAGTGGTAAAGGTGGTTCTGCTTTGGATACTGATGTAACTGCTCCTGCAGTTACAAGGCTTTGTCTTGTTCTTGCACTCACTAACCAGTATTTTAGTGACTTGCTCTTGAATTTAAGGATTCACAGGTTTGGCACAATTTAGGATCAGAAATATGACTTCCTAGGAGAGTATCAAAGAGCTTGGCCTCTTCTGCAAGTAGACCAAGGGGTGGCTTGGTGATACTTAAGAGGTCCTTGTGCAAAGAACATGAGGGAGTTCTTCTGTCTGCCAGGCAAAGCTGCAAGAAAATCCAATCACTGGAAGTTTAGTCCAAACTGACAAGGAAAACCAGTCAGGAATAAAGGGCACCTACTACTGGAAGAGCTTTCCATGTGCTAGGGTGGAGTCTATAGCACTGGCAGTTTTTCAATTTTGATGATTTTCTTAGATGTCTCTTAGGCTTTACATTGGAGAGATGATGATTCCCGTAGTACCTTCTGAGTGTATGTTAGTACAACTAGTTAGTAGTAGTAATAAGTAATAAATTACTTCAGTTTTATTTTGCACTTAGCATGTTTTATGTGCATCCCTGTGAGCTGTGAACCTCACTTTCTGCATGGCTGGGTCAGTCCATTTTTTGGTTTATCTCTGCATTTCCTAAGAATGTAAGGGGTGCCCATGTGTGGGAAGGGGCTGCAGCTCCATCTCTCCTGTGTTCTGGCTCCAGAAGTGGCCCCTGGTTTGTGCTTGAAGGAATTATCCTGTTTGTTCTGATCTTGCTCTTTTAATGCAGCACCCCATTTCTTGGCAAATGCTGGATGCTGAACCAAACAAACATTTCGTCAGTGGAACACATTGCTGACTGTGAGAACAAAGCATGTGCTGACATTTTCCCTGCCTTTGGCATTTACCAGCTTATGGATTTCTGACCTGGGTTGGTGTGGTGGCTGTTATTATCAGTGGCCACTGATGTGTTTTCCATAAACTTGTTTTATCCCTTTTAAGAACCACTTAAGGTTTTGGCATCCAGGGTACCTGTGACACCAGATGTTACAATTTAATTACATACTCCATGACAAAGCTTCTTGTTCCTTTTAATATTCTGGCTTGCTATTTCACTGTGTGCTCCCCAGACGTTGAGTTGAGACACGGAGTGTATTTTATATGCCTTTGTTGTATTCTACTCAGTCATACTGTCTTCAGGATGGGAGAGTTTTTCAGCAAGCTGTTTCATACTTTGGACCATGCTTACTGCCTGTTCAGGCATTTTTTTTCTAGTCCTCCATCCTTTTGAGACAGATTCACCTCAAATTTAAGTAATCTCGTTAGAATGTTTGGGGGTTTAGTCCTTTTCTGAGTAGCTAACGTGTTTTGGTGTCCAATTTCATAATGGCTTCATTTTTTGTGATTAATTTATTGATCTTGAATCTCCCTGTACAGTTTCTCTTAGACTGTACTGACATCTAATGGTAAGGCAAAGTGGCTTAGCCATCCTTAATGGCAAGATAAATTGTCTGGCAGGCAAATATAATTATATATTTCCTCCTTAATTCAGTATTAGGTTTCATAAGACAAGATGGAATAACTTCAATTTTTGCACGAAAAGGCTGACATATACTTTTTCTCCTGGCAATTAATCTCTTTTTGTTCTGTTCAATGTGCCATACTTATTTTTAAGTGTAGCTTAAATCTGCAGGAGTATTTTTGAGCACAGTGACAGTAATGTGATGGTTTTGTATTGCAGAAGTTTTCAGTGTAAGTCACAGGATCTTCAGGAAAGGATGAAAGAACACAAGCTGTCCTGCAGACCTTCCAAAGAGGATGTTCAGTGTTGTAGCAGTCCCTGCTGCATTTTGAAGAAATACCCAAACAAAAGTCTTTGTCCTCTTTTACTCATTTTACTGCTATTTGAGGTTCCTCCATATCTTTAATTGGAAAGTTTTCAAACACCAAGGATAAGTTCTGTTAAATAATACTTTTATAAAATGGAATACAGAAAGAAAAAAAATCAGATATTTCTCTTTGTTGTGTTCCATGTTTAAGAGTAGTAGCTTAATAATTTTGAAATGTAACATTACCTAACTTCCATTATGAAACACCAGCCCTCTGGTCCAAAACTTCTGTTTTATACAGAGCTGATACTGCTCCTACTAACATTGGGAAGGTTCAGCTACAAATTGTGGAGCTTTTTAAAGTAGAGTGTTTCTTTCTTATATCATAAACTTTATTTTTCCTTTTCACAGAGTTAGAGCCCGTTTCTTGCCATAGCCTTAGAAGGCTGACTGCTTTACTGAGTAAATACATCTTTAAGTTAATGTTCAAATGAAAGAAATTTCTCTTAGCGTTTTTATGTCATTTTACTTTTGTCTCTTCATCAACATGATTAGATCCTCTCTTCTGCCAAACGCAAGATACTTTGTTCTGTACTACGGAAATATTTTGAAATTCAGATGCATTTCCATTTCTTAGTAATAACATTGATGTATGGTTAACTTGAGTATAAATACTTTTTTATGAAAAAGATAGTGAGAGTGATGAGACACTGGAACAATTGCCTAGAGAAGTGTGCAGGCTTCTTTATTGGAAGTGTTCAAGGCCATGTTGGATGGGGTTTGAGCAGCCTGGTCTAGTGGAAGTTGTCCCTGCCCATGACAGAAGGGTTGGACTAAATGATCTGTTTACTAACTGAAACTAACAGTTACTGCAAAACAAAATGTATAATTATTTAGGAAAATGGAAGTATTTCTAACATGAGGAACAACACTTTGTATTTACTTATTGCTTCCAGAGCTGTGCAGAACGGCCCTTTGAAGGCTTGTGAGATATGATGGAAAATAGAAATGTTACCAGTTTGGATGGGAAGGAAGGAGAAGTAAAGTGTTGGTCTGGCTTCTCTTGGAAATTTTTCTAATTTTTGATCATCAAAATGGATGGCACTGGAATTTGGAAAGCAAACTTATAGTGTTTCTTGTGATAGCCTTACATTATACTTTTTGATAGTTGTTAATAGAAAGAAAAAATATTTGAATAATTCACTATCGTTTCAGACAAAGGAGTGTAAGCTAAAATGGCTGACTTAAGTGAAGGTTGAGATTCCTAAGGGTAACACAGATCTTCATGGCCTTATCCTCTAACGACCTGTCAATCTGTTCTGTGAATTTAATTTTGGTTTGGATTTCTTATGCTTCATTTTGTGATTTAGGGTGGCCTACAAATGTGTGCCTGCAACTGACAGTAGGGCAAAAGTAGAAATCAACCTTCTGCACCTTGTGGGTGAAAGTCTGTGCTTCAGGAGACTTTATACTCTGGATCTCTTTGAGAGTGAGGTAACTAATCTGAGGGATTGCAGGTTTTTTGTTCAGATCTAGTTGGAACCGTCTGGTCCATGCCAAACTCCCCCATTAGGCTGATGCAAAGGAAGTGGTCTAACACCGCACGCTGGGACATTTTGGGTTTGAGGGGAGTCCTTCCCTGATCTTGTCGAATTTGTCACAGCCCACGCATACACAGGGTGTGTATAATTAGCCCACTGTTTTGCTCTCTTAAAAAATTTAATTTCTTAGTTTGCTTCCTTTTCATCCTCTTTCTCTGGAGAAATCATGGGGTTTGAATGGGCCTTCCTTCAAAGTCACAGCTAATGTTTATCCTTTATTCATTACCAGTATGATATGTTTTGAAAATTGAATTCAATGTTGACTTACTTGTTATCATCTCTGTTTTAGCCTGTAGGGTTTGCTCTCTCTGCTGGAAATATGTTGGAGGATCACTTTTCCTTTTATGTTGAAGTCTCAGAGTAAAACTTTTCCTTTCTTAAGAAAGAGCTAAATGCTCCAGCAATACCCAGAGACATATTATCTTTAAAAATACACTGGAATCATCTGCTTAAATGAAGGAAAAACTCTAATATTGTTTGCAACAGTGTATATTTTGATCTTAAATGTGTACTGCACAAAAGGGTTCTGTGCATTGATGGTATTGATGGCTTTGTAGGTTCTACTTGACATAAATGATAAGCACTATATGTTCTTTAATCACTTGTATTCTTACTTAATCTTACAATATTGAACTACAAAAGTCTTGTCTCAAATACTATTTGGTATTTGGTGATCAGGGTTTTAGATCACCAGCTTGTATTTTTAGTGAATTTCTCAAATACAATTATTCATGTTGTGGTTTAGCAATAACTAACACTTCCACAATTACAAGGCTTTTGTTTTGCTGGGAAGCGTTTCTCATATCATCATCTGCTCTTTTTGTTGGAACATGATGTGTAAAAAACTGTATGAGGGTTCGACTTAGAATGTTGTTAACATGTTGATTTATTTTTTTTTAACTTATGAAAATTTAGTATCAATAAAATAATGTTAAAACAATGCTTGAAAGCAAAAAAATACTTGATTTATACGGTACATTTTGAAGCTACTGTAGACAGATAGAAAACATCTGGTGACACTTTCAGTGGTAGGTCAATAGTTACAGATGGTCTGTTCTTCACAGCTGTCATCCAGCTTTGTATGCAGAGTGACTACAGTAGAAAAATCTTTTGCTGAATGAATAAACAAAACAGCACAAGGAGGCCAGCAGGCCTGTGTGTTTCTACAAGATGGGAAATTAAATAAGCTATACAAATTTAAACCAAGACTAGTGTTTAAAATGTTCATTATATTCTGGTTTGGTTTTTATGCTTTAGATCTTTCTATGTTATAATTGAAGGAAGTAGCTTATAAAAGAAAAATGATAAGCAAAATTAAAGACGATTTTAAAGCTGATCCTTTGCATAGGTTTGGGGCGTTGGCTTAAGGCAAGGCTGGTGTTTATATAGTTCTATACTTACATAGTTGGCTTTTAAAATCATAAAATGCATGTTAGATTCGATGTAATGCTTGTGCAGTCTTATAACACAGCCACGTTCAATACTGATGAACATTGTATTTTGGAGGAGTACCATTGTTGAGAAATGTTAAAATTAATTTCTAAAATTGCAACAGTCTGTTTTTTAAAAAATTAAAAAAAAATGGGATTCTGCATTGCTCAATTTTTCTTCTCCCCTTCGTGATGGGATGTTATATTCAGCTGAAATCAGACACTATGCAAAACAGCAGAAGAATCTTGATAAAGAGGTGTGGAGGGAAAGTGAAGAGGATGATGAGGTGAATGAAGAGTTAAAAGCATGATAAATGTTGCACATTATCTCCATTTTAAATTTAAAAAACAAACAAACAAAAAAACAAACCACCACCACCACAACAATAACAACACCCCAACAAAAACCAAATGCAAAAAGGAACTTTATTAAAAGTCTAAATGCATCGAGTAGGGCAGTACTGGTAAAGATACTTAGTTTAAATGCAAATGTGCAGTTCTTGATACTCAAAATATTTTCTTTATAATTTCACTCGGAGTTCATGAATCTTGATGATATGTTAATGAAATGTGCCTATGTTTGGTTTTAGTGCAGTTCAGCCTCTGGAAAGAAACAAGCAGATTTTTGGGTTCAGTCACTTGTAAGGTCATTTAATCCTATCCACTGATGTTTCAAGTTGCTGGGTAGGAATAAAAAGAAACAGGGAGGTGGATTATTTGGCTCATTTTAGTGTGCACAGTGCTTGTACTACAGTGTGCTCTGCGTTTGTCTCTCAAAGTCTACTCAGATATTGAAAGGTGAATTGAAGTGGTGCTCTGATTATGCTTTTTAGACCATCTGTGTCCATAGTTTTACCACGTCCACTTGCTCATGTGCATTTTATATTCTGCTGCTGTGATTAGGTTCTCATTGAGGCATTTTTCCTCCTCTCTCCCCATCCCCCTTCCCGCTTCTCAGTGGTTTGGCTTAAAATGCAGCCTGCTTGTTGCAATGCCCTTATGCTGCCTTGCCCAGCTCCACGGTATCTGAAAAGTGCCTGGCTGTATCTGCTGCCAAAGAGCTTTGCCTAGTCATGCATAAACCTGCTCCAAATGCCATTTGGTTGATAGAGATGTTGGCATTCTCTGTTGTCACCGGGATGCGTTTCCCTGTGTCTGTGCCCCTTGACTTGGTTTCCTTCAACTTCCAAGCTGAAACTCTGGATTATGTTATCATCAAGAGCCTGAAAGTTAAGAGTGAAAGGAGTATTTTCTCTGACTGTGAGCTTTGTGATGCAAAACTGTGGCTTTCAATTTCATCTCAGGTGAACATGTTTCTGTCAATTTATAGGAATATGGACCTGTGCCTGCCCGAAGTGCCTTTGCATGGTTTGTTTAAAAGTATTTGACAGTGAAAAGGCAGAGAACAGCAGCTGTCTTGGAACATTTCCATACTGGTTGGTCTGAGTTGTGCTGTGTGCTTTGTATCTCTGTGCTTAGAAGACAGTTTGCTGTGAAATAAGTACCAGTTTACCTAATATGCTTTAAGAACTTTGTGGGGCTTTTTAAATTCTTTAAATTGCATCTCCGGATCACCTGTACAAAGGTGCAAAAAATGATGTATTTTAAAGTTTATCTTTCTGTTCGCAGGTGGGAATAAGCTTCTAAAAGACTGAGCATTTCTGCCTGGTGGCTGGTGTGAGAAGAGCATCACCAAGCTGTGCGGGGACGTTCTTTGAGCTTCCACTTTTATGTCTCTAATGGACAAACACAAAGTGAAGCGGCAACGTCTGGATCGCATATTTGAAGGTTGGACATTTCAATTTCTAATGTTAACTGTGTTAGTTTTGTGGACTTCTGATTCTCTTCTTTTGGTCATTCTGTGTATTTTTAATTGAGTTGTAATTCCTGTTGAGATAATATTGAATGTGCACAAATGCTGGGTTTTGGGTGGAAATGGATCTAGACAAATAAAAGAAACTAGTCTGTGATCTATTCTACAGATGAGTTGGCTTTTATCTTAGCATTTTACAGCATTCTACCCAAACACTGTAAAAGATTGTGGGTTTATATAAAACAATTGCAAAATGGCAAGATGACCACATAGTGCTCTCAGGAGTCTTTCTCTAGAGGCTTGCTTTGTGTAGATTGATTTAACAGCTTGTATCTTATCCTTGAAAGGAAGCAAAAAGTCAGATGAAAATGAAACAAAAATTGCAGGAGACACCCAAACGTTAAATGAGTATTAATAAAAATAGTGGGAATTCTAGTGAAAGGAATTGTAATCATTCGGGTCTGTCCTTTTACTTTAGGTCACAAATGACGAATTGCATATTCCTACTATTCTCTCCAGAAAGGCTTTTAGAGCTGGTATGAAAGCTGGACAAGGAATAAGTTGTACTGTTTTTAAGAATATACATGAATGGTCTGGACAAAATGAATTTTTATGTTAAAATGGTAGTTTCTCACTAAAAGGCAAGGGAATAGTTAATTCCTTTTTAACATGAAGGAAGGCAGTGTACAGACTGGTAGGTACATGGTCTCTGCATCATGTCTAATGATGTGAACTGGAGGTGAAGCCTTTGCCTCCTCCACATGTTACTCTTGAGACCCTTTACCAGGAGCTGTGTTGTGTGAGGAGTCCCTGGCAGTGGATTTATTACCCCTTTATTTGTGCCAATATGGTGTGACTCTGCCATGAGCTACACTGAGAAGTTGACTCGTACTAAAACATTTTGTTGTCATATTTTCCATTTAGGTAAATTCCTCAGTCTAGGTCACTGTTCAGCTGATAGAGCAGTTTGATGGAAGGGGCAGTTGGAAAAGCTCAGTGGAGTTGCTGGGACTAGTTAGCCTAATGTAGCCAGAGAAAGGGACATTTCATCCGAGTATCAAAGGGTGCAGCTCCACATTTGGTTTCGGTGATTAATCTCCCTGTCAGTCTTCTAAAACTGGCCAAGCCCACCCAAGGTTGCCAGGTCCAAACAGTTACTGTGTCCCACCTAGACTGCTTGGCCAAGTGGCCAGTTGAATCTGCTCACTGTAGACTGATCCCTGCTCAGAGAAATGGAGAACTGGCTGCAGAGGACGATGAAATTGGGAAGGCTGCCCCACTTTCTGTGCATCTCTGCAGCTGGATCAGCTAGAACTGATCTGGGAGTTTGCATGCTCCTCTTCTCTGCTCCCAGTCTGAGTTTCCCATCCTGGAGTTTCTGTATCCAACTCTTCAATAAAAAATGGAGAGTATTAACTGGTGTTTTTCCTTTGGCCTGTGTTACTCATCTGAATCAGCAAGTTGTGAAGAAGAATGACAAACCTGTCCCTTTTGATCGCAGCCAGCAGTTAGAGCAGCTACGTGGAATCTCAGCCTCCTTATGGGCTTTTTATACTGAGCAACAGAACAACTTAAGAGGCAAGAGGTCTGTGATGACGTGGGAAGGAACATTGCCAGGGACAGAGGTGACAGAGCAGCAGCCACTGTGACTGAAATAGCAGTGGCTTCCCCCAGGCTTCGTGCTCACATCCAGTGATGCTGTTTAATCAGCGCCTTTTGTCTGGCTTGTTTTTCCCTGCCCTGCACAATTCACTGCATCCATCCTATGGTAAAATCTGTGTGGCCATGCAGTGGAGGGAATTGATCCACTTGATAAGTAATGCAGGAAAAAAGCCACCTTCTGATTCCTTAATCCCATTTACCAAGTCGCCAGGTTGGGAAAATACAGTGGTAAGGCCAGGCAGAGGATGATCAGGAGGAGAGGGGGTAAAACAACAGATAAGGTAACATGCTTGAAATTTTATAGCTGTGGGAACCCAGTTTGGCTCTCAAGTGTTGGAACTGTGTTCTGCTCTTGTCTGTCTATATGTTCAAATGGTCTTTGAGGCTTGTAAACATGTTTCCCTGTCTGATGATTTCAAATAGTGTAAAAAGGGATAAAAACTAGGGCGGTTGGTTTGTTTTATAATGGCTTTTTTCCTTCATATGGTCCTGTTCAGGTTTAAAAATTAATCATGCAGAATTATTCTCTTATATATGTTCCTTTCATAACACAACCTAAATATTTGATATTTTAGAAACGTGTGATGTTTTACAAAGCTCAGGGAATGTAATGAGCTGTAAAGCTATTAAAGGTGGTTTATCTTCTTAGTCAGCTTTTCTGTTGATCAGTTTGTGCATTGCCTTCTTCTCTTGAACTTTCCCTTAGAACAGAATATTTTAAAGATGCACTTTACTTCTATAGCAAGTTCACTTAAAAATAGGCTGCAATAACTTGCTGACTACACTAACTACGTGTTTTTTCATGAATTCTTGAACATAATGTAGCTTAATGTAGCTGAGTGATTTTGTCTCTGAGGTACCTAGGATTCCCTTTGATGATTTCTTAAATATGAAATTGAATATTTGCTTTTAATCCCGAAGCTGTTTGCAATTGTATTTTTTGTGCACTTTTCAATGTTCTGCAATTGAAGACCGTCCCTTAAAAAAGCCAGGAATTAAATTCTGTTTTCTGTCTTCCACCAGCAACTGTGAATTATGCTTAGGCATAAGGACGTGATTTGAGGCACTCTAGAGATGCTAATATTAAACTCACTTCACAATTTGTAAAATAACATTTAGGATTCTTCCCTTGGAGATAAATGGTATCTAGACATGTGAAAGATTAATTAGTTACTGATTATATTGTTCTTTGTCCCCCTCTCCGGTGATGCTGGTGATTGCAAAGCATAATTATAGTAGTATACATTTGGCAGAACAGTTGGAAGTGTCACAGTGCAAAAATAAAATGTGTTCATTTTGTGGGTAATTTGAAAAATTCAAAATGTTTTTGGCATTTTGAAAAGTTGTTATCTCTAATTAAGGTATTATTGTGCTTTATATTGTGACAAACTGTAAACAATTCTGTTTATTTGCTTATACTGCAGAAATCCTTAATTAAATGCATGTATGTTTTACTGACCATTGCTTGGCAGTTACCTTGGGATGTCTGACCTCTGTTCAGTTTGCTGGATGCTAATAGATGAAGCAGGAAGGAACAGAAGGTGGCTGCATGCAGGGGAATTGTCTGAATTGTCTGTGAATGGGCTTGGTGAACACTGTGAATTATTTTTAAATACATTACTGTGGCTGCCTGAGCACTATATAGGTATTATAAACTGCTTTTGGTGGGTTTCCAAGCATTAGGGAACACTGGTGGAGGAAGAAAGGAACTTCTCTCATTTCTTCTTGCTTGTTTGCACAGGTATTAGGTATTAAAGTACAGCACAATGTTGGAAATGGAACTGGAAAATTGAGAGTGACTTTCCCAATTAGGTAATTGCTTGAAACCAGGAATTTTTTCCCAGAGCACCTCATGTGATATTTATACAGCAAAGACTGCAACATGTGCCAAGTACAAGTCTGTGAAGACCCTGTCTGTCTCCAGACAGATGTTTTTGTTGTTTTTGGGGTTTTTTTACTTCTGGTTTTGATGAAGCAAAAAGCATCTTAGCACTCAGAATGCTCAAGCAATCATTATTTTTTCTTTTTTTTGTGCAGCACTAGTATTAATGTTATTATTTTTATGCATGTTGCTTCATCTTTTTAAAAAGTGCCCAGAAGAAAACTTGGAATGTATTTTAGCTATTTTAACAGTGATGCTTTATTACCTAGGAAATGAAGAGTTGGCTGGGATCATAAATTGGAAAAGAAAGTGCATATTAATGGGATGAATTTCTGAATTTTCAGATAAAATCTGTCATCTTTGCTTTTATGAAGGGCAGCCTATCTTTGGGAAGGTTTGATTACTGGCAAGTACCCAAGTGTGATGCACTTTGAAGGACAGTAAAAGTGCATGATAAATGAATAGTTTCTATTCAAGGATATGGCCTGGGCTTTCTTTCCCTATAAGGAAACATCTGTGTTTTTAGAGCTTCTTTTTTCTGCTTGAGATTTAATAAGATGAATCTTCAGTTCATAGTTGATGTGGAGTATGTTCATGGTTCCAGGAGGAATGCACAGGGAAAAAAAGGATATGAATTGAATTTGGTTGTCTTCCCAAATTGATAGAGAAATCTTGTAATAAAGAGTGACTTAATTAAAAGAAAAATGCATTCACTTTCCTGATTTCTTTTTTCTTGTGGGTGTAATAGCTTGGCTTCTTAATGAGTGGGAAGTACCAGACTGACAAACACCAAGTGTTTTTTCATGACCATTGATGGAGCCTGTCTAGTTTGTGTATACTGTAGTTTGACCCCTTGCAGTTGTGAATGAGGCAGTTAAGTTTTCTGCATCTTAATAAGAAGATGGCCTACTTTGGCAAGGTCTGGGCTTTCCCTGAATTTCAAAAAGGATTTTTTACTGAAGCTGGTCTGTACCATGTAAGTTGATCAGTAAATAAGAGGAAGGAGGAATAAATGTTTCCAGGCAGTGACTGCCCTTAGCTCTTTCTTATGTAAGTGGGAATTGCAGATGTCAAGTTTTTTGGAGAATAAGAGTTTTACTGGCATCCAAATTTGAACATGTTCTTCACTGTCTCACTTGCAACAGATACTGGAGAAAGAAAGGCAATAATAAAATGCACAGGCAATAGTAAATCAAATAGTACTTTATATAGTTTTCTTCCTATGTACTGATTTTAGTACTGGGCATACTTAATATGCCAAATGTTTCTTAAAAAGGGATTAATGGGCTGCCTCGTTGCTTGGTGTCTTTGACAGACTTCAGAAGGCGGCTTAGTGAAGGATTAGGGCAGCAGAGGGAGCTAAAAGATTCCTAATATTTTATCATTTGTTTCAAAAGTCAAAGTAGCTCCTTTATAAAGTACCAATTAACCTTTGCAAAAATGTGATTTTCTAACCTTAAGTGCCTTCGGCAAATACATAAGGATTTGAACTGGAGTAAATTCCTCTTCTCCATAGCAATCCAGTATAAATTAAATTAGGAATCAGATAGTAAAAGCCACCAAAATCTGCAGAAGTAGCCATCAAACCTTTCAAGTGTAGCAAATGAAAGTGTTTAAGCAAGCAGAGTTTTCTATGAATAACCTATAGAAGAATATTCTATAAGTAAACCAATTTACATTCAGATAAAAGTTGTTCTAACATAAAAATGCACATTTTCATGTATTGCATACAAGTATGTTTTAACAATTCAACACTGTTTTTCTATGTTTTGCTTGTGAAAACTTTGAAAGTATTTTTGAACATGTGATGATACAGATAATCAGGTAAAAGTTGCCTTCAAAGAATGGTGAGGGTATTCTAAGGACTAAGATAAGTTGACTTTTAAATAATAAAATAATAAATGGTGCTACCAGGAATCTCAACATAACAAGATTGTTTGCCTCTTTCCAAAGGAAAATTATCTGTCTATTTGGATTATGTTTACCCTACTGCAAAAGCATCCTTTATCTCATTAGAATTATAGTTCAAATGCTTATGCACAGGCTTGTGTTTGGTTTTTGGCTTTGTCCTTAGTATCAGTATTTGCAGTGCAAAGTGGTTTTTAGCTTTCTTTTGGCTTCCTGCAGTAACCTCCATCTGAGTCTTCACCTAGCCAGGCTTTGGATTTGCATCCACTGAAGTACTGCAGTGTTGCAGAGGTATTACAGTAACAATGCAGATTGTATGAAAAGAAAATTGGCTTAGAAGCCCGTTTTGCTCTAAATGATACTAAATAGTAGCTGCTAATGAAAAGCATTACTTCAGTAAGAAAATTGGAGGAGAAAAATCCATGGAGAAAAGAATCTGAGATTTTCAAGTTTTACGGAAATGTTTGTGTCACTGATTTAAGTTATGAATGTTGTAAAGAAAAACAGCAATTTTGTGGTGTCCAGCATCATGCATTTCATCTGTGTTGTCACATTTTGATTGCTATATTGAAATAAAATGCACTGCTTGGTAACAACAGCCGTGTTCAGCTGTGATCTATCCAGAAAGTTGCATATTCACACTGTAGTAAAGTCAAAATAGTTTCCCTCAATGTCAGTGTCAAAGACAGTATTAAATACAGAAAGTAATGTAGCATGACACTGATTTTACAGGGTTGTATTAATTGTATTTGTAGTATCAGATGTTTGAGTCAGAATCCAATACATAACCACACCTCATCCTCTAATTCCTGAATAATCTCCTGAGAATTTATCCCTCCTGTTCTTCAATTATATAAAAATATTTTCAGACTAGATATTTAGCTTTTATACAGTGCAGAGGAGTGCCTGGTAAAAAATTTTAAAAGCTTTAGAAGTCTTAAGTACTTGATGGTAATATGTACTTGCCTGGGGTCAGGGAAGATGCTCTGATGTTGCTTTACGCTGTGCTCTGGAAAACTGAACTGTACAAAGATTAAGTGTCTAGGTAAACACACTGAAAAATTTACGTAGTCATCTAATTAAAGCAGTCATGTTCAGCTTTCACAGAGGCAGTTCCCCTCCTCAGGGAAGTGCAGTCTGAGATGCAAAAAAGGATTTTATTTTGTTTCCTCCCTTACTGCAGTCAGGATGGGAGTGTGATTATGCAAGTGGAAACAAGAAAATAAAAGTGGAGACAGTCTTTTAGTGCTGGAGGCTTCTCCTGCTCCATTCTTGTGTCCTTATTCCATGAGGTCAATACTGAACTTGAAGGGTGCCTCTCCTTAAACAGGAGGAATTGCATGGAGGCTTTGCCAGGGAGAGAATATGTCCCTTCTCATTAGAGAAGTCATTGTGGTCTGATGGACAGGTCATATGCAGATAAGAAACCTGTGTTTTATCATGTATCTCTTCTGAAGTCAGGTAGCAGGTTAGAAAAACAAAAGCTGCCTCTGCATCTTCTTTTTCTGTGACAGAAAAGTCTCAGAGACGTTCTGGGATATAAATAGCAGCAGGCTGTTGTAATACTCTTGGAATCCCTTTAAAACACAAGGCTTTGCTAATTGTGAAAATACCTGGCACTTGCTGCAGGTGAAAACACACCCTTTGGTACCACTGGAGATCCAGAACTCTGAGATCCAGTGGTTTTTGGCCCTGCTCAGGTACCTAAATAAAAAGGTTCCTTCTTCTGCCCTTTCCTATGAGAACTGCATTTAAATTGCTTGTGACTTTGAGCAGATGTATTTGGGATTTTTTTAAAGCTAGAAATTAGCTGTTAAAAATTAATCATGTTTCTCTTTCCTCTGATGCTTATTTTACAAAGTATCCTCCCATGCACTGAATTTTCGAACCTTTCATTCTGCCAATTAACTGGAGACACAGCAAGAAAACAGAACAAAAATTACAGGCAATGGCAGTAGGAGAGCAAAAGATGAAGAGTAAAGACACTTTATTCTTTTGATCCTACCTGTATTTTTCAGGAAGTTTCCTTGTGTGCTAGATAATGACACTCAAATACAATTAGACTATGACTCCTGCTAATAGGTAATCAAGAATAATTATAAGTTTTAATTAAATACACGATAAATGCCTCTTTTTGTCAAGGAGTGCACATTAGAAGAAATAGTTTTATTAAGTGCTAAGAAAACTTTTTTCCCAGACAATTTTATCACTACTTCTTGTTCCCTGCTGTTCCTTTCTGTCTTGAAGATTGCATCAGTCACACGCATGTGGTTTTTTCCTGGGTATCAAATACCACTTAGGCAGGTGTTACTTAATTTCCACAACATCTGCCAGTCATTTTTGGTGGTTGTTGTTAGTTTTGCTAACCTGCAGATGGTCACGTTTGCCCATTTCTGCAGTGCTCCACAGACTCCCAAGCTTGTTCCCCAAGTGCGGCCCTGCACTTCCATGCAGGCATCATCAATTTATCAAACTCAAATAATTTAGAAACAGTTACATTTTCTTGCGATAAACAAAAGCAGCTGCGCTCTAGCTGTACTTATATGCATGAATGCATAGATTGTAAAGGGCTTTTCTGACAAACAAGATAGAAGTTTAGAATTTCAAACTGGAATTTAGGGCATGTAAGTCAGAATGAGTCGACACTGATGTTTAGAAACAATATAATAATGCAGAGAATGAATTAGTTACCATAGTAACTGCTTTGTTTTAATAATTTGATAGGGCAATGAATAGAAGGAGCTCAGAAAGAAGTAGTATCACTCAATTGCATGTTGTGCAACGAGAGAGGTTTTGTTCATTAATAGTGGAAATTAATTTGATTTTATAACAGATTGAAGAATGAATGCCTAAGTTTTACTTTGGAAGGGCAATAAGAATGATTTACAGGTTTTTTTATTCTTATTTTTTCTACCCCCTGGGAAAAACATAATCACATTTTACATTTTATTATGGCAATGCAGATTATTGATTTCTTAACAATAAAACATGCTCATTATATTGCATTGTAAGCGTGGCTTCAATCTGTGTGCTGTGATTTGTTGCCTGGCAGTTGTTGGCAGCCTAGCAACACGCTTTAGTCCAGATCTGCAAAAAGATGTAGACACCCAAAGTTAGGAGTTACAGGGAAGGCAGGTTTCTCAGTACTTCAAAACCCATCTAAAATTATCAGCACCTTGAAATCCCTTTGTACTTTATGGATGAAATTCAAGTATATTCCACACTTTCAAAATCAGAGAATCACAGAATGGCTTGGAAGGGACCTTCATGATCATCTCATTCCAACCCCTCTGCCATGAGCACGGACACCTTCCAACTAGACCAAGTTGCTTGAAGTCCTGACCTTAATTTTCTTTCCTCCTGCATATTTGAGCAGTTTCATGTGCATTTTGTGTGTATGACAAGGCAGACTCCTCAAACTGAGTGAGGCCTTCTGGAGTCAGATGCAGAGTGACCAAAAGCCTCCTGTGATCACAGGCAGCACAAGTCAGCTGGAGCCTGTTGTGCAGAGGGCTGGAGGCACAGCGGTGCTTTTCTCCAGAAATTCGTGTGCAGTGCATGTCCCAGCTCCTCTCGCAGATAGATGCCTGTGTGCTGACGAGGCTGTGGCTGGAGACTGGCAGGTGTTGTGGAAGGGATGACTGCTGATGTCCTCCTGGAGCCTTTCACAGGGCACAGCCTCTAATTTGTGTCTGCCTTCTCATCTGGGGCCATTTCTCTTAATTCTCCTTGAGACTACTGGCAGCTTCTGGCTGAAATTTGCTGGGTGAGTTAAAGTTTTAATTACAGGGGGCCCAGCAGGTAGATGGACAGACACAATTAGGTGAGCCTGGCTTCCTTTGCAAATCTGTCTGAAAGGTGCTTAGATATTGCAGACAAAAAAAGGAAATGCCACCTGATTACCCTTTGGCCAAGGAAGTGATGTCCATCACCAGACCCAAATCACATTCCCTCCCTAGACCGGGGAGTCTTAAAGTTAATGCTCAAAGCACTGCTCTTAACAGAGGTTAATCGGTAAAGGTGCCTTCCCAGGAACAGGGAAGCTTTCTGTTCCAAGTTATCATCAATCCAAAACTGATTTGTTTTTTGAAGTTTGTTACCCTTTCTGTGTTGGTTGCTGCTATGTGCCAGGTAATGCAAGCTCAATTCATTGTGTCGGGGAAAAAAGGGATAACTAAGCTCAGTAATGACTCAGGAGATTCAAGCTTCTCTGTTTCTAATGCTTCTGTGTAAGTAAGTTTCGGAAGGAGATGTAAAACTATGGACTCTTTCTTCTCTTTGAGGTGAGTGCCCCCCTCACTGGGCTATTCATGTCTCCTCTCCCGTCTCATAAGAAACTCTCCCTAAAAATATATATTTCTAAAAGCAGTGTCTGTGTACCTCCAGACCATGTTTTCTTCCTTCTTCCCTTATCTATTAGCTGTATCTAAATAAAATTAAATTGTGATGTTTTTGAAAGGGATGCTAACTTGGTTTGAACTTTTCTTGGTACCTAATCCTTCACTAGAATCCTGAAATGTTAGTTAATATAATCTTAAAGTTTACTAAATCATTTCCTGTTTAATTTTTGTGTGTCAGTCTGTGAAACTTCTCAAAATGTCAGATGATTAGATGAGTTTTGCCCCCGTCCAAGATGTTGATAGAGGGAAGTAAAAGGAAGTTCATTCCAGAGCTGCAAACATCCAATGAAGAATTTTTTAGTCAGTTGCTTCCTTTTATCTATGCTAACCATAAATCATTGGTTATTTTGTAGGTTCTTTGAGATACAGTAATCAACAGCATGACTGTATCCTAAAATAGCTGGTGAAAGAAACTTCACAGCAACTCCTGAAAGGCACTGCTGTACCAAGGTGACAGCACTGGTGCATCTGATAGTGTGTGGACTTGCAGTCAAATGTGGTCTTTAGCTGCCTTTTCCCCAGCAATCCTGAGTCTCATTTTCTTTGTTTTTCTGCTTCTCTTTTCTAACGAGAGAATAAGTAATTTTAGTTTCATTCCTGTTTTTCTGATGTTTCTTAAATTATTCTTCGTGATTTTTTTTTTTTCTTGGTGATACACAAGTGGATTTCCGCTGAAATTCATTAGCATTAAATATTATTTCTTTAATTTAATGTTCAACTCTGTTCCATTCACTCTGATTTTATTTGTATTAGTCTTTTGTGAATGGAAGCACCTGCAAATATGTTCCAAAAACCATAGTTTTCTGCATAGTTTAAAATTATTTAACAGTTTACTAAGAGATCACTTATGGAAAACACTCCTGCCATGCCCTCAAGTTGTGGATTCATCCATTTTAAAAGAAATACCCATGGGGTTTTCATGTCAACTCCACTGGTGGTGACAAAGGCTTGTTGGATAGAAGCTGTGGTCTTTCCTGAGCCATGAAACACTCCAGAGGGATGATTGACTTGTACTTCCTGGTACAATCATTTCACTGGAAACCCATTTGCTGAATAAATTTTATTGGATTGTTCTAGATAAAAACTTTGCATTTTAAAAGCACTCTTTTAAAATTATTTACAAAGTAGACTTGTAACTTAGCTTTAACTTGCTTTAACTTACAGGCAGGTTTATCCTTTTGCATTGATAAAATTTGACAGAGATTTTTCTGATAGGAAGGTGGAGTTGAAAGTTTAAAAAGGTAGCCTCATTCTATGCAACTTAATTATAAATGTTCAATTTAACAGAAAATATTTGTACTAATAATTGTGCTAATTGAGCCCAGTTGGCACAAACAAGAGAACACTATTAAATTTTGGAGTGCTTCTTTTTAATGACTTCATGCATCTCTTAAAACTCCTTTTGAGTGTATGTGAGCATACATACACAATACAGATCACTCGAAAATGTAATAAAATATTTTGTATCCAAAAATGAGGTATTTAATTTAAAAAGCATGTTTAAACAGGTAGTTAGGGTATTCCTCCACCTGACTCCTCAGTCTTGGAGTAGCTGTGACCTCTAATTTGCCTCATGTTTGTGTCCATTCTGTATTTTGTGTCCTTTGTGCAGTTATTTGGTCTGAATGCAGTTTGTATCTGTTCTCCTTTTTTGTTTTTTCTTGATGCCTGAGTGTGGGAGAGCTTGTTGTCTTATCAAAGCTGGACTGGTTCCTGGAATTCTGGTTCCTGGAAATCTTTGCCTGTTTGCAACAATTCTGTAGGCCAGAATTGCCACAAGGTACAGAAATTAAAGGCTTATCAGCATTGCTTCATAGGAGCATAGAGGTATATTTTCTGCGGAAAATCTTTCTTTAATTTGGTGGTATAATTGAACTACATTACATCCAGCATAAAAGGTGGTTGATTTATTAGTTGCAGTTAATTTAAAAGGCTGCTGAATACTCCCTGCTTCCTTCTGCAGTATGAGTGGCGCTTTTTTTTTTTTTTTTTAAGTTTTCGAATGTAGCTGAAGCACGGGACCCACCCTGACTTAGGCTGCCAGGTTTACAGATGCCGGTGTTTTTATAAACTTTAAATTGTCTTTTAAATAAAGACTTCATAAAATAGTAGAGGCAGAGTTTTCATGATTTGTAGAAAGTCCATAAATTTATACTTAATTTAGCTGGGCTACTTTTCTATCTGAAAGATTGAATTGATGTTAGGAGTTTAGCTTGGCAAAAGTGCTAGAACCTCATATTTTAGGTAAATGTACTGCAAACTGTAAAGTTCTAATGCAGCATTCCTTGGCTGTGAAGGACAGAGCATGGGGAGGGAGGGAATGCTAAAATTACACATAGAAGCACATTCAAGATACCGTCATATCCTTGACATTAGGAATATAATCTGTGTTGGAGATTGGCAGTAATGCTTAATGATTTTGCATCCCAAACCAGATGACGTTGTTCTCCCCATTGATAGATGCATAATGCCTTTTTTGTGGTTTCTATTTATGATGTAGTTCCCTTTTGATCCATTACATCTCGATTACATTATGTCCTTTCAGGAGCATTAAAGGATTATGGGTTGAGAAAATAAAAACTAATTTGGTAAGAAAGTATAAGCTGGAAAAAAGGCATTAATTTCAGAAAAACGAACTCTGATATTCATCTACTGAAGACGATGCTGACACTGTTACCAATACTTTGTCTTTTATGACACCTAAAGTACTAGGCCCTTAAACCAGTTACCTTCAAGCATTACTTGAGTGTTCAGCTGCGCCTGCTCCATCATCTGTTGTGACCTGTGGTGCTAATTTTATTGTAGAATATGTTGTCCACAACAACAGTCAAGTTGCTAGTCAAGTACAAGGAAATGTCTTTTAATATTTAGCTCAGTGATTTGGTTATCTTTTACTTGCTGAAAGGTTTTTTCTTTGGCCTCTAAAGAAGGTAAAGGTAAGCTTTTTCTTTCTAGGTTCATTCAAGAATAATATTGGTCATATAATGTTATCGGCAAGAAGAGAATCAGCATAGCTGCTGCTAAGACAAAAATGTATCTAAACATGAGGTTTCAGCAGTTGGTAAGGTTATTTTAAGATGCACTCACCATTTGAAGATGTTCCATTAATGCTTGAGATTAGCATATTTTTTAAATGGCAGGAAGTTTGATAGAAACATTTAGAGTATGCTGGTTGGGATGTTTTCAGAACTCAGTTTCTGTGAAGCTTGGCTATAATCCTCCCCAGTTTTATGTTTTCAAATTTGACAGTGTCTTCTCTAAAAACATTTGTCTGATTGAAAATAAAGTGGGATAAAAGATTGCATGATAAACCAGGGTGTCATTCACTGAATTCAGTGTTAGTCAATACAGAAGTGAAGTGGAAAAATGCATTTACAGAAGTTTTATTATGGTACCTCTACTTACACTGCAAAATTCCATAAAACCTTTGTGTTGCAACTGAGCATAAGCATGGTGAGCTGTCAGCTGCATCAGGTCATTAGGAAACTCCTCAGCTCTCAATTTCTCTAGCCACTTAATTTTCTTCTAGTTCTAATTTTCATAATTTTTACTGTATTTTATAATAAGGGATAAGCCATTCTAACCTCATGTTTCAGGGACACAGCAATGCCCCTGGTATCTTATTAAATCATAAATTGCTGACAGCATATTGATTATTGGTCTTGTAGCTGCAGCCTGCATTGACACTGTTGGGCTGTCTGTTCTGGCCTCCACCAGTCAAATGAGGGAAACAAGAATTCAAACAGCTGGGGTGGTGTAAAGATGAGAACTCTTAACAGAAGTAAGCTATGCACTCAGGATTTTTTAGGTTTGCTGATGTGATTTGAAGGTGCCTTCCTCAGGCATCCAAGCTATGAGTGGCATCCTGTAAAGACCTGAGAGGTTGGGGAGGTCTCTTGGAGTTGAAAACAGGTGCCTTTAGGAAGCAGTTCAGGACTTGCCTGAAGTTTGGGATCTTCTCCATGGCTGTATGTGGATCCAACTGGCAAGCAGGAGTGGGGAGCACTAACATTTCTCCTTGCAAAAGTCTTGATGAGCTGTGCTTGAAAAGTACCTGAATCAGCACTGCACACTACGCTATTGATAGTCAGAACATCAAGTCCCTTTCTGGGAATAAGGAAAAAGATTTTGACCTACTTTAATGGAAGTGTAGCACTTAAAATATTCTCTTCAGCCCTAGGATTGGAAACAATGTCTTACTTCCTGCACAGGAGTCCCAAGCCCCACTCCTGTTACCTTTGCAAACCTGTTTCCATTTTCATAGCAATAACCAGTGGGCACTGAATAGAACTGCTGCGTGTAGGTGTAGGAAGCATTTCTTCATACATCAGGTGAGTTATGCAGCTCTACTGCAGGATAGTTTAGGTTAATGAAGTTTCACAAAGGTTGAAAGAGGGAATAGGTTCGTGGAAAAAAACTCCACTGGGTTTGCTGAAACAATTCTGGTTGATAGAGCTCTTGAATAGCAAATTGCTGGTGGCAAGGAGAGATTCTGAAACACAAGTCTTGCCCTTTTTTCATCTTCTTTTTCTCACTGTTCTTTTCCTGAATCTAGCAGCAGGGAGGAAAAATTGAAACAAAAACAACCACTATTTAGCAAGATGGATCTTTGGTCTGAACCCATAATGAGCTTTTCTTGCACCCTTAGTTGTGGAAGGCTTCTATCTTCCTTGCCCAAACTTAGTAGAACTTTGGGGAGTCCTTCAGTTCTTTGAGACTTTTAGCCTCATCATTAGAGTCAGAAATGAGAGCTACACTGCCCACCTGTAGTGCACAGTCCATAACCCAGCACTTCAGTGTCTACAACCTCAGGTACCTGCTGCTGTGCATTTCTCATACTTCCCCATTAAGCTTGGCAGTGCAATTAATAATGGTTTTCACAATTTCAAATATCCATTCTATAGGTTTTTAGAGATCACTGTTCAGGGTTGTGGTTGGTTTTTCTTTTTTTTTTTTTTTTTTTTTTTTTTTTTTTTTTTTTTGTCTAGCTCAGAATGGCTGAAGTATTCAAAGAAAGAGAAGCAGGACATATATTAAAAAAAAGTAGCTCCCTGTATTTGCAGTAATGCACAACATGGGATTGATTCACATAACACATCTGTGACTTGATCCCTACAAGTGGTGTGGTGTGTGATTAAAGATACAGCAGATCAGAACAAGGAGTAGCCAGCTGTGCTTAGATTCCTTGTGGCAGCAATTTCTCCCTGTAGTTGTTTCCTTGCATGTGAAAGGATGATAACACTCATCTGTCTGAGGCTTAACTCATTACTCGTTTTATTGCAAGGTGAAAAGTCTATATAGAGTTTAATAAAACCCCCCAAAAGCTATTATAGAACAGTGTTACTTAGTGTTTAATAATTTGCCTAGTCAAGCAACTGTCTGTATTAAGGAATAATTGAAACATATTTACAGAGCAAATGTAAAAGAAAAATAGTAGCATTATCAAGCTAAAAAGCTATAGCACATAATTATTATATACTTACTTCATGATTCAGCAGCTGAGCTGTTTTTGTGCATGTAAATGATTTTTACTTAATGGATTATTGCAGCAGTTGTGAGTGAGCAGCGCAGGACTCTCCGAAGGGCGTACCTTGAGGACACTGCAGCAGCAATATTTTGCTGTGTCACGAGATTTTATCATGCGTAAAGGACAGATTCCTTCATACTCGGGAGTTTTCACATAGAAACCACAGATATATTTCTGCTGCCGGTGCACAGTAATGCAAAACGTTCTTGAAAACAAACTGGTTTTGTTAGAACAGGGCTCTCTCTTTTTTTTTTTTTTTTTTTTTTTTTTTCTTAATATAAATACTGCCTTATGAAGCAACAGCAGTTATATAAACTACAACAAGAAAATGAAGAAACTTATGTCTAATAAAAGAGTGGTATCTTTTATTTCTTATTTTTGAAGTAGGAGCAATAAAAATATAAGTGGATTTTGGTTTGCTGTTACAGTGCTCTATATTTGTCAAGTCCTATTACTAAACAAATAGTAAAAATACTCTGTTGATTTTATTGCTTTAGTAATACAGTTACCAGAACCACTTTACTACGCTTCTCCAAGATTTCCAACATGTTTGAGAGTGAGTACTTAGAAGTAATTTCTCAGGTTTGTACTGCATCCAGTACATCATGGAAGTGATCTTTCTGCACAGCCAGAGATTTGGGTGCTAGATAAGATTTATCTCAAAAAAATTAATTACCAGTAAATTGCATTGAACTGGGGATCTGCCCTAAACTAAGGGCAGCGATGCAAACATTAACTAGCAGATATTAACTAACAGGCATCTACAAATAAAACAGGGTGGTGTATAATTTCTAGAACAGTTTATTAGTCCTGGAGATGGTCTCAATTACAACTCTGTGCCTGTGCCAAGCATTCTTTCTACCCCTAAATGTGTGAATTCTACATGATGTGTTTGTAGGCTGTGCAAATACAGTATTGTGTTGACTTGTGGTGTTTTTTTGAAGTGCAATCTTTCTATTGCACTGATAAAGTTGCGGGAAGAATGGAGAAATATCCAGCAAACTTTGACATTTCTGATGGAGCCTTTAATGTCAGTCCAAGAAGTAATAGAGCTACAGAGAGATGTGAAGATGCATAGAATGAAGCTGGTAAAACTGTTTGCTTTGGCTTTCCCTCAAACATCTATGTGATAACAGGAAACTTTTTGTTACAGTTGAGAGTCAAATAAATTAAAACAAGCATTCCTACTTAAAGGAACCTCGTCCTCAGCCAGAGCATAATTTTCTGGTTTACTGAAATGTAATCTCTCCAGTTGTTGAAATATAACACTAATACAAAATTTTGGGGGTTGCCAAGTTGCTGTTTGATGTCTGTATTACTATAACCATGTTACTGTTTTCACTACCCTTGGCAGTGGCTCTTTCAGTGAGGGGGCACTAGCTGAGCACCCTTGGGCACAGCACCTTTTAACTCTGCTCCACAGAAAATTCTGTGGAGATTTGCTATATAAACTTTTTATTTCTGGCCTGAATTGAGAGTTCTGTCCTTGAGTTTTGCAGCAATGTCATGAGCCACAGTTAAGACAGTGAGATCATGAGTGGAAGAAGAAAGATCATCTATAAATTGTCTAAGTTTTTACTTGAGATGACATCATCTGGAAGTTTCTGTCATTTCTAGTCAAATGTAAAGGAACTTGTACTTTGGATCACACTCCTCCTTTAGGTGGTAGGAAGGATCTGAGCCTGACAGGGACTCAGATCAACTTCCTTGGATCTGAGGTTTAGATGGGAGAGCAGTTATTCTTGAAAGCTACCCTGTTGGCTATGTTTCTATATCTTTACAATAAAAGTCACTCATTCCTGATAAGAGAGCATTTAGAAGCTGAAATGTATCTTAGGCTGTCCACTGTGTTGTATTTTTATTATTGAGGACATCCCTTTCTGGAGCTCTGAATGCAACACTCCTTAAAGGCTGTGTGCGTGTTTACTTTTCAGAGGGGGGCAAAGAAAAATATGTTGTGTACTGAAGTTGTACAGTCCGGTTGATCTCTGTATCTACAGTGCAAACGACTTTTCAAAATTTGGTGTTGAAGCAGAATTGCTTTATATTTAAATTTAAATCCTTGTATGTTGTGATGGTAGATTCTACAATTACTTTGTTTGTTAATTTTCCCTTGGAGCTCAGTCTCCTCTGGTGGGTACAATTGAATGTTTCAGTTATGGTTTATATGCCCATTCATTCCTAAATACTAGAATGTCTCCAATTCTGAAATACTTTTCCTGTGTAGTTAACATAAAGCCATTCTTGTGTGTCTGCCTACCCTAGTTCCCTTTAAAGTAAGTCGTGTATCAGATATTTTTGTTTCCATTTATGTCTGATATTTTGGTGCCCTTTCTTCCTCCATGTATCAGAATCCACTTGCATAATCTTGGCTGATTTTACCAACATCCTCATTACTTATGCTCCTTCACACATTAAATTAGCATTGAATTATGTGTTGCCTGAATTTACTTGACAGATAAAAGGAAGAACATTTCTTGTGTCTTGAATGAGGAAATGAGTACAGTTAAAACATTGTGAAGGCTGGCCATCTGCAAAGAAGGACAGTGTCTGTTTTCTGTGAGAAAGTGAAAAACAATGCAGTGTGCATTGGCCTATCAGAGCACTTGCATCCTTTATGCAAGGCACAAAAGAAGGGCTCCCAAGTATTCCTCAGTTTTTCAGACAGAGACTTCATTTTTTAAACTGGCACAAATGAAAAAAAACAAACATAGGTACAAAAAAATTGCATGTTTGAAGGTACATGTGAGCAAATGTACAGAAACAATTCTCTGATGATTCAGCTTCTGCTTAGGTCCTTATCTCAGAATCCAGAGCTGTGTTCCCCTGGTCATTATTTCTTCTGTGTGCGTGTCATATTTTATATATGTTTTCATCTGTGTGCATCAATGAGGCAGAATGCCTGCTCTGAGTAAGCGCTTTGGATTCCATCTCCAAACTCTGCTTTAATCAATATTGTTTGCAGTGACAGAGTGCTATGTAGAGTCTCCTTTTCTTGTCTAACCTCAGACGGGAAATACAACAGATGGGCTTCACCGTGCATTTTTGGCAAGGAATAGCACGAAAATAGAAGTAAACCTTATTACATATGTGCTTCCCAGCATGATGCTTGTAATCTGCAATAAATATCACTAAAAAAGTGCAAACTTATTGCCAGTTAACCATTAATCAGGGGAAAAAAGTTTAATAGAATGAGCTTGAGAGCAAATGCATCTTAACCTTTACATTAAAAACTGGTGGTAGGGTGTTTTTTCTTTTGGTCTGAGATGAGATGACAAGATAACTTAATGTGCTGTCATGAGCTGAAAGAAGATGCAGTTACACGTTTTTTCAGAAACAGCAAATCCATTGTTGTGTGAGCAGTATAAAAAATATGTAAAATATAACAGACTAAAAGAAGGAATATAATTAAAAGACAAAACTGCATATCTCTAATTTTATTTTCAACAGTACATATTTCCACAAATTACCAACTAACATTTTAAGTTACCTGAGTTCTACCATTATCTGTAAGTCACCTAGGTTTGGTAGATGCTCAGTGTTTTCAAGAAAACTGTAGCATGTTTTCAGAGCTCTAGGTGATCCAACTGTTATCAAGACATTTGAGATGATAAAGTGGTTAAATCTGTAAAATACTTAGAGCTGGAATGAAGATGATAGAGGTTGCTGTGGTTGCCTGTGTAGGGTGGGAGTCTTGTGTCCCTCAGTATCTGAGCTGTGCATCCTGTCCCAGTTCCAGTGATGCAGCTGCCCTAGAGGTTTTTTGGAGGTCAGAGATGAGGATGTGTGTTTTTCCAGGACCATCATCAAGATTTAATTTTCATAATGATTCATCCATCTTAGACTAGTTTCTGTATGTTAGTACACTAAGTTTTGGGGTTTTTTTTAAATCCTATCAACTAGGATAAATAAAAGCTAAAAAATATTTTTAAATTTAGAGATTAATGGTTGCTTGACTTACTTGGATAAGGCTAGATTTCCAGACTCTCTGTGAGATGTTGTGTTGTGTAGGATAATGCACTGTGTTTCTTTCTGCTGAGGACTGGACAGTCCTAACAGTGATTTCTTCTTCACATTCTTCTTGAAATCTCTTCTTCAAGGAGTTGCTAATCCCAGGGTGACCTATCGGACGTCATGACATTCTAAACCTTTCAGCTTTTTCCAATATATATAGCAATTATATCAATTTTTGGTGATGATCCTGGTCATTCTGTATTCCCCAATGGCCAGTGCAACCTTCTCAGACCTACCACAGACTCATCAGCCATGTCATAAACAAAACCTGATAAAACAAAATGGTCTCTCTAACTGGAGACTCTGAAGGAAAAATTGATGTCACCTGTTCATCCTTCCCAATGTCTCCATCGTTTCACTGATGTCAATTCTGTGCTTCTGCTAAAAACAGTGAGGAAACAGTGAAGATTCTACTGCAGGAATTCATGTAAGCCCAGAACAAATGAACCTTTTACTTCTTTCTGTCAGTCTGCTCAATTGTGGATTTTATACACATATGCAACACCTTCAATTATATATTTTGATACTGGTTGGTTGAGTAATATCAAAAGAAATGTATCTGTTCAAATCCAGAGTAAATCAATAAAAGTGTAGCAGTGTAAGAAAACAGAATTAAAAAAAAAAAAAAAGTTTCTGCCCATGTGGGACTTCACAGCCCTCAGTAACTCAGGCTTCTGGGTTTCCTGAGTGTCAGAAACCTTAAAGCATTTGAGACTAAGTTGGCTTCCAGAGGACACGTTTCATTTACACTCTTCCTCATCTCCCATCATGTCTGAGGTGTGAGGTTCCTTACACACACACCTTGCTGCTCTTATACAGGCTTCCATGACCAGGACAGAGGAGAACATATAATAGCATTAATTGATTTAATGCAATCTCTGTTTGCTTTGACTGTTTCAATTCAGCAGTACCGTTTCATGTAAGTAATAGGTAATGTGGGGCTGTTTCTACTCTTCAGATTTGGTAAGACCAGAAAATTTTTGTAAATTATTATTTTCTTTTTTTTTAAATCAATAAGTTTCTTCACATTACTCCATTGACAGTCCCTTGAAGACAATGTTTTGGCATAGCTAGATCACAATAAGCCATAGCAAGTTGGTTTACATATTTCATTGAGACAACTGATGTTATCTTAAATACAGGCTCTGTATTCTTATTCTGCTTTTCTGACATGCCATTCTCTCCCCCCTCTTCCTTCTTTTTTAAGAGCTTCAACTGCACTAAACAAATTTTTAAGTAGATATTTCCATTGTAACAATATCTAGCTAATTAATAAAAAATTGCAAATCAGCATATTAAATCTCAAATATTTTCATGCAACATTCCTATTGCCTCATGCTATGACTATCTATTCTTGTTCCTTTTTGGTTGATTCTTCAAATATGGAAAATCTACTCCTCTGTATCCTTGTAAAATCCTATTTCCCTACAGTGTTGCATGCTCTAGTGAGCCATTTAATGTTGACTGCAGTTGTTTTTGTTTACTGATGCTGTAAATTTTAGGTACTGCACTCTTCCTCACCCCAAAAGCCCAGCGGACCAAAAGGACAGTTTGATCTTTTCAGATACAGTCACTTCTAGAGAATGAGTTTACCCTTTTGGTGATGGGATTTCCTCTTGTGGGGGAAATGTCACATTCAAAATATACTGCACTCAGCAAAGGGAGTAACTGAACAATTTTAAAATGAGAAGTTGACTAAAACTAGGTTGAGGAAAATGAGGGGGGATAGCTTAACTTCTGACATTTTTAGTATCTCTTGATTTATCTGTAGCTGTATAAGCAAATAAGTAAATATTGGCATATAGAATTGTTTTTCTTTTCTCATTGCACCCATTTAAAAAAAAAACACTTTTTAAAACAAAGACTTCAGACTTTCTAGACACAATTATTCAGACACAATTCTCACAATATTTAATAATGGGGAAAGAATCTATTTTTCGCATATTAATGCTGTCATGTTATCACTGACAGCAGCACTGTTATTGTTAATGGATATTTGAAGTATTTATAGTAGGAAGTGTGTTAGTGCTGGATTTAAGAGAATGGATAAGATACTTATCAAGGCACTGTAGATGTCAGTTTGGGAAGACTTTGGCACTATATGGTGCTCTGCAAAGATTTAAAAAAAAAATTGTATTCATTTCAATGATTAATTTTTATTCTTACATCATCATCCCTGTCATTAATCAATTCTTTACCTTTTTAATTTTGTGCATGTCTTAGTGTTAAATCTGATTTTTTTAATGACTTCTGCTTTCTTATTCTGATATATATATATATCCAACATTTTATATGATTAAATGACTATTTAAATGACTGCGTAGGGCAACTAGTTCTGTGTACTCAGTGAAGTCTGTGTGTTTGGAGACAAGTTATGTGGACCTTCTCATGGGACTAAAATTTTTTTCTAGATTCTTTAGTGGTGCAAATTAGGAAATATTTCATATTACTACCCAGAAAAATCTGGGTGCCCCAGACATGACAATGCTACAAAAGGAAGAAATATTGTTGAAAATATTTGTTTGCATTGTTACTTTGGCTTCAAGTGTTTGGGTTATTGAAGGGATGAGGATGTTTGCTTAGGTGGTGTAGGGAATTTCTACTTCAAACAAGATGAAACTAGTTTCTCCTTGAATGGCTGTAGCTTTTCACCCATTTTTAAGTGCTGTCCATGCCAAGGACTGCTGCGGGGAACGTTGCTACCTTGTTAAATTACTCCCAGTTTTTTTTCCTTTTCTAAACTACATTGAGTTTTTCTTCTGTGATTAAGTAAAAAGTAATTTTGTTCAAATAATCTAAGTGTTTTAAGTGACATGAAAGTTTTACAAGGATGCAGTGGAAGCTGTTTGTCCTCATCTGTCCGTTGTATGTTCATTTGGGTGGTGGAGGAGAGATGTGTGTCTGGAGCAGGGATTTACAGCACAGATTAAGTTACAACACTTGTATTTTTCCATTATGTATTATTCAATGCATTTTAGCAAAGAACTGAAATAGGATGTGTCAAGGGTATTGTAGAGTTCAGCCTTCACTACGGGATCAGTTGTTCTTCTTTTTGAGAATTACAGCGCTTTTTTCTTTACAGAAAGAAGCCTCAAGTACAGGCAAATACTCCAGTTTGAAGACTTAGTATTGCCAGTACTTCTAAAAATGGTTAAGCCTTTTTTTTTTTTTTTTTTAGAACCATTTTTTGAGCTTCTGTAGGGTATTAAACTGTTCAAAAAAGGCATATAAGAACAGACAAATAGAAAAATAAATGTTAAGCTGTTGTTTCTGATTTGACCCTCAAAACTACTGTATTCTTACTCCTGTTGCAAGAGGGGCTGCGAGAAGTCTCACTCTAGTGAGAATGTGGGCACAAAATGCAATGAGTGATGTTAGTTAGTGAGTATTTTATCTAGTTTTATACCTTCAGTTAGTGGCTTGTTCTCTATATCTCACACAGCTTTGAAAACATATTCCTCTCAGTGAAAAATAGGTTTATATCATCCAAACTGAACAGTGCTGTCATTCTAGATAGGCTAAATATGTTCTGTTATCTGTGATCCAAAGAGTTTATGAAGGGATAGAGAAGCAGGAAAAAAGTCCATCTTCTTTTCTTAAAGAAGAGGTAATTAATGAACATGTGTAAAACCTCCAAAAACCTTCCTCATGTATGCAGAGCTGGAATGAGAAGGTGGGCAAGGGGACTGAGGTGTGTTGGCCTCCTTGTGAGCAGGTAGGAGCATTTTCAATTGAGATGTTCATGCTTGAGATAATTTAGGTTTTTTAATCTACTGGTGGTTTCTTTCTGAGTCAAAACAATAGCTGAAACCAAACCAATGCCAGCTCTGCAGTCAGTTTATTATGGGATTAAATAGATCTGAAATGTTATCTTAGGACTATTATTAACTGTTAATTGGCATTTAATTCCAGTTAGTTTTAATATAAACAGTTTTCTGTTAGGAGTTTGTTTTGCAGGACAAAGGGAGAACCATATTTGTGTACACACACCCAGAGAGGCAGGTTCAGTGGTGTCTGATTTAATACAGCATCAAGGGAAAACAGCTGTGATTTAATGAGCATGAAGCTGAATGAAGTTCATAACTAGGACTGCCTAACTGATGTTCTTGGAAGGGTTTGAGAAAACTCCTCACCCTGCACATGGCTTCAGAGTTTAACCACTGAGGGAGGTGGTGCCAGGAGCAGGGTTGTGTCTGTAAAACTCCAGAGCTGGGTCGTTCAGTTCTGTGTAATTGCATAATTAAAATGCAGCATTTTGTGTAACACACCTCACTCGGGAGAGAGAGAGAGAGGTCCTCCAGCTCGCTGGCACCTCTGCAGAAATCCCACCCTGTTGACCAGAGGTCTGTATCCCTGCTGACCTGCTCAAGCCAAGGAGGATCCCTTTGGAAGAGGGATTTGGGTTCAGTGCCTTCAGGGCAGTCCTGGACTGCTCTAACGATACCGAGTGATTTAACAATACTGTTTGATTGTTCTGGGGATAGGGAGACAGGTACAGGCAAAGACTCTGGTTTGATGCCTTGGTATTGGCACTGCTTCTAAAAATGATTAAACCTGCTTAAGCAGTAGTAGTTTTTGGCAGGACCGTTTCTTTCAGAGGTTTTGAAGACTGTGGTGTGCCGAAGGCAGCCGTGTGGTGTGCAGGGCAGCTTCTTTCACCTCACCTCTCTGGGGGAGTCTTCACCCTTCATTTCTAAACCACCACAGTGTTTTGAAATCCAGACATTATCTCTTGTTCAAAAAATAAAAAACCCCTACTTCAGCACAGCCCTCAGCACTTGTGTGTTTTATGGAATACTGTAGAGCTTATTGTGAATTAATTCAAGACTCATAAAAATTAGTATTTACTGCTACTAAGAATTATAGGCTTCTACCTTATGAGCTACCAGGAGTGAAGAAACAAGCTGAGGTTTGGGTTTTGGCGGCCTCTTGAAGGTCAGTGAGACCTTGGTTATTGGAGTAAAGCATCCACCAAGCCCAAGCGTGACTCCAACCACAGAGGCCGATCCCTCAGTACGTGCCCAGTGTTGTCCAAGATCTGGAGCCAGGACACGTCACTCAGGACCATCTGCTGAATAATGAGGTGGCAGAGTCTAGACACAGCCCTTGTGTGAGCAACTGGAGGCATAACGAAGGATGGAATGAGAATGGAGTGATTTCTGCTGGGCTAAACTGGGCTAAAGAACTATTTCTTCCTGCAGAAATTCATCACCAGATGTTATTCAAAAAGAAAGAATTTTTTTTTTTTCTAAAAGGCATGGTGTTGCAGGAGAGGTTTCTAGTGGAGTATTGAGCTTGGCTTGCTCCACATGGATTGCCTGGCATGAGTAGAGGGGCTGTGTAATGGCTAAATTGGAAGGCATCCTGAATATTACAAGGAATCAGGATATTATATAGCAATAACTGAGATTATGTTGAACACTGGCTAATAGAAGTAGAATCAAATTCAAAATATAAAATCGAAGGTCATCTCTTCTAAGTGAGTAATAGCAGAGTTTTGTAAAACAGAAACTTGCAACCAGATCCTCATTATAGATAAATAGTACTTGGATGATCACGGGAGGTGCTTTAGCAGCCCCTGTGATATGCATAAAAACAAGTGAACAGAATATTCTGCTCTATCAGTTTGAGTTCATCATTTCTGAACAGTTTAATGAGTAAGGTGAAGAGGCTGTCATCTCAGAGGAAGACGAGAAATATATTCATCTTATATTCATCTTTAGTTACTGTGTGGAGCAAGAGGAAAAGAGCTGAAAGCCAATGGCTGCAGAAGAAAAAAATGGTACAAACAACTGCTGAATGAGTTGAGGTTGAATTCTGGAGGATGATTCCTGATGGGCAGAGCCCCCAAAGTCCACCATAGCTTACCAAGCAGAGTGGTGGCAACAAAACAAAGCAGGGATTTTCTTAATAAGGAAATTTAAGTTCATGAAAGAAATTAGTTTACATTGCTCCTATAACATCCCAAGGGAAATCTTCTCAGATCTGTGCTTGTAAGAAATGTCTTCTGCCACTAGTGCTCATAATGCTTTATTCAAACTGGTTTCTTTATCTGGGCAAAGTGTGGATGTTATCAACTATACTTGCGACAACCTGCTCTGGAAGTAAAAGCCTGTTGGGACAAATGTTGTGATACAATTACCTTGATATGTGGGCTAAATGTGTAATAGTAAGAGAAGAACATATTTAAGTAATGTATAAAATATGTCATCATAAAAGAATGTACAAATATCCTTCAAAAGGAGCTCAAAACTTCCAAAACAACACTCCAGGGAAGAAAATCTAGGAGAAAGTAGATTAGCTACAGATATTCATTTCTGGATGTTTTTCTTAATAGTTGCTGATTTGAGAAAGCTGATGGATTCTTAAAAGCCAATTTTAGATTTTAATGCAGTATCAACTGTTTTCTTAAATTCCTTATGGTCTCAAAATTGCACCCATGAAACATCAGCTATGTTTACCAAAATATTTTCAAATTTAGATGAGGGTTGCAACACAGGGAGATAGTTCAAAGAAAGAAGTGTGTATCTAGTGTTGACAGTTTTGCAAAATGATGTGAATATGCATTCAGAATTTTCACTGTAACTGAAAAAAATAGATTTTTTCTCTTCCAAAAAATACCCCATCCTAAACCCCAACCTTATGATTATAACACATTTTGACTTTAAAAATAGCATTTGTTCTTGTGCTTTAAAACAGAAAGTATCAAGGCTTTTTAGTGGAGCAATTTATTCTATCACCATTGAAAACAAATGTGGAGAAAGAAAACTATTGGGTTCTGATCTTTTTGTTAAGTTTCTCTGCAAAAAGTATCCTTTGAATCTGCAACTTTTAATGCCCTACTAGAGTCCAAAGAATAACAAAAAAAGCTTAACCAAAAAAATAATAACCTGAGTTGTTTGTTGTATCATGGTAACTGCATAATAAATGCTGTAGATTTCACAATTTAATAGGTGAATAAAAGAAATGCTCAGATCACAGAGAACACAGAGATTGCCTGGCCCCCAGCCCAGCCCTGCCCATGGTGCTGCCTCCTGTGTGACCTCCCTGCCCTCACCCACCAGGGGCTGCTTTGGGAAGGGCTGAAGGTGCAGCCAGAGACCCCAACTGGCGTCACTGAATCCAGCTCTGGGGCCTCAAAATAAGAAGTTTGTGGATCTCTTGGAGCAAGTCCAGAGGAGGCCACAAAGTTGCTCAGAGGGCTGGAGCATCTACCTAATGGGAGTGACATGAGAGCTGGAGAGGGGCTTCTGACAAGAGATGGAGAGACAGGACAAGGGGCAATGACTTCAAACTGGCAGAGGGCAGGGTGAGACCTCTTCCCTGTGACAGTGAGGAGGCACTGGCACAGATTGCCCAGAGAGAAGCTGTGGCTGCCCCATCGCTGGAAATGTTCAAGGCCAGGTTGGATGGGGATTGGAGCAGCCTGGTGTAGTGGAAGGTGTCCCTGCCCACGGCAGGAGGGTTGGAGCTGGATGTTCTTTAGGATCCCTCCCAGCTCAAACCATTCTGTCATAACTGGATGTACAGACAGGATAAATGCAGCAGTCTGAGAGGCAGCACTTCACAGCATGATAGAGATTTAGCAGAAATGTTGGCACTTCTGGAGAGACAGTGGTCTATCAAGACCTCTGACAATGTGGGAGGTGCTTGCTTTGAGTCAGTAGTAGTGCAGAAATAGGCAAATTTTAATTTGCTTTTAACTGAGTAACTTAAGATAGTCAATAATTCCAGTTTCCAAGAAAAGGATGATACGATTTAGTCTTGAACTACTGAATGAAATGATTATTGAACTGGGTCAAGCCATAAAGTGCCCTCTAGCCCAAGGTCCTGTATGAAACAGAAAGCAAAACCAGGCCAACTATGTACAGTATTTTTAATACTTGCAGCCTTTAGATATTTCCAGAGTATGGACTTCCAACCTGAGACAGCTTCTGTGTTGCCCTTAGTGATATATAGATGGATATATAGATAGATACACATAGATATATTTATTTCCCACCCCCTGGAAGTGAGGCAGGTGGTCCCTTTGACTCCTGTGTACTTGGCACTCATCTGGGAAGGAGAAAGGTGTAGTACAAGAAAATGTAGCAGGGTTGAGTGACTAGTACCAAATAAAAAAGTAATAATGGGCATTGTTGGCCACTGCAATGGCTCACAGATGTTTAGCATAGAGACGTTGTCATTTGGGTGATGAGACAAAGATTCCCTGGTATACATTTTATTATAATATTTAACATTACACATTTTAGAGCAGATTAGGTTTACATATCTGCATCTATGCAGTTTTAATATCAGGGATAAATTTGTGTAATTATAGCTCATATTTTGTCCCATTGCAGCTATTTTTGAAAGTTAAATAATTGCTGATAGAAGGGAGTGGTAATTTATGGCAAGAAAAAATGCTCTCGCCTCATCTTATGTGGAGGGTGGTGGGTGTAATTCTGAAGCTGGTCCTGTTTGCTGCTTCTCTAAAATATTCACTGCTGCTATCTGTAGGCACGTTTTGGGGACTGAAAAGATTCACAGCAGTGTGGGTATTTTCTTAGTAAATGAAATGATCACCATGCAGAACGCTTGTAAAATATTTAGATAAATGGTTGTCTGTAAGTGGGGATATGGAGGTATGTTTTCTAAATAAAGATACTTAATTTTGAAAGAAAATAACATAATAAATTTCTGGTTGCTAATAATATGCCAGAGAATAGATTTTTTTTTTAAATGGATCTAGGTTGCCACAGCTAGGGAAGGCATCAGCTTATTTAAGTAGTAAGCTGCTTTTAAGGAACCATGTCTGTTTATTAACTTAACGATGTTCAACAAATGATTAGATTGAAATGTAGATACTGTCTTGAGAAGATGAATGTCATGAGAAGGAGCTGATGGGATTATAACTTCAAATATATTCCTGTTTATGTGTTTAATGTACAATTAAATGCCATTTGTTTAAGAAAGAATTAATAATGGATCTAGTATAAACAAATATTGTTTTTGTATCACTTAGGCTCTATTTGATTTTTGTTTCATGAGAGCAGTTCAGAATTAAGATTCCATTATTTATTAGCTAGAAAGAAGAACAGGAAACAGCACATCTCATGTGTTTAGCTAGGAAATCCCTGGAAGCTGAGGAAATGGATAAACATTATGAATGTAAAATACTCAAAAGTATGAAAGTCCACTTCCAGGAAATGCTGGATATTTTGATATATAAGAGAAATATTTGGAAGATCTGACAAGACATCAATCATGTGAAGACATCCTGAAAGCATAATGTTATCTGACATTGTAGAGGATTAAAACTAATTTAGGACATTCTTCTAATGCAGTTGGTATGGCATAGTTAGCCTGGGAGTTAAGGAGTTTCAGGAACCAACAATTGTAGACTTTAATAAACACGATCCCAGTATTTTAAATTCTTCATTTAGGACACGAGTCAGAGCTGTGTAGAAAGAACCAAACACAGACAGTGGACATTGAGCATGTACCTAAGTATTTTCTTCCCAGTAGTGCAGCCTTTGCCATAAGAGATGCTCCATCTTCCTCCCTGAGAAAGGAGGAACTTCTCCAATGCCTTTACTGAAGGGAAACCTCTTCTCACTGCATTCTTCAGTAGGGGAAAATATCCATGCAGGAAAACACTTTATCATGTGTAAAGCATAAGACCTTCAAATTCAGTGGGATTCATTGTGTTCCTAAGTTCAAGCAAGTTATTTAAGCTTAGGAGTTAAACCAGCAGACACAAAATTATGACCAGCAGGGTCAGTCTGTCAGGTAAGATACTTCCTTTGTGTATTTAAGTACATTTCCTGTCATTGTCAAATGTGCTAAAAATCTTTGTGTACTCCAGTAATGACTGCTGAAGTCTGCCTAGTTAAGGAATTAATTTGGTATAAATAATCCCCTATGTAGGTAATCCGGTTTTATTATTTTTAACACCAAAATCAGCATCACATTTGAAGGAATAAATTACAAAACAAGAAGTGTAAAAAGTAATTATTGCCGATATGGTAATGAATTCTCTAGTGAATTCAGTAGGGTTTGTGGGGTTTTTTTCTTTTGTTTTGGGGTTTTTTTTGTTAGTTTCGGTTGTGCTTTATAAAACATGTTTATAGACTATGTCAGCAATGTTCTTCCTCAGTTGCTGTTGCAAAGACTATTTTCATAGTTTATCACAAAATGCCAGGTTTGCTCAGCATGTAATTTAATCTTATGCTTGGAAGCATCCACATTACTTGGTTATCATGAAATTATTCTTTAATAAAAATGTATGGTTTGTGATCTATATTTTATTAATTTGGTGAGTCAGTTTATCGATTGTTGCAGATGCCATGAATGTATAATTTGTCACAGTTATTGGTTGCCTGTCAGCAGCTTGTAGCGTCACAGTGTTCTTGGCTCTTGGGGCACCTTAGGCAAAAACCTCTCTTGATCTGCAAAAGAAAAGCTTTCTCCTGTAAATTATCATCAAGACTTGGGTTGATATCAGGTTTATCACTTCACAGCGTGTATTATCCTGTATTAGCCCAACTCTGTGAGTATATTTATAACCTGGCCTGCTCAGGCAAGGGCTTCGAGCAATTACATTTTAGAGATTTTAAATGTGGGGAGTGAGGCCAGAAGGAGCACAGCATCAGAAACAGGAGGCACAGGCTTTGTCACTGTTTCAGTTTGCTCTGAACTTAGGAATTTTTAGGGTCACCAGAATGGAAAACCAGAAGAAAATTCTGAGGCATTTTTATCCCCCTCTTCTACAGCAGATAGTTTTTTCTGCTGTAATATACAGCAGTTATGACTTTTGTTGATTGAAAAGTTTATTTGCAAGAATAAATGTTGAAGAATTTGAATTTTTTTTTAAAAAAAGGTTGTTGATTCTGTATATTTTAGCAAAGCAGGTATTTATACCCAAAATTGTTTGACTTGAATCAGAAACTTTGCTAAGAATTTGGCAGTGGTGATGCAGATTAAGCAGCTTTGCATGCTGGAGTGGAGCTGTGTGGTTGAAACATCTGCTGGTTTCGTTTTGTTATTTTTAAAGGCTGGTTCTGCATCCTGGGAGCTTGTTGAAGGCATGCACAGAGCTTGTGTGCCGTGTCAAAACCAGTGGCTGAGCTCAGATTTTGGCTGGAGTAGTTCTAGTGGTTTATATCCCCTCATCTTTTTGGAATCTCTAAAACATTACTCTCCGGTGCTTTCCAGCGATTGGTCGCGATTTAGGCAAGGGCATCCTTCCACACAGAGTGGAACAAGTTCCCTAGGGGCTCCCCAAGTTTTTGGCCTCTATAATTAATGCACAGTGGAGGAACAAAATAAAAAAATCCGGGAAAAGGCCCTACTCAAAATAACAAGAGCAGAGGGAAGTTAAGGCGGGGGGGGGGAGAGAGAGCGAGAGGAGAGAAATAGAAAAAAAAAAAAAAAAAAAAGAAGTAGAAAAAAGAAAAAGGGTGGGGAAAAAGTAGGCGGGGTGGGGAAGGAAAAACGAGAGGAAAAAGGGAGGAAAAGAATTAATCGCGGGGGGCGGGCGAGGAGCGGGCAGAGCCTCTCCCCGCCCCCGCCGCTCCCGGCCGCCGCCGCCTAATGAGCTGCGCCCTGATTGGTCGGGCGCCGGCGGCGGGCGGCCGCCATTGGCTGTGGCCGCGGCGCTCTCCGCCCCCATTGGTCCGCCCGCCTGCCCCGTATTTTCAGCAGCGGCGGCGGCGGTGGCGGCGGATTCCGGTGTGGAGCCGGCGGCGGGATGCAAGGTGGGCGTGTGGGCGGATGGATGGAGGGCGGCACGGGGGGATGGAAGGACGGATGGACGGATGAATGCTCGGTACCCGGCGCGCTGCCCCGTCCTTGCCCACCGTCTTAAGCCACGCCGGTTGATTTTTATTTTTTTTTAATAATTATTTTTGCACCGCACCCCCCGGCGGCCGCTGGGCGGGGGCTGCGCCAGCGCAGCGCCAGGGGCAGCGCCGGCCGCATCCTGCCCGCTGCTCGGGGGATGCGGCTCTTTGTGCCGGGGCCAGCGGGAGTTTTCCCGGGCAGCGCCGCCGGGAAGGCGAGGGGATGGATCCGGGGTGGGCTGCGTTATTCCCGGCGCCGGGGGTGCCCCGGGACCGCTGCCGGGTGCCCGCCGCCCGTCCCGGCGCTGCGCTGCCGGGAACTTGGCGAGCGCGGAGTTGGCGCTGCCGGTGTCTCCGGTCGGGAAATCGGGGTTTGCGTGTGCTGAATTGCGGAAAGTAAATGGGAATCGGCTGGGGGATGTTGTCAGATCCCAGAGGAAAAGCCGGGGTTCTTCCCATAAGTTATTTCTGTGGATTCGCCAGATATTAAATACCTCCCTTTCGGTTAATTGGAAATCGATGTGGTTAGGTGCGGTTATCTGAACGTACTTTGATTTGAGTTTAAAATAACAAATATGAAGTTAAATACTCCCTATTTTTATCTTGCTTTCTAAATCTGTTACACGTTTCATGGACAAATTTAGCTCTGTTATTCTTCAACATATCTCCTTTCTTTTTCATGAGGCGTTTTACAATAAACTGTATTTATTATATTTCTTCTGTATATTTAACATCTTATGAAAACCACATTCACGTTTTTAACTTCGGAGTTTCCTGGTGGTTTTTATGGCAAAAGTTACTTCTGATGTTACTTCAGACAGAGAAATCTGCTGACAGATTTTGCAACTTCTTTCTCTGTGGCATTTTTCTCTGCATAAGGCTGCAGTTAGGACTGGGTCCTGTGCTTTCTGTGCCATCTAGTAGTTAGCTGGGAATTTAAATACACTGTGAGCATCCCCAGCTGGAGATGGTACTGGAAGCTGTAGTATATTTGTACAACCATTTCTGTGATATGTGTGAAAAGCGGAGATTTTGGATAGAAATAATTGATTATGGCCATTCAGAAATCAGTGCTTGAATGTTTCTTTCAAAGAAAATTGCCATTGAATCTTTAAGGTGTCTTATAAAGAATTTAGGTTAAAATTAATGGGTCTGTCACTGTAATCAGTGTGATTTACACCTGCATGTGTGATTAACCCCTTGCTTCTTGCCATTGCAGAGGCAGAAAGGTGCTTGTGGGGCCAGCTCTGTTGCTAGGGCTAAAACCTTAATTTTTTTTTTGCTAGCCTGAAGCTTTGAGAATCAATATACAGGTTTTTACATGGAGGGATGGAAGAATTTCATTCTGGCCCTACCAAGTAGGAGCAGCCCCTGCTCCTCTGGGGTGTGAGAAGTGGCCAGAGGAGCCTCCCTGCCCCAGGTTCCTGTGTCCTCGCCTCCTCCTGAGCACCTAGGGGTGCATAAACATCCTGACTGCCGACAGGGACTGTGACAGGTGGATCCTGGTTGGGAAAAATGATGATGGATAGGAACAGTACTTGTTGCACCACTGGTGATTTGTCATCTCCCAGGGAAAAACTGTGCACCTGCAGTTCTTTGATCATCTACCCAAATCGTCTGAAATGAGAGACACCCGGAGAGTTTAACTTGAATTTATCAGCGTGCTATAATGAGGTGATTGTGATTACGTGAGTCGGTGAGAAGTTCAGGGAGTAATGCATAAATGATTATTATTATTAATAAATACATGCTATTTATACAAGCGATCTGTACTTTTAAAAATGATGCCAGCTACAGTTCAGCAACTGCTGTTTGAAAGTAGAAATACCCATGTGTACATTTTATGGCACTTTGATTTTGTTACATAATGGCATGCATAATTTTCATTCATTATATAAACTTTTTTCAGAACATCCTGAGAAAACAGACAAAATAAGGTCTACGTCTGTTTGATACCTAGTCAGGCTTTTTTAGCCTAAGTAGCAAGTTCTGGTATCTAATAGTGTGTAAACAGACTGCAGCCAGGCTGGCAGGCGTTGCCTGCTTGTGGCAGTAACAGAAATATGAAAGATGATGTGAGCACTGCAGAACTGAGTTACCCTCCACGCCTCCTGCTTGTTTTCTCACCCAGGCAGGTGAGGGGGAGCAGATGAAGGATTTCCTTTCCTTTTGGCACAGTACTGGATTACTTCACTGGTAGCAGGTAGAGATCCTGTGACCCCACGCAGCTGCAAAATACCTTGTTGTTTCTTACTCTAAGGTTGCTAAGTGTAGACTTAATGTCTAAAGAAGATGCGTGTTACTAAAAATATATTTTCCAAGTATGACTAGATAATAAACTCTTCTGAATAACTCAACATATAAAAAGGTCGGGTTAGAAGAAAGTGAAATCATCTTAGTTGTTTTATTGGGGTTATAGTTTTTCCTAATTGTATGAGATGGATTAATAGACTCCAGTGTGCACAAGAGGATTCACATAGATGAAATAATTTCGCTAAACATAGATTACTGGAGGTTTGGCAACAGTAATAAGGATAAATCATTCATTTATTATAAAGCAGTAATCTGAATTTCTTATTTTTACCTACTTGTGGGTCTGAAACAATTGAAGTTTTAGCAGACGCTGTCTAGTTGTTTTGTAGCTGGTTTTTGTTTGCGTTTTTCCTTTTATCGTGACCTTAATGAATGGAGAGAAAACATTTCCTTGCTGAAACGTGAGGGATTACTGAGTCTTCATGGTGGGAGTTTCTGTCTTACAGTGGATGTGACTTACGGTAGCACTTTTTCCTGATAGCAGCAATGTTTATTTCAGAAGTATAATTTTCATATTTAAACACATGCAGCGCTAGATTGGAAAACTTTTAATGACAATTGCATGGCATGTTTGTTTGTAAATGGTTATGTTGAATGACGGGAGAAAAATTAATTTGTAGTTGCTAAAGATCTGTGATTTTTATATCTGTTATTTAACAGAGCTGTAATGTTATCACTGAGCGCTGCCAGTTGGTTATAAAGTGAAATGTGTAACATTTCCTGGTAGTAGAGTTGCTCTAAGTAGAGAAATAATTTAAGCGGTACAAGGATTTTTATAGTCTTCTTGTCACAATTAACTGTTTTGATGAAATATGAATTTACACAACATCTGCCTTTTGGGACCGACGTTCCCATCGGAGCGCGCTCGCTTCCCACACCAGCAACATCCTGCCTGGAGCCTCGTGGCAGGGCAGGATGGGCTGGAGCCTGCCTGGTGGACAGGAAACTACAGCAGTGTAGGCATTCACTTGGTGTACCTCCTTGGGAAACTTGGGCAGGAAATGATGCTGCTGGCTGTGAGTGTGAAACCTTTCGGTTTCGCTTTAGCAGGGGGCCCTGCGTGGGCACAGCAAGGTCCTGACCCGCAGATAGCTCGTCCCATTCTTGCTCCTGCAGTCCCTGCTCATCCCCCTGATTCCTATGCTTGTGTCTGGGCAAAAACACATAGTGTTTGTGACCTATTGATAGGGTGTGGTTTAGCGTCTGGTACACAGTGTTACAATTGATTTTGGTGGGAACAGCACTCTATTTCCTGGAGCTGCAGATCAGGACTTGAAGTGAGATGGGGGAATCCAGCTGGACCTTGCAGTGTCAAAGCAGTGGGTTGTCTCCTTGAGACTCTTCTGCTCTACATCCCTGTAGTGGTCACTTTCTTAGCAGCGGGGAACAGCTGGCATTTTATATGGTTGCTCCTATCAAATTTATCTCTTCATAGACCACTATGTCTTTTACTGTTTTATTTTCCTGCACCATGGGGTGGAGGGTGGCTCTTGCCATTCCTGGCTAAGCTTGGAGATTGTCATTAACGTCTAACTATTAACATTTTTGTGTGCATCCCAGGAAAGGCAAGTTCATAGGGGGGTGAAGTAGCCCAAGAGACACTGATGCTCCTCCTTAGTAAGGGCTGGGTTGGGAGGAGAGATCAGGAGATGCTTTTGGAAAGATGCAGTTTCCCATCATGGGGCAACTTGGAGCATAATGAAAAATGGGCACAATGATGAGAGACTGTGGAAAAATGTTAAAAAACATTCTACACAACTTCCTGCACTTCTCATACATGGCCTGTCTTGTTTAGTAAATGTTCCAGGCCGCTGCTGTCCCTCAGGAAAGAAACTGCAAGTGTAAGGTCTCAGCCTGGGACAAGCAATATTCAGTACATGGAAATGGTACTGAAACATTGACACTAAGTGCTGTTGGCACAACATCCTGCAAATTTTGAGGCACAATTTTAAGAAATGAGTACTCAAACTAGAGATTGTACAACTTGGAAAGTGTGGCATGTTTGTTCTCTTGGGCTATGTAAGCCATCTCAGTGCTTGCTGCTATTTTTGCTGTCATTCAGGGCAAAATAATTGAGGTCGCTCATCAAGCAAGCTGTGGTGTTGTGAAGACAGCAGCAGGCTGTGCCGTGTGCTACCTTTACATCCACATTTTAGGAGACGAAGTAAAAATAGTTCCAAGTGTCATATCTTGGTGAAACTATCCAGCAAGACCTCCTGATTCTTGTTCAGATATTTAGTTCAGCCTTCTTCCACTGCTCCTACCTGCGTCTCTGCTTCTGATTGATCTCTTACTCAATAATTGCAAATCATTACAATTGCTCGGTCAGAGTGAAAAATTGTGTGTAACAGGTTGCTGTTACAGTGGAGATCAATCATGTTGCCTTAGAGCTAGTTTAATGTGGTGAAGGAAAGAGCCTGGACTAGTTAATTGTCTCTTCTCTGGGTTATCCTTCTATAAAATGGGAATATATAACCATCATTATAAAAGGTGTGTTAGGACTCAGTAAATATTTTTGAAGCACTTAGGGATTGTAGTTAAAAAAATAATTGCCTAGTAAATTGTCTACTTAATAAAATGCAAAAATAAAATATGTAGAATATATTAGACTTCATAATAATTTAAATAGATGCATGTAGTTTATTTACCTTCTCAATGAGAACTAACAACCATTGAAAGCGAACAGGTCTTTAGGAAAACTATATTGGCAAAATGAGATTATTTAAATTAAGGTTTCCAGTTCACTAGCTTAAATTACTTTTACATTTATGATTTAGGCTCTGATTTAAATCATACTTTGTACTGTTAGTGTTCAAAATTTATCATCAACATTGAAGCTGCGAACACAAAAGACGTTCTTGGCAAGACTTGCGGAATGCAATGTCAGTATATTCCTCTGGAATACTAAAAATTTAGAAAACAAAGCCTTTCCCTTGACACTTATGACTTTTGATATATGAAGGGAAAAAACCTAAACAAGACAAGCTGCAATGGTTGTATTTTAGTCAACAGATTAATGGGTGGCTGTTCCAATGTCCTGGAAGGGGCCAAGGGCTGAGTAGAGGTACTGCTGCTTCATGGCTTTGTGGTCATTGGCCTTTTTAGAAGGGAAGGAATATTTATAAAGACTTTCTTGACTAAATAACATCAATCTCTTCATCAAATATGAAAGGACTGGTAATGGTAGCTGTTGTTTTTGTTGATGAAGAGAAGTACCAAGAAAAATTGTTTTGCATTACCAGCAGAAATACTGCCGAGTGGAAGGGACTTCCTAGAGCTTTTTATTCATTTATTGTTCTGCTGAGCAATTAGAGGAACAAAATCTCTTTACATCTTTTTTACACTTGACAGATTGGCATTTGTTTTTCTCTCTTTTTCAAATCTCCAAACAACCAACAAGCTGAGATTTTCTTCAGTAAGGAAGGAAGTTTAGACCAAAGTTTCCAGAATTTGTGACTCTCTTTCTTGTGTTACTGCAGCTGGGAAGACGAAGGGGAAGGTGTTGGCTTCATGTGAAAGCTGCAGGTAGCCTTGTAACTGTGCAAGGCTGTAAATCCTCAAAACCACCTCTGCCTCTCAGCAGTTTTCCATGGGGGCAGCCAGGGTACAGTGTGGTCCCAGAGGTGGGGGAGCCATAGGTGATGCTCAGGTGAGTGCACTGAGAACATGGTGCACTTACCTCTCTTGCTGATCTCTTTTGGATGGTCAAAGGGGATGGAATGCTCACTCTTTTCACAGGACCCATGTATGCTCAGGGTTTTTTCAAACTTAAATGCCTGTGAAATCAGGAGCAGAAGAATGGCTCTGGGTGTGGACTTACTAGCCCTTTATTTGCCTTAAGGAAATTTTGTAAACAGGGATCTGAGTTGCATTTGTTAAGAGATGGTAACTTCAGCTTTAAATAATGATGCTTTAACTTGTGATCTGCATTTGTATCTTTACAGAGTAAATACCAGATTGCGTACGTAGTTTTGTACCTTTCTTTTTTCATTCTTCCTCAGAATATCTTGGAATAGAATAACCTATGAATTGTTACTGTGGCTTATTGGCACCACATTTTGAAATCCAAGTTCAATAAACATATTTCCTATCCTCTCAAAAAAAAAAAAAAACAAAAACCAAAACCTCCATTATTTGCTGAATTATAAAAAAATGTTGTTCAGCTTATTTTGTGTGTACCCACTTCAGTGACCAGAATATCAATGGAGGCTTTGTTTAAACGTTTTTCTTTATTTTTTTTTCCTTCCAATCCCACCCACATATACACCTGTTCATCTAAGTCTTTTGGGCCAGATATCAGTTTATTTGGTTGGGGTTATGGCTTGTTTTTCCCCCTCCTGCTCCATTCAGTTTACTGCTTGCTGTCAGTTCTGGCACATCCCCTTGTTTTCTGTAAGATGCCCCTGGAAAAAAGGCTTGTTTCCAAAGGCAAAAAGGTAATCTGGCTGGGAGTTGGATTAACTGTTGCAGTAGCTCATGATAAACATCTGTTGCAATACTCCCAGATGAGAATATTGCTTTCAAAACTATTTACTGCACATTTTGAACTGTTCACTTTACTTGTGGTTTTACTTTTTTCTCCCCTCCAATTACTAAATTCTTTCAATAGGGCATAAATCCATAGAGTCCATCTTGGAGCCTGTGTTTATTTTATGATACAGACAAGGAAATGGGGTTGTTGAGTTACTGTTCATGCGCTGGAGCCCCTGAATATTTCTGACTGGAGCACGGAAGTGTGTGCATTCCTTAATAAAATCCAAGTGCAGAGCAGGCCCCTGGGAGTGCTGCCGTGTGTGTCCGTGCTCTGCCTGTGCTGGAGTCCTCTGGATGTTTTCCTCCTGCTCTGAATTTGGCAAGATAAGACTGGTGGGGAGTGGAGTTTAACTTGGATCTGAAACCCAAGGGTGGGTATGTGGTTGGAAGGGTTTGGCCAACTGCGCTTGGGACTTGCCATTGAGGAAACCTGCTGTTTGTTTGGAATATTCTTAAAATTTTGTTTGTTTGTTTGTTTTATACATTTTTTAAGAAAGTTTTTAAATTCTGGATTGAATGAATGAAATAATGACAGTTTCTCCTGCAGCTGGCTTTTGAAGTTAGGTCTGCCAGCAGCCGCTTACTGCTGTAGCTTAGGATCAGCAAGCAAACAAAGCAAACTTGGGTAGGTTTTCCCAAAACATCAACAACCTTCTCCCCCACCCCACCCAAACCACAAAACCAAACCATTCTTGGTGTCTCTGGGAAAATAACATTGGAAGGCAGTATGGAATACCTCAAATGGTGAATGTTTTCCAACAAATCGTTTTTCTTTCTTATGTTAATAAGGACAGTGCTCTCAACATAATCACGTTCGAAGTATTTTACACCCATATTTCTCAGAAGCTGAAAAGTATTTTGTGCTGAATTTCATATCTAAATGTTTCCTATCACAATCAAAGAAATGGTCTGGGTACTTTACATACGTGTTAATCTTTACCAGAATTAACTCTATTTGCATAGCAATCTAACAAACATAGACAAAGAAAGGGAATTTCCAAATACCAAAGCTACTTGTAGCAAAAAACAAGAGTCTGTAACTTTATTTCTTGCTGATTTTCTTAGGTCTGGCAGAACCCATGTTGTTTCAGCAATAAATCTGTAAGAACAGCTGTTCTGATTCAAAGCAAGCACTTACAATTCAATATCCTGTCTCTGATGGTGATCAGCAGGTATCTAGGGAAGCATACAAGAACAGTGATAAAGAGATGAAATTGAAGGTGAGATTTCTTAGTTTACCAGTTTTATGGTGGCATCAGAATTTTCAGAATCTGCTTCCTAATCATAATGCTGAAATGACAGGTGTGAGACACTTAACAGCCTCAGCTTTCTCTTAAAGATTGTGGTAGTGATAGGATCATAAAAAAAGGAAAAAAAATGTGAAAAGTAATGGATAGTATGTAAAGGAGAGTGAAATATTGGGATAGGCTGGAAAAAGGGAAAAAAGGGACTATAACTACTGCATAGTGTAAAGAAGTGGCAGAGAAAGGTTGGCTTGTTACCCAAGAGGTGAGACCCTCCTGCACTGGAGCTTACTGAGACCTTGTCCTGGTGGGCTCAGCCTTCACCTGCCTCACATAATTTGGGCATGGGGAGAGAAAGGCAGAACCAGGACATGGAGAAAGAGATGGCCTCAGCCTGGTTCAAGGCAAGAAAGGTGGTAGAGGGCAGACAAATTAAGTGTGGGAGAAGAAACACATGGGAAAGGGGAGCATGATGATGGGAGTGTCCAAGAAACCTTTAGAAACTGAATTATTCTCTGTCTGTAAATATCTGTCCATTCAAATTGATGAATAAGAAATGTTGTCTGTGTAGAAAATTTGTTTTGCAGGTTTGTACTGACACCATTGGAGCATTGCTGTATTTTTCCCAGGCTTCAAGACAACCAGATTTTATTTTTAGTGCTGCCCTGGGTTCTCTTTTGTGGCAAACCTGTTCTAGCTTGCTACAGTCATTACTACTAAGACCATCTAAATAGCAACTCAAAAAAGCTATTAAAGCAATGTAAATAGTAATAAATTATTTTGGCTTTGTGTGGATTAAAAGGTACTCTTAGGATGGACTTGGTTTTCGGTCGGGTTTTTTAATGCTCTAGAGCAAAAGTGTGACAAGCCTTACTTACATCACTGGTGTGCAGAGGTGAGGGTGCTGTACTTTAAATAAAAGACATGAAGGCGTTGTGACTGGGATATTGTCACTGGAACCGTCACTTAAAAGTAGATTTTTAGAGAAGCTTTTACAAAGGTGTATGGAAAACTGTTATTGACTATCTAAAGCAAATTCAAGAATAATATCCAGGAGGTGTTGCAGTGGATGAGGAGGTGTTAAAGCGAACTGCTCACTAAAATAAGTCATACTGCAAGCTAGGATCAAACCTGACAAATCCAGGGTTTATTGTATGTATCAGGATGAAGAGAAGAGGATGCAGAATACAAAAGGGCAAAACCCATCCTGAATTTAAACACAGTTTACATAATCCTGTGAGCAAGAAGGGGGTTGGTAAAACCAGAAAAAGAGGCTGCTTGGTGATACCTTACAGGAGGGACAGCTTCGTCTGTGGCTTGAGGCCAGGCAAAGTAGATTTATCAGCTCATAGAAAGGGTGGGTACAAGATTAAAAAAATCCCATACTGGTCTTTAATAAGTTGATATTTTCATATGTATGTATATAAATAAATATAAATTAATAATACTGGTAGTGTTGTGTGTATATGATATTAGAGCAAAGTTTCCCATAATTAAAGGAAAACAGTGCAGAAGCAGCTTCACCAGTATGGGAACAGGAGGGACTAAGACACTGTGTTTCAGGATTCAGCTTCATTTACCTTTTTAAGAGGATTGTAGGAAATGGATCTTTTGTCAGTTCCCAAGACGGCTTTTCCCAGCCTGGCATTCTCAAATCCAAGGAGCCTGGAGTCTGGGGCTGGATTTCTCCAATATGTGCTGTGGAAGATGCTTTGATTTGCATGCTGTTACTGTGGCAGCTGTGGACAGGAGGACTACAGGAGTGAATTGTGCTTTCTCTTTTTGCCAGAGAATTTCACCTTTTCCACTGATTATCCATGCTCCTGAAGAACCTGAGTACTTGTTTGCTTTCTGTTAGCAAATAATTTTAAATGCAACTTCCACAGTTACTACTCTCAGTAGGAAAATAGGCGCTCCAGCAAGGCATATATAAAATAAAATTTTCCAAAATTTAATAATCTGGGTTATGTTTACTGCCCTTACTATGCCCTTTTTATTAAAAGGTTTATAAAGGTACCACGTCAACACTGACTTTTCCCTCCCATCGCAGCAATGTTTCTTGTGTGTTTTAGATGCTGTCTAACCACCTTAGAATAAACAAACATTCTCCAGCATCAGCCTGGATGCGTTTTTACAGCACACTCAGGACTTTTTTATGCATGGTTTTGTATTTTCTCTTCTGTTACATATCTCCACATTTGCCTACCAAATCCTTTCTAAGCATCCCAGTGATTTCATTGGCATGCACAAATAGATGTCTCTGTTATATATTGAACGTAAAATAGAATTTATTCTTGAATTTCAACCTTCACTTAAAAGTATTTGGTTTTCCTATATCCTTACAGGATTGACATGACTTTCAAAAGGAGATTGCTCAGAATCTGGGAGGAATCTGATGGCACATTTGCACATCAGTTTACAGTGACTTTTTTACATTCAGATTTTATTTACCTTGTATAATTCTGTTGCGGTTTCTTTAGTAAACAGGAATAGCCCTACAATTCTGTTTCACAAATGCCTCATTATGCTGAGCTGTTAATAGTTCTGCTAGTATTGTTAAAGTATTAAGAGAAGAGTAATAATTGCTCTGCTGTAATTGTATTGAGGCTAAAAAAGCATTCTCATAGAATATTAATGAGAGCCTTTTTTGAGGTATGAATTGTTGTTCTTAGGACAGAAAATATACAAAAAAAAACCCCACCCCACCCCTAAAAACCTCCCCCAAAAGTAGCATCCTGGAGGAACATAATAACAAAAATCAGTAAGGCTTTGATTTAGTCTTGAACTCCCTTGCTCCTCCTCTCCTGACCCCATTTGTGCTTCCCGTAGGTCCCAGGGATCGGCTCCGCACCATATGTGCTCCGGTACCTCGGCACCGCAGGGGACTGGGAGACTTTTAACAATGAATTTATTTTTTTTTTCTGTTTATCTCGGGCTTAAATTACTTTAGTCTTATTTAGTCTAAAAAACTGTGACTATGGAGCTAATATTTTATGCAGCATCGAGAGGAACTGGAAGTGCTTTTCATTGCTATGCAAAATGCAGCTGGGGAATGGTGCAGAATTAACGACAGGGAGTTGTGCTCTTGAGAGTGTGAGCAGTAGTTTATTTTCATTTCTGTCATTAAATATCTTATTACCAACTATTTGTTTTTTCTTTCACTCCCCTGCTGTGCAGAAAAAAAGGGTGATTACTACAAGGTAAGAATTGTACAAATGCTGGAAAGTACCTTAAGTCAGTGACCTTCGGTTGACCTCTTCCACTGCTGGTGTGAGCCCTGAATTTTATTTTTTTTCCCCGAGCTAAGTTAATACCTCTGTCATCCTTTTCCTCTCATCAAATCTTACTTAATTTTATACCAAGTTGCTGATTTGTAAGCAAAACCTAAATATAGGAATAATTAAAAGAATGGTCTCTTGTAAATCTGAAGAGAGTGCATCAGAACATAATAAAGCACGAGTGTTTCCTGGGACTTGCTTGACCATTAAAAATTCACAGTTTATGTTTCATAATACAATTCTCTGACTGCTTTTGGTAGCAGTTATTTCTAAATAGGCAAATGAGCTGCTGTTGCAACACTTGGCTTTTTCCAGGCCCATTGATCTGAAGGTGCAAACTTAAGTGTGTTGTTTTCTGAGGTTTCAAAGGGGCTTCAATTTATATCTAAAGCATATAATTTCTTTTTTCAGTCTCATGTACCAGCTCCTTGTCATCCTTCATTCTCCCTCATCTGACATCAATTTCTCTCTTGTCCATTTAAAACTGAAACTTGAAAAAACTGCAGTTTTATACTTTGTATTATTCTTTTACCCCGGAGCTGTTTTTAGTGTCTTTATTGCAAGTAGACAGATGGTGATATTTGGTTTCCTGTCAGTTTTAATGAATATAGATAGGAGTGATAAGAACATTTGCTTCGTTTAGCAAACTTCCTTTTCTGGCTTTTAATTAATGAAGTGCTCACTGGTGTGCCGCTGCTTTTGTATGTGCTACAGTAAAATCTCTTGTACGACTCAACTCGTAGTGTCGGATAATGAGAAAACAGGATGAAAATAACTTTTTCTCTCAAGATCCTTTAAAGTTACTTACCCAGACTTGGAATGCTGCAGACATCAGCCATGGAACTGCTCAAATGAGCTGCTGTGGCAGCATCCTCTGTTGCTGCTTATTTTGGTCATTTGTTTTTATACCAAGAACCCAAGGAAGTGGTCTGTGTTTGGTGTTCGCTTAACCTTGGGTGAGGTTCAGCTCAGCTTTGGAGCAATTTGCTGCTCATGCAACTTCTGAAATAGAAAAGGTTCACAGCAGAAATTTGGTAAAATGGAAAAGAAAACCCTTGGCTTTTCAACTTTTTTTCCCTGCAATTTGTCCTGGCTTGGAGAGAATCGAAATGTTAATCTTTAACATTGATTTTTTTTTCCAAATAGTTTGATTTCTGTATTAGCTTATCACAGACATTATTTGAGATTATTGTAAACTATTTTAGAGTCCATTATTTTAAGATCATTCTCCAGTGTTTAGCACTAAGGGGTTTTCCTTTCTCTTTGTGTATATTTGGGGTTTAATACCAAGGCAGGATCAGTGCTTGTAAGTGAAGGTGTTTAAATGATTTCTACTTTGCCCGAACAGTTGAGTTCTTTGATGGTAAAAGTAACCATGTCTGTGTGTGTAAAACACTGGAGTGGGTAAGTCTGAATACTGGCTGTGGGATTTAAATCTCTGTTTTAGCTTTGTAGCTGTAGCAGTTTAAGATCACACTAGATGGAGAGGAGTGGAGTGAAGGACCAGAGGGTGATCTTTGGGAGCATTATTTCTGAAGCATCTGACTATTGCTAATTCTGACGAAACTGATTTTAAACCTGTTTTATGTTAATATTCCTGTTTCCTGAGTTAAAGAAAGGACTGTATTTTGTACTTTTTTTGTGACTTTTGTTTTGCTGTAGCCTTATAAGGGTAGGATTTGGTTCCCTGATGGCAAAATCTGTTCAGGGGGAAAAAAAAGTTGGTTTATTTTAGCAAAGCTGTTTTAAAATACTCCAACAAGCCTGGCAGGAGGCAGAAATAGTTGTTATTTTATATTATTTCTTAAGTCTTTCTGAAAACGTCACAAAGTGCAAACCCTGTTCATATGGAAAACTCTTCTCTCGGTGAAAGATACTTCCATTTTAAATGAGTTAAAAACAAACACAATTGTTTTCTCTGATGCATTTGGTGAAGGCAAATAATCAGGTACGTGTACTGTGTTCATTGCACGGATGGTATCACCTCTGCAAACAAACCAGTAACTGAGGTTTTTGAACATGTCCTTCCTTCCCAAAGGTCACAAGCAAGAAAACAAACCCATGAAAGGACGTCTCAAGAACAGCTTATATTAAATAAATACTCACTTTCTGTGCTTGCGTTCACCGTCCGCGGGTTTGCAGTTCTCATTGGCAGTGTTGGTTTGTGCAAGGGTGATGATGGGAGGACGTGTGAGCATTTCAGAGGGGAACATGGATCTCTGTGGGCAGCTGCAGGTTGGTGCCTTCTGCTTTAGTACCTGGAGGACAGCTCAGGTTCTGTGGGAACAAACCCAGGCATGCTCATGTACTCTGCTGTTATCATGAGGGTCCTTTCTTCTGAACAGAAATTAACTGTGTTCTAGACAGCAGTACCCCCAGTACCAGGGCCAGTTTTTAATTTATTTTCAGTGCAGAACATAGTGTAAACAAAAAATGCATGGTGGTGCCTCCTAATGTGTAGGCAAGAACATTTTAACATTGTTAGTCGCAATATTCATGGTTGTGCTTTATCTATCTTCTGGTTTGTCTGTATCCTTCAGGAACAGATACCACATGTATCTCTCTTGGAGGCATCAGAAAACATTCTTTATTATAAGTTGATATTCGTTGCTGTATTTGACATAGGTATTTGTGAATTTTATATGAAGTCCATGCTTGAATAATGGGAAAAATAAACATTTAATTCAAGACTGAATAAAATCGTCCTCCCTCTGGAAAGAGACCATAGTCTGTATGTGTGGGGTTTATTTTTTCTTTAGCATTTGCTTCTTATCTTCTCCGAATAATTGTAGTTGCATGTTCTCCTTTTCAATATTTGCCAAAATCTCCAGCAGTTCTTATTCTCTCATATCTCGTTCAGTCATGAGCCAGAAGGAAAGAAAGTCACTGGAAAAGAAAACCCCCAGGGCTTCATTCCCTTCCCACGCCCCATCATTTTCTCTCCACATATTTGCAAGATGTGAAGCAATTTAGATCAGCGCTCTCCATCGTTCCCTTTTTCCTAACCCGCTTCCTCTTCTTGCAGAGAGAAACAAAAGGAAGATACAGAAGAGAAGTTGAAGAAGAAAGGAAAGACAGAGGAAAAAAAATAGTGGAGAAATCAGAACAGAGTTGGCTTTTCTAAAGGAGTTGTCCAGGAAGCAAAATGAGCAGCTTTCCCCCCCACTTTTTTTTTTTTTTTTTCTGTGTTACCCCATCCCAGATACTGCAATTCTGAGATAAGTGGGTCAGGCCAAAGGGCATAATTAGTAGTGATTTCCAGTTGCTGTGGGTACAGGAGAGCATAGTGGGAAGAATGGATTCAAGGAAATGTTGGCAGGCTCTCAGTGGAAACCTCCCAACTGGGCCGCAGGTTGCCATGCCCATCTTCTGCCATAAGATTTTGGGCGGGCCAGCCCGGTGGGAGCTGGATCAGAGTGGGATTAGAGCAGATGGATGCTCTACGGATTGCTCTAGTGGATGAAGTACAGCACATCTTAAGTACGCTGAATTTAGTATGGGACAGGATGCATTTGTGAGAGCAGCTGGGGAAAGGATGGATCAACCCTTTGAAAAGCATTGTTGGCACAACAAGAGCTAAGTACCCACCCTGAGTATACACAGGGGGCATAATGGGACATAATTTTTTTTTTGTCAGATATTCGAATTTATTACTAAGGAGCATCTTTTGTGTCCCATGTGCAGCTCCAGTTTCTGTTACCTTGCAGTGCTTTGTTTCCACTTTGGTTTGGTGATCACAGAGCAATCAGCAAGCCTTGCGTGGGATGTGGTGACCCTGGTCCAAGGACAGCAATCTCTGCATTTCTGCTGAGAGATTAACTTGATTTTACATCTGGAGATAAGGAGAGAGCACGTGCAGCAACTTACAGTTTGAAGGTGCCCGCTTTGCAGAGAAGCTTCTTCAAACAGATGTAGTGGCATTGCTGTCATGGAAAATGGAAGGACAGACCACTTGCATTTTTTCAAATCTGCTTTCTGCAAAGTTTAACTTTATTTGTTTTCTTTTCCTGATGGAGCCAAGTTGCTGTGTCTTGCTCAGGGGATGGTGCCATGTTTTTGGATGCTCCTAAAGCCCTGATGGGTCTTTCAAAATCTGGTTCTCCACTCGTGCTCTTGACAGGTGGAGCCCCTTGGATTAATATTCCCAAGAGCCTCTGTGCTTGGATTATTCATGCCTGACATCACTGCTTGTGTTGTCACCGGAGATTCACTTCATCCAGCTGTGGCCTTTGAGGGCAGCTGCTGGGGAGATCACTGACTGCATCCCTTGCTGGAGATGAGTTGGCTGTGAGGTTGGACACTGTGCTTGCAGAAGTAAGGCAATGTATGGAATGGGTGCTCCCTGATGGGGGAGAGGGGGAGTGCAACACCTTGGGAAGATGATCTTACTTTTTTGCCTCTAGAAAAATAGTAAATTCATGCTTTTAGATCATAACAGTGCTTGTGAGTACCAACATATTGCAGAATAGTTGGCTTTGTATACCTCGTGGTTCAGCTCTTGAATGCAGAGGATGAAGCAGAAGCATCTGAGGAGTTGGGTTTTATTTTAAATCGAGTCTATGTTTTCAGATTTAGGACATATTAAGTAGACTTCATCTGCTGTTTTTTCCGTATCGGTTTGAACTTTTTGGTATTGAACCTTTGTCCTTTTCATGAAATAAAAAAGACTGTTCTGTCTGATTATGTCTGTGGTTATTTTGGGTTAAATAACCTCGAGATCTTTATTCATGTGATTTGAAATGCTTTGGGATTATTGCTAAAAAAACCCACCCAACTTTCTGAAGCATTTGCAGGAAAAAAATTCCTCTGAAGTCACTGGCTCAGTCATCAGCAGGTCTGTTCTGAATGAGTGGAAAATGAGAGAATGAATGTGTACAGCCCACACACGGACACATTTGATTGTCGGATAGACATCAGTAACTGGTATTTTTCTTACAAAAAACCCTTTTGCTAAATACTGAAGATGTATATAGTCTATGTTTTCCAAAAAGAGCATCTGAAAAACTGCTTTAGAAATGTTAGTTATTATCAAACACAAAGTTTGGAACATTTTAATTTTTCTAAATTACGGTATCAGTGCAAAGACAATAAATGGAACTGAAGGATGCTTTCCAGTTCTCCGTGCTTTAGGACAAAACATTTGTGCATCTGTATCTTTTTTCCATATGCTGAAAGTGCCATATGGAGAGGTCATTCTGTATTTCAACTAGCAGATGAAATAGGCTAGAAGTAGGAAGCAACTCTAAACCAAAGGGTTTTTCAGTGAAGGGAAAAGCCCCAGATTTGCTTTTTGTACTGTGGTGGACATTTATACTGTTGACTAATAATTATGATTTGTTGTATTCTAACAAAGAGACAGCAGTGGATGATTTTTTGTCAAGGGAAAAAAAGATGACATATATAGAAATAATGCTGTCTATAAAAGCCAGGAAAGCTTGAAGGCGAGTACAGTGAGCTGGAAAATGGTGACTCTGTATCCTTAGTGAGCAAATGTAGTAAGCAAAACTGCAATTACATCTTTTACACATGAATGGGGAAAAAAACCCCTTCAGTTGTGCCTGAGTTGCCAAAGCCAATTAAATGCAGGAGCGTAAGATAGAGCTGATGAAAAGAATAAGGGAAGACAATACCAAGTGTTTGGTAAAAGCCTGGTGGGGGAATGTGGTTATCATAAGGCCATTGGGGAAAAGTGTAGTGGATGACTTCATGAAGATGAAGTCATAAGAAGATGCTGCCTCCTCTTCAATTTTGTAACTTCCAGAGTAGAAACAGCCAACACTTAGCATCTGTCCAAAAGGCTCAGGAAGAGTCGAGGACAAATTCTCTTGATGCTCTGCTGTGAAGTAGTGGCCCGATGGCAGTATTTGCTGAGGGGAAAAATTGTAGATGGCTGAGGTCTCCAGGAGGGATGGAGAGCAAAGTGATGGTTCTTTCTGATCGTAACTGAATGCATGTTCTGCACCTTTGCAAAATTTAATACTAGTTCATCTTGGAGAACTCAGAGTGTGAGCTTTCAGCATAAGAGTGATGGAGTTTGCTCAGGGTGAGGGAAAAGGATGGGCAGAGGAAAGAACAGGATCTGAACCTCGGTAGATTTTGGAGGAGGAGAGCTCATTTCTGGGAAGGAAGGCATGTCAGAGTTAGGAAGTGATAGCCTTGGGAAGGTCAGAGCTGGAAAAAGCCAAGAAGTGGTTAACACTATGAACGACACAAGTTTGAAGAGGGTGGAGATTGTTCCAGATGCATGGGTGAGTAGGAGTTTAGCACTGACCACAGTTTGCCTAGAAGAGGTGATGAAAACTGGAATATAGGGGTCGAAATGGAAGTATTTTCTTCCTTAAAAAGAATTTCTCCTTCATGTTTTAGACCTCTAATGGATTCTTGGTTTGAGAATAATTGTGGTTATTTTCTTGTTCTTTTTCTCCTCTTGTTCAGGCTGAAAATAGAATTTTATGTAACAATCAAAGACACAAAGTTTATTTCTTAAAGGAGATGTTTAATGCTAATACGTCAGGACAGTGTTTTGGTTTTGTTTCTGTTCCATTCCTCAACCAGGAGAAATCACATGAAATTTATCATTAAATCAGAGGCATAAAGGTTTTCTCAGCAGAACATGGTGCCAGTATTTTGACTTAGAAAGGAGTTGTGCAATTCCACGCTGTATTTTTTCCTCTTGCAATCCACTTGTCACAGTATGTTGTTCCCATTATGAGCTCATGCTTCAGGAAATTGTGCCACTTTTTTTTTAATTTTAATTTTTTTTATCACAGGATTTTCAAATTGAGTATATCTGTTCTCTATAATTTCAAAGCAGAGAAAGAGACTTCCTAGGGCATGTTCTAGCCTTTCTATTTCTGTAACAAAGATCTGCAACTTGGTGGTAGAAGACAAATGATTCATTTTGTCAGGAATATACCACTTTCCTAAGTGGTTGTCAATGCATGTCTGAAGCAAATACTGAAAGATTAAAAGCAATCTTCTTATGTAAACGTTCAGCAGGACTCTGGGAAGCAGGACATGGAATCAACAGTCAAAAAATTTTGGATGGGTTGCAATAAATATCTTATCCTATATATCCATAGTGGTGTGGGCTTGTAAATTACGGGGCCAATTGCAAGGAAATACTGAATGTTGTTTTATATGGGGATTTGGATACCAACAAACAGATTTCTGCCTGGGTTTCATTGCTTAAAGAAGTGTTGAATAACTGTAATGTAATTTTTTTAAGGAAACCAGGTTGCAGTGAGAGGAAATACTAGTTAAAACTCCAAGTGACTTCAGGAGTCATGGAACTGCCATGGAAAGTCTGATGATTTATCAGCCATGTATTTTGATGAATAAATATGTGTGTTCCTTTATACTTTTATCATGAATCAGGAAAACCTCTGCAAGAGGCACGGGAAGAGAAACTCTATTTTTCATCTTGTCCATTGTTCCCTTTTAATTTGGCTCTGCGCCCTTCTAGTAAAAATTTGTGTTCCTATAAATTCACATTATATACATTTGCATCACATGTACATATATATGTAAATTATATCGAGATATCAAATGCTCTTGGAATTATTCATTCTTCATGCCAAGATGTGTTCACTGATAAGCTGTAGACAGTTTTTCTGAGATCTATTAGAATTACTTTCATGAGCCTTTCCCCTCAGTTTTAGTGCTTTTCCAGAAAGAAGCCATTGCTTCTTTTATTCATAATTTAGTGTGGACTATCTGTCATTGTCCCAAAAAGATTCTGACAGAAGGTTGTCCCAATATGAAAGGCTTTTCAGCGGGTGGTGGCGGGAAGCTCCTGCTGATCCCTAGGACTGCAGGAGGGGACCCAGGCACTGAATTCTCAGGTGCTCACAGTGGAAAGAGTCTGGTGGGACCCTTTGAAGCTGGGTTGTCTTGGATGTAGGTCCACTCTTCAGAAATTACTGCTTGAATTTGGAAACTCCAGTTCACTGCCTTCCCACCTGGCCCAGTGCTAACTGTTTGCTCTCATCCAGCAGCTTCAGCATTTCTGGTCCCTTGGTCCCCTAGAAACATGGATTTTGATTTCATTTCAATGCATGGCACCCTAGCTAAGAGAAAATGAAACTGATACAGGCGGTACATGGTACAATTCTGCCTTTTTTGACACCAGAGATGCACTGCTCTAGATGAGTACTGTTAAGTCAACACACTTTTTTTTTTTTTTTTTTTTTTTTTGGCTTTTTCACAGCACTAGTTTATTTTTTGAGAGATGAGGATGTCAAGCCCTATAGAGAAATTCAGCATTTTTTGCCCAACTCCTCATTTCGTTTATTAGGTCTGTTCGCAAATCTGTTTTTATCCAACTAGATCTCTGTGATCTATCAGGAGTTTGTCACCTTCTTCATCTGTTAATGCTGGCACTTCTTGGACTGCCTCGAGGAATCTACACTGGTTTGTTTAGTCATTGTAAATGGCTTTGCGTCTCTTGACTGTTTTCATCACTAGCTGTTAATAAATCTTGACCTCAACTGGAGTTGTCTTCTAGTACTTGTGTTGCAGCATAGTTCCATCACTGGTAATACTGTAGCTCCACAGCACTCCCTGGACTTCTTGACGGATATATCCATTTCCCAAGTCATTAGGAAGTAGTATTGTACAAATTGCATTTTGGAGCCCATGTTTTGAGAAGGAGGTTGGGTTGGACCAGATGATCTTGTTCTCCTTTCCAGCCAAAGTTGTTGCAAGATTTTATGCTGAGGTTTTCTCTTAATCCTTTGTTGGCTGTTTTCTTCTTCCCAGGTTATTGCTGTTCCACTGGTTATCCTTGGTGGTGTGTGGATCCAAAGTCACCCGAGGGTATTCAGCATTGACAATTAATTTAGTAGACTGGTGTTTGTTTATCAATCAGTCTTAATATTTATTTTGCTCTGTTGTTGCCAACCAGAGATCTTCTCTGGTTCATTTATCTTAGACTTGACTGAAACCAAGGTTCACCACTGAGGTTCCTCTACCCAGGCTCTGTAGGTCTGATCCTGTATTTTCTTAGCTCTATGCCCTTATTCAATGAGATCCTTATGGTCTTTACATCAGAGGCTGGAGGTGGTTTCTTGGGTGATCACAGGTCTCCTCCTTGTCAGGTTTCACTTCTCCTTGGTGCTGTCAGTCCCTCTCCCAAGAATCCCAGCTCTTCACTTCCATAGCTCTCCCAGCTGAAGTTGGTGTTTTCTTGTGTTGCAGCAACCCCACCGCTTTGATTTCTTTGATCTGGCTGCAGCATTTATCAGAGAGCTGGAATTTAAATTTCAAATTTACACTTGTTTAGAATTTGTCTTGATAAATGTGCTTTTAGTTAGGTAAATCACTGTTCATTGAAAAGCTGTAATGCAGGAAATCTGCGAGTCATAACCAGCAGCAAGCAGGTTTTTTGCAAAGATGATGATGAGTGTTACACTATGAGGTGAATATGTGACTTCTAATAAGGGTGGAGGTCCCTGGAGTGATTGGAAAGCGCTGTGTTGTCTACCCAGTGTTAGAATGGGGATGGAGGGAGGAGTGGCTGTGGAGGGTTTGTTAGAAACTGATCTGGCTGGTTCCTCGATTTTGCTGGCAGAAGATGCTTTCCCACCATTGTGCAGCAGTCTGGGGGCAGAGGATTTGCCTCTCAGTTGGGGAAATGGGTCGAGTCAAGCACATCAGGGGCTTAACACGCTGCCGGGGGGGGGAGGTAATGCCTCCTTCCCTTAATTTTCTACATCTGTTTTGTTCTTAAAAAAATAATACAAGTTGACTTTGGCATCTGTTAAAATTTAGAAAGTGATAAATGCAAATGAAGAGACAGCTGCTGACAATGTCAGGTTGTTGTGTATGTCCATTTTAGTCATATGTATAGCAAACCAGAATCCTGTGTATTTTTACACTTATTTATTCCTAAAAAATGGATAATTGGTTGCTCTTACTTTCTTAGAAACTCTCTGTTTTGCTCAGTGAGTTACTCTTTAGATTACATATAGTTTGAGTGGCTTTACTTGATAGTAAATATAATGTCAGAGCAGTAATGCCTCCCAAGGACAGGAAGAAAGCTGTGTTTTAGTAGTTACCTTATTTTTGTCAATGCTTGTTTTCAGGGGGATATGGAAATATGTATTTGTCTTTTTCACAAAGGAAACTAAAAAATCTTTTACTGGTAAATTTATAAGGAAGATACTTTAAAAAAATAATCCAATGAATTGCAGATCCTTTTACTTTGTTTGGTGTTGTAAGCTTGACCTAGTTTTGAATATCATCGTGGCTTCAAGTAAGAAAAAAAAACCAAACCAAAAAAACCCCAAAGAAAGATCCCTAAAAAACAAAACAAAACCCACCCCAAAAACGGGAAAAAAAGAATCTCCTATTGAGAATTTAATTCTGGAGATATTCCAGCCTCGGCTACTATTTCATGTACATATTTAATAGTCTTACTTCATATTAAGGGCAAAAAGAGCATTGTTATATTGATAGATATGACTTAGATTAAATATGCTATTTAAATGGAGCACTCTAAAGGATATGAAAGTGTTTATAAGTTTATTTTTATTCTGAGTTGTTACTAAAGCTGGTTAAGAGAGCTGAAAAACGTCTCATTTGCAACTGTTTTTCTTGCTATTGCCAAATATTGTCATTCCCCCTCTTCCTCCCCTTGCCTGCAGGTTTTGAAAGGAACCAAAATTAACATGCCTGTCCTTATTAATTATGCTTTCTATTTACACTGTGTGATGTAGTGACAAAATGAGTTTCCTATTGTATCAGTATCTCTATGACACCACAGCTCTGGGAATATTTCTGTTTCTTTCTCTTCCTCCACAGAGTAAACCCCATTTTCTAAATTTTCAATTAGTACAGTGGAATCTAAGGAATAAAGATGTGAAAATATCTTTTTTGAAAATAGTTTTTGAAGGTGAAGAATCTTGCTCCTGTTTGCAGTGACAGGAATGTGAGTGGTGCATCAGGGACCTTGCTGATGGAGGTAGATGTTCTTAAAATGGTGCTATTGCTGCAACTCAAGACATCTGGTATCAGTGGTGCCCAGTTTGACTCTCAGGTTTAGCTGGAAAAGGTTGTGAGTAATTTTTTTGTGTGGTGCAGATTACTTTCTGCTGATTACAACATATTTTTACCTCTGCTAATAGTTTGCTTGTCATGTTTTAAAAAAACAACAGCGTGGGTTGAAACTGTAGAAAATTAAGTTGTCTGCACAGATTTATAGTATATAAATTGTCAAACTGTAGGATCTTTTTATGGGATTATTTTTAATGAGGGTGATAGTGTTCATTTAACAATCTAGGGTTTTCTGTGACATTTGACTTGATACCATACAACACGATAGAAAACCAGAATGATGTAAAATGAACACCATAAGATGAGTTGGATTAAAAATGGGCAGTTTGTAAGAGTCCTGTAGAGAATTTTTTGTCTTAATCCTTGCTGACATTTTTATCCATGATGTGGAAAAAAAATTTAAAGGCATCATTGATGTTTGCTGTTGAGACAAAGATGGAGATTACTGAAGACAGGAAGTTGAGGCACAGATTGCTCTGGATCACCTGGTTTTATGGAGTTGTTTTAATATATGATTTAATAAATTGGAGGATGAAGTCAGATGCACAAAAGCAAAAGCTTCATGTCATACTTGCAATGGTGACCCAACTCTGTAGGTGAACGTGGACTTCCAGAGGTGCCTTTGCAGAGCCATGGCCAAAACGAGGTATCACTCCCAACAGGGAACTGCTGCTCCAGGGGAACTGAGAGCTGGGTCCCTCTGTCAGGTGGGGCAAGTTTTGGAGAAGATGCACAAGGATGATTTAAAGGCCATGTCATTTGAGACAGAAGAGAGATACTTGCCTAATCCAAGATGAAAGCACAAACTTGTCCAAGGTATCATGGATTAGACAAATTTAAGCTAGATACAAGGTGAAACTGTTTAACCCCAAGAGTAATCCCCCACTTTATCAACTGAGGGATGTGCAGAGGATGACTAACACAGCCTAAAGCAAATGGGATGAGTGCGCAAGAGTCTGGGGATGGAACCATATGGTTTTTAGCAGTAGAAAGTAAAGGTCCTGTCACCTGCAGCTCTCTGCAGGAGCTTGCAGTGGAGGAGCATCTTCCACTGGGTTCTGTGTGGGAAGGAGTGGAAATGAAGTGTATGTTGTAAATAAGAAACAAGAAGGGTAAAAGAGAGTGAGTGAGCTGTGCAGTGGCAAGCAGGAGAAAAAGGCTTCAGGGAGATTTTCTGCCATTTTTTTACTTTTTTTGAAGGAGAACTTTAGTTCCTTAAGAAAAAAGCAAGCAAAAGCCTACAAAAATCCCATGCATTTTAAATACTGCCAGTTCCTAGATGTGATGATAAAACCCCACTGAGTTTCAGAATTTAATAATTAAAAAAGTGAGCAGCCAAGGCTTTTATCTTGTTTCTGTTGCCTGCTGTACCTAACTTCGGGAAGCTTCATGATTATTCCCCAAAAATCTTTAATATTCAGAAATCACATGTAGTTTGGCTGGTCTTTTACACTGTATTGCAGCAGCTGCACATAACCTATTGTGCCAGTGCTGGGATTACTTAATCATGGAAAGCTACTGAATTCAGCTAACCAGACACTGGGGCAAGGAAATCTCTGTTACAGCATCTTCAAATCTGCAGAGTTAAGAAAACACAACGGGAACAGATGAGCAGGATTCCCACAGCCGGTCCCTCCCTTGGGGTCCACGGCAGCATGGGTGGTTTGGCATGTGAGTGAGATTATTATTTTTATTATTGCTTTAAAGCTGATATTAAATCAAAGATTGTACAGGGGCTTCTGCCAACCAAAACAAAAACATTTATAATCCAAGTGGGGCCCTTCAGGGGTGCGTCAGAAATGAAAGTTTCCAAAATTATTCAAGTATACATGAAACAGCTGGAACTGCTTTGGGTTATGTTCTTGGTGTTTTGAGGTAATGCTATGAAAATCAAATATGTTTATTAGTTTCATAAGCTATATGCAAGAGATTCACTAGGACCACTTAATAAGATTTGCAGATCTGTCCTTTTGTAAATGATATCTCACAGTTTTAATGTCTTTGACGTCTGTCACTGTAACCAAGTCTGAAATTAGAGATGGAATCGTCTCCTGAAAATTAAACCCCAATTAATTTCAATTGCAAGGAAACAAGTACTTCAGAGAACTGTATTTGGAGAATGAAGTGTTTATTATTGTTTGAAAGCTTGGGGATATCCTGCTTGAAAGAAGTCAGGAGTTCACTGCCACCCAGCCTCCTTCCATTCCCTCCCTCACACTGGAGAGTTCGGACTTGTAGCGTTTTTTGGCATTCTTATAAGTGTTCCTCATCATTTGCACTTATTAAATACAGTAATGATACCAAAAACGATGTGAGCATTGCAGGTAGGTGTAACTAACCTCTGGTCTTTTGCAGAGGAGAAACAGGCTGGATTTCATTAGACTTTTCTTCAGACAGCTCTCTGTGGAATTAGGAAAATAAAACCCCCAAGTAGATACACCAGAAAATCAGCATAAAGATTTTCAGTGGAAGGGCTATAAAGTTTGGATTTAACATTTTAGAAAGCTGATCAGGACCCAGCATTTGCTGCAAGTCTCTACAGCACAGGCAGAGATGATTTTTCACTCTGTGGAATCAAGCGCCATCCACCCATTTCCTGAAAGCACCTTTTGTAGGTGCATTTTAAATAATTGGAAAGGAAGAAACACAGTTTTTCTCTTTTTATGGGTTTCCTAAAATACCTCTCGTGAGCTATTTCTTGTTGTCTTGAGGGAGGAGGCAGCGCAGGGGTTGCCATGGCGATGCGATTTCGGTTCCATCACCAGTCAATACAGCAGTGCTGTGTTACACGCTTGGCCCATCTGTTCCCCTCGGTGGAGACCCCATTCAGCTGGAGGTTTCTTTTGTATTCACAAAGTGGGGTAATAAGTGACCTTTTATTATGGGTGGAATCCCTATGTGGGTGGAAAATAACTTCTTTCAGATGTGGATGCTCTCTTTTGTAATGGGGAGGAAAACAGGCTTATTTTAAAATTCAAAATCAAATTACCAGAAGCTTTTCTGATATAATATTTTTTTGGGAATAATCTGCAGGTCCAGTTCAGAATTGCAAAATGCCCATTTGAGCCCAGTGCTTAAATAAGCAAATATGTTCTGTATCACAGCACTGGTTTCAGTGCCTTACTTTTAACTAAAGCGGTTTTAAAGAATATCAAGTCATGAGGTTGGTGTCGTTTGGTTTGGGTTTCTTTCTTTACTTGCTGGTGGTGCTTTTAACTGAAAACCAAAAAAAAAAAAAGAAAAAAAGAAAAAGAATAAGGTTTTTCCCACCAATTAAAACCCAAACAGTAGCACCATTCATCGTTCCTGCTGTTCCCTGAAGCTTTAGCTGGAGAAGGTGAGCTGGAGAAGGAGATGGAGGCATTCCGGGACGCTCAGCTCTCCCTGGCTGGAGGGAAAATCAATCATGGCTTGCCGGGGTTGTGTAACTCTGACCCCGTGTACATCCCAGTTATTGCCTTTTGGGGAAAGACTTGTTTTCCTCTCTGCTAAAACGTCCCGTGCTCCTTGCCTAATTTCCCAAAGAGGGAATCAATGCATACTGGGCTTTTTTTTTCTCCTCTCTGCATTTGATACCATCATATGGTAAATATTAAGTTTCTTTGCTTTTCTGCTTCAGGAAAAAAAAAGTGCTTTATTTTCTTAAACTTGGATTAGTAAGAGTCTGCTTGATAGTGGCGCCATGGCAGACATGCTCCAAACAACTGGCAAAGTCTGGATCAAAAAGAAAGATAGAATTCAGACAGACCTTAAAAACATTGCATGTAAAATACAAAAAAGTATATGTATTTAAAAACCATTTGACTTGATGCAGGTGAAGGAAGAAACCAGAATTTCCCTGACATTTCTCCATTTTTCAGTATCTTGCCTCTTTGTTTTATGGCTGAAGAGGGGATGGAAGCTGAGTTTCCTCGGTGTTGCTGGGTTGCAGCACTGAGGGGAGCAAGCAAGCCTCGTCTTCCATAGCTTGGGTTTGGACACAGTGGCGGCTTCCCAGCAGAGGAGGAACTGGTTGCTCCTGTCAATGTGATCTGTAGTGTTCACGTGTCACAGAATGTGCTCTTCCATCTGGGTGCAGATCCCTGTGGGGCCAGTGGGGTGGCCACTGGCATTCTGCTGGATTAGTACTGACCCACACAGGACTGGGGCCTCCCTGAGGAGAGCCCTGCTCAGGATCTACGTGGGGACGAGGTTGAACAGGAGCGGCTGTTGTTTGTTACAGAGCCTTAATCAGGAATCATAAGCACTATCTCCGTTTTTAATTTTCTGATTTATAGTAACAGAATCGGCATAAACGGAGCGTTAGTGTACAGCATCCTTACTCATCTAATTGAGCCTCCTGCTCGTAAAAGGTAATTAAATACAGGCTGTGTAGCTGTAATTAATGAGTAAGGGTGGGACACCATTGGCTGTGGATCCATAACCAGTTGTGTATGTTGTTTCCCAGTGCAGGCACTGGTGTCCATGTGGAGCTGCCCAGAGGTGCTGGACCCTGCTCACTGTCCTGCCCTGTGTCCAGCCTGGGTGTGCAGGTGTCTCAGCGCCATCATTAGATGAGGGTTTTAGCACAGGGCAGGTGTGCTCGTGACTTTGGTTTTACCTGTCTGAGCTTTACATCCTCACAAGATAGGGAGTCATGGAGGCACGATACATAACTTAATTCCTTTGGAGATTTTTTAAAGGTGTAGTTGACCTAAGTTACCAGAACCTTAACTCCCCTGCAAAGGAGAAATACACTGAGCCGTTTTACCCTTTCTTTTGTTAATTCATTTGGAAGTCAACAAACCCCCTGGTTTCTTAGTTGGATGTGTAGTAGTTTTTGTTAGTTTCTCCTTGGTTTTATTCCAGGTGAAGCAAGACTTGGCTAGAGAAGTCTGAAGTTGATTCATCCTGCAGTTTAATATTTGATACTTTCTTTTTTGTTGAAAAGATGCATTGCCTGCACAAATCTTGAGTTGTCTAAATTCTTCTAAGAAAGAAGTTATTTAATGACTGTTAATTTTATGCTAAGGAACTGTCTTTCATGTTTTATATTTTTTATATTTTAAACCCACACATGAGTGGAAAGCATTTCCTCTTATATTAAGAGATAAATGAAACTTTGTGTTGACTGCAATGGTCACTCTAAGCTGTATTGTGGCAGGACCTTCATTTTTTGTTAATGATGTAGAATCTCCTCATTGAAATGGGTTTAATATTATAGTTTCTGAGACAGTAATTGACCATTTGGTCATGGAAGTGGAGATTTTTTAAAAACTCTCCCAGCTCTGGGTGGATGATGCTAACTGCCGGTGATGTCTGTTGGTCTTAGACCTAACTTCCATTCAGTAGCTGAATCCATGCTAGTAACCTATATATTCAAAAGATACGACCTTTTTGTGTAGCACTATCAAACCTGGTTATATGGGATTATTATAGATTTTTAATTATGTTGCAGTAAAAATTCCCAATTATTATAAAAAAAATCTGAACAGTCAAGAGGCATTTTTCTTTTTCTTCTCACGGTTCTTTTCTATTAAACAAAGCTCTGATTCTCTTGGCTTTTTTTTGAAATTGATACTGTTCAGTTTTTCTGTGCTTGTATCCAGGGCCCACCCAGAATAAAACTCTACTGTGCAGTATAGTAGTGTTTGGTTTTTTTGACAGCTTGCCAGGAAAAGATTTTCTGTTTGTTCTCTTACGGTTTTAAAGTTACACTTGTCACTCTCTGTGGGCATCGGGAACCAGCAGCAGCTAAATGCCAACCAAAAATACTCCTGCAGGCACTCAGGCACTTGATTTTCTTTCTCTTTCTTTAAATGCCATTATTTCCTTGTAGTTGCAAGGAAAATGAGGCAGTGCAGGGAGTGGGGGCACTTTCAGGAGGGAGCCAGCTGTGGAGTTACACTACAAAGCTTCAGCCTGTACAACACGCAGTGCTGCACTGAACTGGACCCCTAATACAAGAGACTTCAGTTGTGTTAATAAAAAAGCACAGCAGCCACACAGGGAAATAGTGTATTTTTTAAGACAGGTGATTCAGTGTGATTAAATGTGGACTTAGATTGCTGAATTCGGATGAACTGTAGGAATGAACTATTTGGGCATCCTTTTGAGTGTATTTTCCATCACTCCTTGTAGCTGGTGTGCAGATATTACCCATTCCAGGCAATGCTTCCACTCTGGATGTGGCAGCAATGCCTGGTAGCAGCACCTGTTTGCACTTTGTCATTCCCTAGAGAGTGCTAACAAATACTATTTGACAGTATTATTTAATGGGTAAGCAGATAATAATTTATTATTGGAACTTACTTAAACTCCAATAATTTTCTAATTTTTTGTGTTGCTCTAAGGTGGGTTTTGGTCTCTTTTCCCAAGCAACAAGTGATGGTACATGAGGAAATGGCCTCAAGTTGTGCCAGGGGAGGTCGATTGGATGTTAGGAAAAATTGCCTTACTTGAAAGGGTCCCACGGCAGTGGCATTTAAACCACCTAAGCTTAGCAAACATTTTGGACTGGTTGCCACTGTTTGATTTAATACTATTGATTTCCAGCTTGTTACTCTTTAGGAAACAGTAATTTGTTCAAAACATAAACCTGTTTTTTCCTTCTTATGTCTGTGGATTCCCAGCCATCCCTGACTGCTACTCAAGTGCTGTTTGCCAATGATTTCTTTGTTTGCTTCCTAGAAAAATTTGTAGATGTAAAAATTGCTTCAGCAAAAATCAATTTCAATTAGTTTCTGCTTTGTTACCCATTAGCACTTTCAGGGTACAAGTTCAGCAAGAGACACTGGAGGTTTTTAGCTTTGTCACAGCATATTGGTAGAGATGTTTTTAATGACCTCATCCAGAGGATGGGAATAGGGAAACAAACAAGACTTTTCATGAACCTGAATTCTCTCCAGAGAATCTTCTATGTTTTATATATACCTGTTTACCCAAAGAGAGAAATCATCCAGCCTGGGTTCTGTATGGAGAAAGCACATGGAAGATATTTTTCAGCTGAGTTTGTGACATCCTGTTTCAGCTCAGATGAACTCAGTGATATGTTGACAGCAGGACAGTAGAGATCACAAAACTATTTCTGGATGGTAGTACAGAGTTTGATTCAATTTGAAAATAAGGTTGTTGAATGGCATTACTATAGCATTTGCAGAGTTTATAAAAAATAAATTATAGATCAGATGGGGGATTATATTTGGAAAAGTGCAGTTATGTCTTGTGTGCTGTGGCAGTAAATACTTCACGAAGGCAAAGATTTAAAATTAAATGTCTGGTAATAGAAATGTATTTCTATAACGCCAATTCCTGCCGCTGAATTCTAAGTGAGAGACTTCCAAATGCCTTCTTTGTTCTACACACTGTTAAGTAAAAGTAGCCTTGGTTAAGCAAGGAGACTCTTAAATAAGCCCAAGACATTGCAAGTCCTTTGTAAACCATGCTCCTTTCCATATCACAGGTGGATTTTTTTACAGGTAGTTACCGTAGAATTTTTCAAATGGCAGGGGGGTATGTTTATGAATGGTAGATTTCATAGAACTTAAGTAAAATTTGTTTTAACAAGGCTCTGGATTTTGTATACTTCTCTCCAGCTAGAAAATCAGAAGTTTTTACTTGCCATTTTGGCTGAATTTCCTGCCAGCCATTTCAGCTGAAAACCTGAACTGTGAGTTACAGGGTAATAAATTTGTCTGTCTGATGGGGACTCCACCTTTTGTGGCAAAGCAAGCCCAGATGCAGCTGATGTTTGCAGAAAGTCTGAATGCAGACCAGACTTTTACTTATCTAGCAGGAGATCTCCACAGCACAAGAGAGCACCTTGCCAGGTAACTGGGGCTGGCAGCAGCACAGGAGAGTTCCTGGGCATCTCCACGTGGTATTTTTATTGGGTATTTCACAGCTCCCACAAACACACCGAGCTGGTTTTAAATGAACAGCTCAAATGCTTTGGACCTTGCAGGGGCAGCGCTGAGCTGAGTCTGAAGGAGCTGTGTCTGCACTAACCCAGCTCCTTGGGTGGCTCCTGCAGCTCCTGCTGCCCTGGCACTGCTCTTACACCTCCCCACGTGTGGCCCACAGACTGAGGGGAGGATGTATTCTTTCTTGATTTATGACGCTAGAATCCTGCTAACATCAGCAGGGCAGCTGGTCCTGTGAAATGAGCACCCTGGGCAAAAGAAAAAGGTACTGAGCTTTTATATAGGTATATATTTTATATATGCACATAAGCACACATGCACATATAAACTAAATATATATGAGTATATATGACCATTTAAATATATATATATATATATATATATATATAAATACCGCCAATTTGGTATAGGAAACAAATTATTCTGCCCCCAGAGCATGGCTTGTTACAAGTAGAACAGTACTCTGCAGCTGAACTGCTGCTCTGATTGTAGCTTGATGTGGAAGATAAACTTCGATTAATCAATGTTTTTACTTAGTAACCTGTAGAGTACAATGAAGTTGTGTCACACAAAATTTTAAAGATGGGAACTGCAGTTACCTGAGTTATCTCTCTATCAAGAGATTTTTTTTTTTTAATTATGGTTAAAAGTGCTCTTGTTCCAAGTTGCCTAATTTAAAGGAATAGTCATGCAATTAGTCATCTAATTGAAAAGAGTAACAGCTTGGATAATAAGAAAAACCTGCTTTTCATTTTGTAGAGTTTATAGTTAATATTGGCAAGTTTTCCCAACTTCATTGTTTTTTCTGCTGAAATATTAGACCTGAGTGGGGAGTCAATAGCAGCAGAGTATCTGAGCAGCCCCAAGGGACTGAGTGGAGCAGTTCCAGATGCTGAAAAAATTTTTATATTTTCTTGTATATTATAAGAGCCCAGTTGCAGTACTATTTTTCTTTTCTGAATTTTAGGAAAACTTGTTTTACAGCTAACATATGCTCATGTGGAATCTCTGCTTCTGCACCTTGAATAAAGGTGGGCTATGGGGAGGGTTTCTTTGCTCAAGAAAAGCAATTAAAAATGTTAGTGAAAGGAGAAGTCTCATGTTTGAGACCTTTTTGAATCTTCATAATCTTCAAATAGGAATTTCACATATGTTAGCTTGTTATATCTGAAATTGCTCTGTGTCAAATTTGATTCCTGACCAGATTCCTCATACCCATACCTACTGCTTTCTTTCTAAATCCCTGGACAGTAATTTGTTTTACATATACCAGCCTCTTCATTCATCACAGCTCTTGCAAATAGAATTAAGATGCTCAGAAGGATGCAGGAAGAATGAAGAACAGATTTCCCACAGCTGTCCTTGCGCCTCTTACTGCCATGAGACCTGTGCTCCTCTGGGGCTCCACAGCTGAGTTAGGCTGGGCAAAGCTTTTTCTGCTGGGTTTCTCCTTTCTTGTGGAGAGCTGGCACCTTTTCCACTGCTTGTCTCTGACAAATACTTGGGCATTCCTGTTCTCCCACAAATGCTTGCCAGTTCTGTGTGTTGTAGCCAATTTAGGCATTATCCTATATTATATGTTATTATAGGTAACTCCTCAGGAATTTGGGTCAACACAACTACAATTTTTCTTTGCTGGCCAGGAACAAATTTTTTAAATTATTTAATTAAAAAAAAAAAAAAAAAAAGTAGTATTACATTGGTACTTCCAAATGCAAACTCGAAGTTAAACTCAGGATGACAACACATTTCTCAGCACCTGGATGGTGCCTGCTTGGAGGCAAGGCAGAGGGTGATGCTGGTAAAAGCTGTTGCACATTCTCCAGCAGAAACAAGGAGGAATCACCAGTGCAGTAATGCTGTGGGAAGCCAGAAAAATGCAGGAGCCCTGGGAATGCTCTGTGTTGGGCTGGCTGATGCTGTGGATTCCTCTCTGCTGACAGGACCATCCCTGTTCAGGACTGTAGGTCAGACACACCTCCTTAGCTTGTCCCCTGGGTAAGCCAGGACCTTGACTGGCTCGCTGGCTTGCTCACAGAGGTGGAAATCAGGTACAAGCATTTTAGAAACGTATAATTAATATTTTTGACACCTATAACCTCTGAAATCTGGCTAATCAGGATCTCATCTGGTTTATTAGCTGCTTTTTGCCTCTTATTTAGGTTTCCAGCTCTGTCATGTGAGCTGGAGCCTCCTGATTAACCATCCTGGATGCTAACTTTGGGGGTTTAATTATCTTCCTAAAAGCCAGCATGTTGTTACCTTTTTAGAAACACATGCTCAGTTCTTACGCAGATGTTGTTCTTAAAATCTGTTTTTGTAAACATCTTTTTTTCTGGGCCAAGAGGTTTCTGATAGCTATATATAGCTGGATGTGATTTCCTGGGGGGGCAGCAGCAGTAAATCAAGCCCCATCAGTCAGGTATGCATCCCTCCTGCAGCTCCCAATTCTCACGAGAAAGTTGAAAGAATCATGAATTAAATTACACTTAATTGGTAATGAATTTAAATTCATTCAGTTTACTTCAATTTCTTCTTCTGCTTGGAAAGTAATTTTAAATGAAAGATGCAGATACTTGCAGAGATCATAATGTCTCAGAAAACACTAAAATAGGGATGTTGAATGATGCATTTAACTGATGATTGAAAAAGTTGATGTTGTGGAATGGGTGGAAGTACTTACACTTTCTCCATCTGTGGCTTACAAAGCCATGATTCTCTTGTTTTTACATCACAGTGTTTCACACACACAGGTCAGCAGATTATAATTATTCCTACCTGCTTGTGGCTTAGTATCTGTGGGAGCCAAGATATCTAATTTTTTTCTTTTGGAGAGGTATTGCTGCTTACGCTACTCAAGAAAACTTAGACAAAAACTATTAATTTCTCTTTCTTGCTTCCTAAATGTTTTTGTTAATTGTCTGTGCTAAGTTGTTGGTTTTCTCTAATGAATTTGTGAATGTTATCAAGTGATAGAATGGGATTTTGTAGGTGACAGCCATAATATATCTCTACACCATTCAGGGAACTTAGACATCTACAAATTCCAGCTGTGTAAGAAGAGCCTGAGGGTGAATCTTACAGGGATAAAAATTTCCTATCTGCAGAAGTTTTCTTTCCTGCATGGGAAGTTGAAGGGAAGCACCAGAAGCAAAAGAATCCACATACTAATCTGAGAAATGGATTGGGTATTTTGGGCACTGTGCGTATGTGTTGTGAATTAATCTCTGACTACTCTGTATGGATCCATGCAAGTCACTTTCTGAATGTGAAGCTTTAAGAAAGTGTGTAGGCCAGACATCAAGTGTTGCAGTAAAGATGTTGTAGGGTATTTGGAGAGCTGCTCTTGTCATGGTCCTGACTGGAGATCTGGAAGCAAAGTGAATGCATACCAGTCCTTGTCTCTTATTTGAAATGTTGAGGCTTTTTTACATTGGTTGCTTTCTGCTTATTTAGGTGAGTCTGTGAGCTTTCTTTCACAGAGACGGGAAGCTGACTGAGCACTTTTAACTCACACTTTGCAATACTTGGAATGCATACTTTTATGGTTTTGTGCTCCTCTTTCTTCTATTGTTTTAGTTTTTAAATCCATCTTTGTTTTTATTTTCAGTCACATAAAATTTGCTGGTTTATATCGTGGAAGTTTAAAGATATAGTGGAAGTTTAAAGGCTTGAAGCTTTGAATCCTGAGTTAAGGAAATATTCAACAATTTTTTTTAAACCAAGCAAAACACAAAGTAGAGCCCAGCCCCTTCCCATCAGCTGTGCTCTCTGTTAGCTTCTCTAGGCGCCAACTAAAATAGAACAGGCAAATCAATAACTGCTGTTTAATAATGTGTTAGTAATAATGCAGCTGCTGGACTGTGAAAGCTCATATCAGCCTTTTTGCCTTGCTAGAACTGTATAGCTTATGTGCCACAGGTAACTACTGACTGAGTTATCTGTCGAGATCTGCTGCTTGTTTTATATTTGATGGCCAGAATCAAAGAGAAAGCTTTGGGTAAAGGATGAGGTGACAGATTCAGAGATGTGCCAAAAGTTCATCACCTCCTGCATTATGTTATTTTATCAAACAGTTAACAAATAGTGGTCAAAGTATTCACATATTTAGGAGAAGCAAATCATCCAAGTGGCCTTGCAGCTGGATAAATAGTGCAAAGCTCCTGCAGCTACTGAATCAAGTTAATTTGGGCTTTTTAAAATATACCTGGAGACTATGTGTAGTTCAACATCAATGCCTGCAAGCAAGTGGTGCTAAATGGGCATTTATGTGCATTTGGTGTGATGTTTGGAAGAAGGTTTTGATGTTCTTTGGTGTTATTCCTGAATGTTTTTGATAGAAAAGCCCTTTTGACAAGGTGCTGCACCAGCAGCCTGTGAGGCAGTGATCAGCTTCCCTCCCTGGGAGGGGGCAATTCCAGAGCCCTCTTGATTGTGCCGTGTCCGTGGTTGTACAAATTGAGATTCCTCTTCCCATTCTTGGTTGAAGTCTCTAAAATGTAGTTTGGACTTCCTGTTGCAAGACTGTTCTTCCAAATGTTCTTCCTCAGGCTTGCAGACATCATGAACACCCTGAGAACTTCCCAGACATTTGTGGTACCTGGATAACATGACTGGAGAATGGAAGGCATCAGTGAAGTACTCAGAAGTGGGGAAAGGAATGTTTTCTGAGGAAAATTTCCCAATAACTTTTTAAAGGAGGGTAAAGTTTTTCACAGAGGTTAACACTGGCTTCAGGGGATTCCTGGGAAAATTATTTCACCTTACGGAAAGAACAAACGTGGGTAGTGAAGTAAATCAGTGTATCTATTAAAGGCAGAAAATGAATGTCGGTGCTCACTGAAGGTTGAGAAGTGAAACTGGTGAGCACTTGTGACATCTAATGCTACATTACCATGACTAGTTAGTCTTTATATACAAGTAGATATAGTGGGTTAAATTTTAGTGAATGAAAAAAATATTGCTAAAAAATGCTGAAAATATAGCATGTATGAAACGAGATGGGGTTAATCAATATAGACAGTTAAAAAGAGTGAATGCAAAAAGCATTGCTGAAAGTATAGCCCATGTTAAAGGAGATGGAGTTAATCTTAGTGTAAAAGTCCACTGCCTGGTGGGGTTTGCATTTCATGAATTGCTTTTTGGAAGCATACCAATTATAAACTAATATTTTTTTCCCCGTTTATCCTGTTTCTTTGGTAAAGGTGATTCAGAGTGTAAAAATGCACATTGGATGTAATTCAAAGAAAATTAGTATTTTTTATAATACTACTGCAGAGCCATCAGCCCATGCAGCAGTAGGCTGCACTAAAGTACTTGTGACTAGAAATTTTTCATTTCCTCTGCTGTTGCAAAATTTCCCTCTGTTTATTTCCAACTTTCAACACCTCTTTCCTGAATACACTTTAATCTTCAGTGTTGTCTACATTAAAAGAAGGGGAAATGAAAGTTAGAGGGGGGGGAAAAAAAAAGCTTGTATGAAGTGTGAAACAAACCCAGTGTAATTTAACCAAGGAAGAATAGGGTAGAGGGTCTCCCGTGCTGCAGAGGGCTTTTTGTTCAAAGCACTGTGAAGTACCAAGCAAAAGCAGTTTTGAACTTGTAAGTGAAATCTGGCCAATTGTCTGAAATTCTCAGCAATTGTCCTTTTTTTTAGTAAGTTCTGAGAAACAGGCCAAATGCAGTGTTGGTGGTTTGGTGTTTTTTTGTTTAGCCACTCTCTAATTCTGCAAGTACTTTCAGCTGCAACATCGCATTTTCATCTCTTTTACACCATTCTCTGATTTTATCTGGGGTGCCTGAAAATTACTTTTCGAAGTAGTTGGACTGATTTTTCTCAAACTTTCCATGGTGTTTGCTTCAGGTGAAGCTGCCTGCCTTCATCATCCACAACTCATCTCTCCCTGCATACCAGAAGGGGTTGGAGGGATGATGGTGGGAACTCCAGCTCTCGCTGCAGGAGATACTACAGTCTTGGGAGCATCCTCTGGAGTAGGAGCACAGGGCAGTGTATTAAGAGCATTCTCTTCTTCTGCTCCCAGCAGGATGAAGGACACTGAAACCAAACCACTATTAGGTACCACAGTTGATTCTAAAAGGCCAGTTTTCAAATGCTGAAAAGTAATAATAATTTTCCTCAAACCAGCTGGAAAGTTGCAGCCTGTTTAATGCAAGCTTCTGCAAAAACACAGAATACAGCTTACCTACAGAGGGTAGGTTTAGATGGGATATTAGGAAGGAGTTCTTCACGGTGAGGCTGGTGAGGCCCTGGCACAGGGTGCCCAGAGAACCCTGTGGCTGCCCCATCCCTGGAAGTGTCCAGGGCCAGACTGGATGGGGATTTGAGCAACATGGTGTAGTGGAAGGTGTTCCTACCCATGGCAGGGGGTTAGAATGAGATAAGGTGTCTTCCAACTCAAACCATTCTGTGATTTACAGTAAAATTTGGTTTTAAAATCTAAAAAATTTGTTTTAGTTTTCCTAAGCAAATGAACCTGTTTCTACTCTCAGGTATGTGAGGAACAAAAGTTCTGATGACAAAACTCTGTTGCAAAACTCTGTTGCCACCCACTGTGACCCCCAGAGGGGTGCAATTTGTGCCCCTCGTCAGGGGGATTCTCTGTGGGAATTGAGACTGGGCTGTGAGAGGCAAATTATTAAGAGGAAATTCACAACAGAGGCAGAAGCTCTGTGGTCTGTAGCAGCACAGAAATCCCTTCCTCACCTTTATCATGGAGCTGTTTTCCTAAAAAGTGTTATTATTTGTTTGCAGCTGTGTGAGGCATTGAGCAGGATTGTAGCAAATGAAAGCAGCAGCTTGTCTGTGAAAGGTACATGGCTTAGAGCAGCGTGTTGCTGTCATTATCTGTGCTATCAGGTGTCTGCACTTACAGCTGTCATGTAAGTGGGGTAAAAAAAAAAAGGAGAAGCTGCTGTGCTTGGGCTCTGCCTGTCACTTGTAGCTGAGGGTTTGGCAAATGGTTTTTTTCTTCACTTAAAAAGAATTTTCAATTTATTTGAAACAATGTCGTTGTAAACAAGGAGTGGATGTATCACAGGGTTTGTGGCTCCTGGGACTCCATCCTCTCTCCATCCTGCTCCATGGGGGTATGTGGCAGGATCTGGTGCTGCAGCTGCAGACAGCTGTGCTGTGCGGCTCCACGTCCAAACATGTTTGTCCCCGTTATTTTTGCTGATTTGTTATTGACTGTTCAAACATGGGCAGAGCTTTGGCCTCACAACATGTCCTGTGCCACAACTGATCTTTTATTTCCAGTGAACGTTAAAATTTCCCAAGCAGAAAGAATTGGTTTTGGGGGTTTTTGGGTTTGTTTGTTTGTTGTTCTTTTGGTGGTGTTGGGGTTTTTGTTTGGTTGGTTTTGGGTTTTTTTTGGGGGGTGTTTTTTTGTTTTGGGGGTTTTTGGGGGTTTTTTTATGTTGGTGCTTTTTGGGTTTTTTTAAAGTGTTCACTCTGGAGGAATTTTAATATCCTTGAACATCACTCATACTCATATCATCAGGCTGACTGACAGTGGAAGGGGCTGGCTCTGCTGAAGGCAGAACCAAGAGCAGTCTCTGAACAGTTGTGTGTCATGTCCCTGCACTTGGTGGAAGTGATGGCTTGAAGGGGCACTGCTGGGTACCCTTGTATCTCTGGATTTGTACAAATACCCTCCTTATGGTATGTAGATAAGATGCTTTCATGAGCAGCCCGTGTTAATAGCCAGCAGTGTAAAAATCGAAGGTAAATGGTCTGGAATAAGAAAAGAATGAGTTTTCTGTGTACCAGGTGCAACTGTGTGGCTGGAGCTATTGCAAAGATGTCAGCCTGGGGCTTACAAGTAAACAAGAGAAAATTAATTCTCTGAATTTTGTTTTTCATTTTTGTTACTGTGCATTGTTGTATGTCTTCCTTTACTGTCCCCCATGCCAGGCTGGTATTTCTGCAAGTATTTTAAAATTTCACTTGTTTTCCAGGCTTAAAAACCAGTTAGAAGTATATCATTTAACCCTGCGATACAGTAATATATGATCTTTTTCCTTTTGTAAACTTCTGTCAGGTCCCAGTGCCCCTAAGAGGAGCAATACAGTTTCCCAAAGTAGTGCTCTTCACCGTGGCCTGGAGTCATCCAAAAACTGTATCAGGTGAATTCATAGATGCTGCCTGACATGGGACTGATGGCATAAGCAATGCATTCTGTATCAATTTTGCAGTTAGGAAATTATGGAACAGTTTTATTGTGGTGATGAAATATGGTATTAATCACTTTGCATTACTGGTACGTAATTTATCAGTCCAGTTTTTTACTTGATTAATAGACAGGGCTTTGGCTTGCCTGTTTTTCAACAGTCAACTCTTGTTTTTCTCAACACAATTGGTTTTTATCACATTGGTGCACATCTGACAAAAAAAAGGCTCTCCAGATCATTGGTGGCATTAGTCTGGCATTAGTCTGGCATTGTCTTGCACTGCCTTTATTAAAACCCCCTTTGTCCTATTGTTGCTAAGTGATCTATCCATCTTAATATTTTCCTGATGTCTAAGCTACTGTCTGTTAATGGCATCCTAATGCATTCTGAATTGACATATTTCACATCATTTAAACTCTGCTTACCTATTTATCATGCAGAGGTCGTAACTTAGTAAGTGAAAGTCACTCAAAGGATTTTTCTTTGCTATTTCTCTAATTTTCTGTCGCTACAAGGAAATTGCAGCTCTTCCACTCACTTATTGTACCGTTGTGATAAAGGCCCTTCCTCACTCTGGCATCGGATGCACAGAGGAGCTTTGTACATCTGATTTCCTTTTCCTCCATTTGTGTCAGCCTGATGAGATATTAAAAACTGGGAGCGAGGATGTTTTGTGCAGCCGTTCCTGGCCCTGGGAGGAACAAAGATGACCTGGCTGGTGTGGCATCCATCCTTGCACAGGGAGACTATCAACTCGGTGCTTGCTGGGGCTGGGATTACGTGTCACTCAATCTTGTCAAAAATTCTATGAATATTCAATGAGGATTTTAATGTATTGTCATCAAGGAAGCAATTTCTGTGTAGTCATATTAAGCATGTTGTCATCTCTGCAGTTTAAATACATTGTTTTGCCCATGAAGTGACCTTAGGCAATTTTAAAATGGTCTCGTTTTTTCTCCATTTGCCTTATACCAAATAAATTAGTTTTACCTAATAGGAAAGAATCTAATATGGATCTAACACATTTGTATAGGGAGAAGCACATTTTAATAAATAATCAGGGTATTATTCTACGTGTACTAGGATTTATCTTTCCTGCTTAATGCTTACACAGAAGGTTTGAGATATGGTCAGGTTGGCTGCAGTCAAGTTGTTCTCTAAGCAAGGTTCCATAATGAGTTCAGTTTTCAAAGGGGGGGCTGTTAATTTATCTCCCTCCTTGGACTGCTGATGATGTTTAAATCGCTGCCTGCCTCATCGTTGTGTGTTTAGGTGCTGTTTAAGCTTCATTGCCCAGGCGAGGTTCTCATTTGCATAGATGGTGTATAAGTGTATTTTGTTGGGCATGGATTATTGTAGGAAAATGAAATGGGTTCTACTAAAGTTAAGATTTTGAAGTTTGTTTTCTTGTGGACTTCCTAGATTGCAGGTTTTTTTATAAGTGCATATCTCTGTACATAGTGAGAATATGAACATTGTTTTTTGGAGAGCAGTGCTGTGATGATTCCTTATTGCATATGTCCTAAATAACGTATTTTTCTTCTGAAATCAGAACAAACTATTTCAGGATATACAGAATGTGGCATTTTAAACTGAAATGTGAACAGCAGGGCTTTGTTAGTCACGCCAACGGTTGTACTGGGAACAACAGGTGTATTGTTGGGTGGACTGGAACAGTGGGATGTCTGATGTGTAGTGAAATCAAGGGAGAAAGCATTAGGGTGTGAAAATACTTTGTTAAAATGCTGTTCATTAGAAAACCTGAAAATCCTGAAAAGTACAGAAAAGTACATTTTGCTTTACAGCAATTTGAGAAGTAGACTACTTATTAACTCAATTAAACAGCGTTTTAAGTTGGGAAGAGGACAGTGTATTCAGAGCTCCAAAGTGTACCTCTGGGCCAACACTTTCAAAATTAACTGGAAAATTTTGGTACCTTTTATGTTTGTGTGAGAACAGGAAAGTATCTGATGTTTCAGAGGATGGATTATCATCACTTCCTGGCCCAAGTAGTAGTCACTTTTAAGAAATACAGACTTTGTTTCTAAGGATACTGAGACACTTTCTTAAAAGTGATGGTGTTCCTGCACCAAATGGCCTAGCACTGGAGGAGAGGTTTTTGCCAAATTTGCAAGATGAGATTCACAGCCTCCAGCTTTGCAAGTTTGACTTGAGAAAACTTCCCTTAGTACCTTCCCAGGGTTGTTTCCTCTCTCCTATGAAAGCTATCAAACTAACTCACTGATAAGAACCTTCCAGAAGTTTATTTTCCTTGACTTACTTCATGTGTTAGTTATGTGTGTGAGTAGTAATGCTCTTTGGTCATATCCTTTGCACATGGATAAATATGCTGGATATATGGATAAAGCTGAACTGTGTTTATGGGTGGATGCATCTGAGGACTTTTCATGACAGGCTGTGAGGTCTGTTTCCTTCAAAGACACTGAGATGGCCATTTGTAAACAAACACATAATTCCTTATGGAAAAGGATTGATAAAACCAATACTGACTGATCTAAATCATCATGATAACCCCTAATGTTATTTCTTGTTCATTGACTCATTGAGATCATTGTGATAATCAAATATTTCTCATTCCTATTCAGACTGGAGAAGGAAGAACATAACACCTCATGCACCTCGTGATACAAATCAATCCACGGTGTCATTGGTATTTTCTAGGAATTATCTAAATCTTGAAAAGCAGGTGCCTGACCTCAGGAGTGAGGCCTTACAAGTGCTGAGTTTGGTCAGGCAAGGAAGGGCTGTCCTTAGCTGAGAGCAGTAGGTGATGAGTCCTTCAAGGCTGCCAATTAGCCCTGTGCTGTGAACATTTGAAAAGATGAATATTTTATGTGTGTTAGGCCAAATCCCAGATAAAGATTAGTTGTGTTGTATCTGGGACAAAAGAATTTTCGACCATGTTTGCACTAAAAACCCACATATGTGCTGCTGCAGCCATGCCTGGAGGATGGAAAAGGTCAAGAGCCAAGGCAGGGAGGGAATAATTCCAACACAAATGATGTATCCAACCTTGGCTCTGCGGGTGATGGCTTTTCTCCCATAGTCCAGACATTAGAGACACAGAGAAAAAGGGTTGGACTTTTGCAGTGGAAAATGCAAGGTTTCACTGGGAGCACTGGCATTGCTAATTTTCATCAATTAAGTTAAGGGTTGGATTTTCTAAACACAGCACATCTGCATTGGATTCTCTTCCTAAGAACATGTGCAATAATGTGCAGGGTCCCAGGCTGTGTACAGTGATTTTCCATTGTTTTGGGGGAGTCTTCTCCACTGAGCTGTTCTGCAAATGGAAGTGGATTAAAGAAAAAGTAGAAAAATTGTTCAGATTGATGATGGCCAAACAAAATTGAAAGGACATCAAGCTTCTCCAGTTTCTGATAGAGAATATTTACAATATAAAGCAATATGAGGTTTCTTTAAGCTTCATGTTTTCAATCTCTTCCCCTTTTTTAACATTTCAAAAGCCTCGTGGTAAAGTCAAAGCAGACTAGTACAGAATTAACAAATCTGACTCTAGTATGCCTGCAGGGCTCTGGATATACATATAAAGTAGTAATCCTGTCTGAAGTGATTTCTTCTGAGTTGCTTAGAAAGTCTTTTGACGACTTTGCGTGTTTAAAAGCATTTATTGTTGCGGTCAGAAGAAACGATATTTTTCTCATGATTTCCACTGAGAAAAGACTTTGTGATTTTCTGCTGTTTCTAACATCTTGCAAAGTCCACAAGCTATTAGTACTGAGGCCCAGGAGAAGGAGTTGTGCTTCATGGCATTACTGAACTTTCCCTGAAATGTGTGTTAGATTTCAGTACTGCAGACATTAATTTCATATTGTTTTGCATTCTAACCAAGTATTCAACTGTATTGTTTAAGCTGGCTGTATTACACAGTTGCACTTGGGTTTTAAATGAGTGCATAAATATTTGCAGAGAAGAGGAAAAAATTCCTTACTTGTAGAAATGAGTTGTTTCTAATTAATATAGAATCTATACACATTGCTTTTCCTTTCAGCCTGTAGTTAATTGCTGTCTCACTGACTTTTCAAAGCCAGACATCTATAATGCCATCAGCTGGAATTCTAGAGAAGGATTTTAGGGATGTGCATAAATAAAAGTATTGAATAATTAGTAAGCAGTGTATACATAGTATTTCATAAAAAAGTTCCGTGAGCTTTTCTTTTGCCGCGTGAGAAACTGAGGAACAGGGGACGAACATGAAAGATCTTAATGAAAACTGGAATTTTAACTTTTAAGTCTCTGTGTTCAGTTTCGGGCCCTACATGAAAAGAAAGACACTGAGGTGCTGCAGCAGGTCCAGAGAAGAGCTGGGGAAGAGTCTGGACCATGAGTCTGGTGAGGAGCAGCTGAGGGAGCTCACCCTGAGAAAAGGAGGCTCAAGTGGGACCTTACTGCTCTCTACATCTCCCTGACAGGAGGGTGCAGCCAGGTTGGGGTTGGGCTCTTCTCCCAGGTGACAAATGACAGGACAAGACGAAATGACCTCAAGTATCACCAGGGGTGGTTTGGATTGGATATTATGGAAAATTTCTACACAGAAAGGGTTGTCATGCATTGGAACAGGCTGCCCAGGGCAGTGGTGGATTCACATCCCTGGAGATACTTGAAAGACGTGGACATGTGGCACTTGGGGACATGGCTTAGTGGTGGCCTTGGCAGTACTAACAGATGGACTCAGTGGTCTTGGAGGCCTCTCCCAAGCTTTTCTGTGATTCTCTATATTTTTTTAAAGTTGGTCTTGGTCACCCTTCGCTCACTCCCTGCCCTCTCCCTGTGCAGAATTGTTGGGTTCTGGTGGGTAGCACAGACCTTCTGCTGCCCCGACTGTAAAAGACAGACCAAAGGAGACCCACACTCCCCCACCCCCTCCCCACCCCTCGTTATTTAATTTACAGTTGGGTTTGGGAACACTTGCAGCTGTGTGAGGAGATGCTGTGGGAATGCTCCTCTGGATGGAGCCCATTTTGTTCTTACACAACAGGTACCAGGAAGAGGCGAATTCTGCTGTTGTGCTGCTACATCCACACTCTGTTATCTTGCTAAACAACTCCATTTTGACTGTTATTCAATACAGTTATTCAGTGTTCCTCTGGAACATTGTTCTGTTTGCAGTGTTCTTGTGTGACCTTAGATGAATAATGTGGGAGCTGTCAAAGTGTAAAATTAGGCACATTATAAAAACATCAATGGAAAAAAAAAAAACTGTTGGTGTTGGATAGTATTTTCCTCAGTAATAGCTTTAAAAAATAAAATTCAAGAGACTTTTATCTCTTTAGAAATCACACTACACTGACAACAGATACACAATTCTGATTTCTTTAGATTTACGTTCCCTGTTATTACTTAGCTGCCATAGAGATAGATATGTGATACCTTATAGAGCCTGCATATGCTTTGAGATTTGAGTTGTGCAATTATCTAATAGTGTAATTTGAAATACTGAGTGTTTGTTTTCACTTTCCAAAAAACGTCATTACTGTTCTTTATACGCTGTTTGGCAGCTTCTACATCTTAAACTGCTCTATCAGAGGATGTGAGAGACATTCCCCCACCACTGAGAAATGCATTGACTAATATGATCTGAATAAAAAAGCAGAAGCTTAAACTTTTAGCTATATTTGAACATTAAAATGTTATGAATGGCAGCACCATGTAAAACCAAAGTACTGACTAGTTTGGCTCATTGCTTCTGAAGGGATCAGGTACTACAGGAACAATTTCTGAGCAGAGCAAGCATATTCCACAAGCCCTGAATTGTAAGGAGATTGTAACTCCAGAATAATACTGAGCTTGGTATCATAAAAATTACTACTACCTCTGTTAAGATCCTGTTGCAAAATGAATTTTATATTCTGGCTCTGTTCTATCTCCTATTTTTTTCTTTATCCATATTATAAAAGGAAGAAAATTTCAGCATTACTGGAATATTTTCCTCTGCCTCTCATTCACAAGAATACCAGAATTTCCAACCCCTACCACGCTTTTTATCTAGTCACATTTAAATGTGCTTTTGACAAGTGAAAAATCAAATTGCCAGACTTAAATAAAAAGCAGCAGTCCCCTACTTACTATAGCTCTGCATGTGCTTAACTTTGAGCAGCCAAAAAATTATCAGCGCGGCAATTACTTTATGTCTTCCTTTCCTCCAGAGTGAATGGCATTTAAGGGATGTGCACATTTCCACTGTGCATCTTAACCAGCCCACACCTAAGCTGCAGGGGGCAGGGGGGTAGGACAGAGGTGACCTCTGCTCACCAGGGCTGCAGGTTGGTCCATTAAGGTGCTAATGGGATACTTCTGGTTTGCTGCAAGCCCAGGAGTTCTGTGCTCTCAGCCACCTAAAAACACTCCTGCTGTTTATGTAGTGTCCACCTCTGAGTATGGAGCACTGTTCAGCTGTAGCTTTCACATTGTTACACTGTTTAGCACATTTGTTTCAATGCCTGGAGTTCAATTACCTGGAACTGGTTGCTTTAGGAGCTCTACGGGTTTTTCAAAGGGGTGACTTGGGTGTTACTCTAGGTAGTAGATGCACTAAGGATCTCTTTACTTCCCACTTAGTCCCAGTTTCTGATTCGGTGGTGAAATATGATTCCCTCTAGGGGTGTAATAGAAATACCCTGGAAAGACTCTTTTCCTTAACAGAATTTGATTTATTAAATAAGCACCTGTGTCCATAAAAATCTACATATGGATAATCTATTTGTACACAGATTTACTATGATGTTAAGTGTAAGAAAATCCTCCCACTTCTTGTTTTTCATTATACTGTCAAGAAATAAAGGAATTTGAACTCTGAAAACCCTTCTCAGAATACTCAGAATAACATTTTTCTGTTGCTTAACAGTGTAAATGACAAAATAGTTCTTAGGTTTATAGCATATTGCAGCAGGGAAAATGCTCTACAGAGCTGGAGTAACTAATTTAAGTAAAAGTGAACACAACTAGATATGTCTATAAATGCAAAGGACAATTTCTGGATAAAAGTTCATGAGATTGACCCTGGTAAATACTTTTTCACTCATATTTTTATCTTCCTTTTTTTTATTTGGTATTGTTATTATAATAGGTGGGATGAATTGCCTGCTGCTGCAGAGCCGGCAGATGGAGCAAAAGAGCACAATAAATAGTTGGATAAAAATATCCTGAATGCACTCAGTCCGAGCTGGGGGAGGGGAAGTGGCTTCAACCCTTTTTATGCTCAGTATTTGTCCAGTGCCATGGTTTCCCATCTGTCTAATCTTGCTCCCATTCTGCCTATAGCCATCTGCATCACTTGCTCTAACTTTTCACATAATGACCATTTCACCCCAAAAGGACTCAGGTTGACTTCGCTTCTTTGTGTAAACATTTTGCTGGTCTACTTCTGTATGACAGTGCCCATGATCAAGGACTGATTCAGTTTTCCAGAAAAGTTCGGCTTTCAGAAAATTTGAAGTATAAATATTGTCCTGTGAACATCTCAGTTGATTAAATCAGTATGGTATCTTATTTTTTTATGTGATTAGCAACAAAATTAAGATTTTTTTTTTTTGTAGGAAAAATACATTTTGTTATAAGGAGAGAGTTTAATTGTAAATCTGTTCTGGTAGGTCAGTGGTAAGTGTTCAGTGTTTTTCCAACAGCTTTTCAGCTCTATGGCCACTCACTGTGTAAACAAATGGTAACAGAAATATTAACAGAAACATTAACACCATTTGCAGTGGAATAAAACAGTTTGCTCAGAATAAGGTTGTATACATGCATAAAGGGAATGGAAGCTGTTTGCCACATACATAAAATGAAGAACAATCTCAATGCTTGTTAAGATTTTTTATATAATTTGAGCCTATTGTTTGGATTTATTTAAATGCACTGTGTGCTTAGATGTCTTCAGAGATGTCACTGTGTGATATTTTATTGCTGTGAACCTGGGAGCAGTTAGTTCTGTATGGCTACACGTATGTTGTACTATAATTTGCTGAAGGCAGGTGGCTGAACACAGATATGCGGAGGACTTTCCACCCATAAACCGTGACAAACACTGCACTTTCCTCACTGTCTGTGACTTCAGATTTTATTCTCTTGTTACGCAGCTAAGAAATTACTGAAGCATCTCTTGAGGTGACAGTACTATCTTCTGGTCACAGAATTAATATTTGTTTTGTGACATGGATCACTTATAGGTGTATATACAACCTTACTAAAAGTGTCACAGTCTTGGTGAGCTCGTATGAGACCTCGTACTCAGCCCCAGCTTGAATCAGAGAACCACAGAATGGTTTGGGTTGGAGGTGACCTTAAAGCTCGTCCAGTCCCACTGTCTGCCATGGGCAGGGACACCTTCCACTAGACCTGGTTGCTTGAAGCCACATCCAGCCTGGCCTTGAACACTTCCAGGGATGGTGTATCCCCGGCTTCTCTGGGCAAACCTGTCCTAGTGTCTCTTCACCCTCACAGTAAAGAATTTCTTCTTAATATCGAATTTAAGCCTACTTTCTTCCAGTTTAAAGCCATTCCCCCTTGTCCTAGGTCTTGTGTTGCAGTTTATAGTACCACAGCAAATTTCAGCAGGCTGAGTTAGTGTTTACTAAAGACCCTCTGAAGACAGAGTAACTTGTCAAAGCCTTGCTTTTCAGGCTCTCTCCACTACATTCTCCATTTCTGTTAATTTATCTCTGCATTTTTTCTCGTTTTTTACACAAAACACTGTTCCTCATTCTGTGCCATTTGACACCCAGGCAGCAGTCTCCATCCCTCCCTACCGGAACAGAGAAAACAGTTCATCAGGTTACACTTGAGATTCGTGGAAAACAGTTTTTGCTGTCTTAGCAGGGTGCTGTGGAAGTCCCCTTCAAAAGCAGCTGTGCTACAGCAGTGCAGGATACTGCTGTGTAAGTAGACACATCCCACCCTCGAGTTAATACTCTTGTGTTACCCTTGTTAGTAAGATAAGATTGCTGTTCCCTTGTAATTTATAATAGCAATCATGTTGACCCTTGACTTGAGGGTCTTTCACAATCCTTTAATTTCTTCTGGCCTGTTTGATTACACTAGAGTTGAATTTAGTAGTGTGAGGTCTTAAGCTCAGATAAAAGAGTTAACTTGGTCATGTCAGCTGGGCCCAGGTGCTTGAGGATTTGAATTTGGAGGTGTAGAGTATTTGAAGGTCAGAGTTATAAATGCTACTTGTATCTTGTGTTCTCAACTAAAGTGAATATGTGCTTTGCCAACAGAGGTGAAAAGAAACTTGCAGAAGGGGGGTGGGAATGAGCAGCCCCCCCTGGAATATATAAATTGGCTAAGGTGGGAAATCAAGGGCTGATGAGGAAAAAGTGGCATGTTAGAGATGTAGGGATTAGGAGGGAGTAACCAAAGAGTTGTGCTGATTTAATCTTGCAAAAGTAAATTCAGATGACAACTGGATGATAATAGAAGAAAATCTAAGTGAAACTGCCTTAATCTAAAAGTGGGACTGCCTTAATCCTGGATGAAGTTGAGATTAAATTTGGTTAAGCCCAAAATGCCTATTTTCTTTCCCAACAGGCTGATTTTGGAGAAGATGGCTAATGACATTGAAGACAGAGAAACAGCAATTATTAAATGCAAAATACAGCTACAGTTTTAACAGGAGAAGCAAAGCCTATTAAAAAGGCTGCTGACCTGTTAGTCACACCTCACTCACATCCTTTGGAAGGGGGTAGAGGAAATAAATAGAGTCTGATCTAGCAGATAGAAATGTCCTAAAGTCTAGTCTGAGTTTACTAAAATAAGTAACTGATACTTCTGCTCAGTCTGGGCTTCAGTGAAGTGCTTAATAAGCATCACTTCAGGAAATTGTTAGTGAAACTGGAGGCGATTAAAATTATTTAAAGGATGGTGAGTATGATAGAGGATTTGATGTAAAGAACTAAGGCAGAAAGGGGAGTTTGAGTGATGTATGAATTTGTCCTGGTGTGTATTTTGTTTAGTATTTTCAGTAGGGATCTTGCAGGAAGAGGGGTCATATACCATATGTGGGGTAGGACAGAATTACTGATGTGTAGTAAATAATCAGAATATCTGTGAGGAAGATAATGAGGATGAGTAAAATACAAATAGCTTTCAATTTCATACCATGAGCTGCAAGGATTTGTGCTGAAATACTACTGTTCAAGCTTCTCAGCCTCACATTATCCCACAGTTGGAAATGACACAGGAAGATACTGGTTGCAGTAGATGGTGCAGGTTACCTGCCAGCCACTAATGAAATGTAGCCATGAGAGAGGCCAAGGGCAGTGCTCTGTGTGAGGAAATTCCACTGAAGAGAGGAAAATCATAATGCCACTGAATAAGGCTTTTGTGCCATTTCAGACCCCAAGTGTGTGTTACTCTTGTCACCACGTTCACAAATGAAGAATTCATACCAGGACAGGGCAGGGAAGATCTGCTCAGGTGATGGAGGAAAATGTGGGCATGGGTGTCCTGGATCGAGCGGCTGGCAGCAGGCAAAATGTGGGCTGAGAGCATGTGTATGTTTGCTGTCTGCAAGGATATCAGAGAATTGAAGAAGGAGGGAGTTCGAGGAGTTCCTTCAGCTGAATGCCAGCATTAGCATAAGAAATAAATTGATGTAAACTGACAATTACTGCTTTCAGGCTTGAGGCTGGGAGGCTTCTGACCATGAGTGATCGTTCTGACAGACGCAGTGGGTCTGGATACCAAGCTGTCTTTAATGTGATTTATTTTTAAAAATTAATTGTGAATGGTAGTTGAAAACTGGAGTCAGTGATTCAAAAGGTCCTGTTCAGGCTTAGGTGCCTCTAGTCCCAATAGTATCTGGATTACATTATAACTTAGACTGAGTTAATATAAACCTTTATGCATTTATTTATCCTGTTTCTGGAATCTGCTGAACTGACAGGAACAAACAGAGAATAAAACCTAAGCAGCGTTTCAGAGTTCAGCTGCCCATTACTAACTCCACGTATGGTAATGTGACATTCTGAGGTGCATTTGGCAAAGGAATTGTGCTTTCATGCTTCTTTGAGCAAAGTTTCAGGTTGTCTTTGCCTCAGGATATGGGATCTTTTTAATTTTTTTAAAAAACTATTTTACTTTTAAACCCTAAACAAAATGGTAGGCAAGCCTCTGTCTGTGTTAGGGTATGTCTGCACAGCTGTGCAAAAAGAGATAATGGCGTATTCAGCTTTTGGCGAAAATTCAGTACTTTTCATCTGTCATCAGAGGTTGAAGCAGTAATGCAAAGTGATACTGGAAAAGCATTATTCTGCTACAGTGACAGCACCATTAAAATCAATAGAATAGGGCTTTTTTTTATAATCCCTGCTGCAGTAAAAGAATTAACATGCCCGTTAGTTGTGCAAAAGCAGGAAATCATCTGGCTCTGTGCTTGTTTGTGGTGAGTTTGGGTTTAGGAGGCTTTGCCTTTCTTTTAAGGAACAATATATCCTGCCTAGGGCTCCGAGTTCTTAAAAACAATAACTTAAAGATACATCCACTTTTTGGGAGGGATGGGTGATCTGATTTTGTAAATCCCTTACACATACTGGTTATAAAGATTGTTTTGACCACAGTGTACTACTATATCTATAGTCATGAGTAATCTGTAGTTAAAATCCATGGAGATACATACCCTGCTGGATAGAGCTGTCACAAGGCTGCTGAGTAAGTCTTCACCAATTGTAAGGTATCCCAGTGTGGGCTTGGTTGTTTTTTAGCAAGCTCTATTTTTCATGGCTTTATAACTGAGATGTGAAAACTGGTTTAAGCTGAAAATCTGACTTTTAACAATGTTTTTTTTCTCCCTATTTCTAAAAGAAACACATTTTTACGTCTTACCTGAGCTAGATGTACATTTATTTTAAATTGGCCTGTAACATACATTACCTTCTGTGAACCTATTTAAGGAAATAATTTATACTTAACTCATATCATAGCTTAGTTTATCAAAGAAAGTAGTTTTATTTAACTAGACTTAGTAGAATCAGTGTTAGACAGCTAATTATTTTCAAAGGCTGGGTTTAATTAGCTTGCTTGAGATTACAGACAAAATCTATGGCATAAAAGAGAATTGCCAACTTCTTATCTTTCCCACAAGGTTATAAAAATATTTTGTTACAGTTCTTCAAACACAAGTCTGTATTGAACCAAAACAATACTACATTTATTACCATAGTAATTCAGACTGTTGAACTGTGGTTTCCAAAGGTGAAAGGCTGATACATTAACCCACTGATCTGCAAGCATATGAGAGTTTGTGAGAAATGTTCCATATCCTTCTCCTCCAAGCAGTGTGGCAGAGAGCAGGATAAAATGAGTGGGAACAAATGCTAGAGTTAGCTGAGCCCTTTTAGCAGAAAGTGAGGGGTTTTTTTGTCAGGAGGTACACAAAGAATCGGTTGTGGGGTTTTGGTGGTATGTGAGATTTTCTGAAGAAATCCTTGAGGTCTCAACCATCAGTTCTCCAAACCTGTCTCAGTTAGGCTGGCTTTTATTTCATAAAAATATGTCAGCTTAAAGCAACTGAAGTCTGAAGAATGGATCATTGATTCCAAAGTTTTTCCATGGGCATTCTGATTGCCTTCATCATTTCCCCAAATCTGTTTATTTAATTTTTGAGGTTAATGGCCTCTATAGAATCAAATTCCTCGTCCCAGACCATGGTGCTTGCGTGCCTTAGCACTGAGAGCTGCTCTCTGTAACTGCGCCTCCACACTGGCTGTCCCTGTCTGCTGGATGTTGGTGTTATTTTCACCAGCCATAACCACAGTAGCCTCATCCGTACTTCACCTTTTCTTTTATCTCCTGTCCAATGCCTCTGGGCAAAAGCACCCATCCTTCAATTAGTTCTAATGGGAGGTGGATAGAACATCAGAGCTTATAATATTTGAACTTCTGGAACTTTGTGCAATCCTCTTTTCATATGTAAATATTGTAACTTCAGAAAGCTGGTTAGTCGTTCATCAAAGCATATTCTTTCATAATTTCTGGTTTCGTATGATTTGCCTGACTTTCTCTGTGATGTTTTCCTGTTTATTAGATTAGATTATAACTCAGCCTTAGATGATAACTTATTTGGCAATGGATAGATACTTAGTAAGTCATTATGTAAGAAATTGCTGTTTAGAAGTCACCTCTGTTATAACCCTGCAGAAATGAGGGAAGTGAGCAGAAAAGTAGTTTAGGTCAAAAGCAAGCTGTCCTCTTTTCAGATCCACTAAAGGTTCTAGAACTGTTTTCTCAGCACTTCTTCCTCCTTCCAAGTAAAGTAACTTCTCCACCTTTATTTCGAGGGATTATGCTTCAAAACAGTTTTGTGGGGTTGTTTTGGTTTTGGAAGAGGGGTTGGGGTTTTTTTGTTTGTTTTGGTTTTGGTTTGGTTTCGTTTGGGGAGGTTGGGTTGTTTTGGGATTTTTCTGGGGGTTTTGTGTTTCTTTTGGTCACTTTTTGTTTTTTGGGGTGTTTGGTTTGGAGGGTTTTTTTTGTTGTGTTGGTTGGTTGGTTGGTTTAGATTTTGAGCGGGTAGCACTGAGATGGATACTGAGCACAGTATTCCTCTTTCTGCCTCTGGCCTGCTGTGCTCCTCTGTTAACACCTGGTAACCACTGCTCTTCTGTGAGCTGCTGGACCTCTTAGTGGACAAATTCAAGGTTCTTGTAAAATCATTGTTCTTTTCTGTATTGCTCAGTCTTTTCTCCACTTCTATCTTCACAGAGAGGTTTTGAAGCCTGCACACAAAGTACAGTTGCTAATGACTTCATTAGTAAAATCAGATTATTTTTTTCCTGGAACAGTGCTGCTAAATGTCTGGATGAATTTGTTGTATAAAGACACGAGATTTGGCACCTCTGATTTATGAAAGAAAGGAAGTGGTATGTGTATCTCTTCAAGCTCTGAAACAGAGGAGCAAACAGCAGAGGAAGGCCTCTGTTTACACTGGTACTGACAAAAGGATCTTCTAGGTTATAATATTTCATAATACATGAAAAAGAGCTTATGCTTGCTTTGTTCTTTGAGGGATGTGCTTATCATGAAAGATGTGACTGCTTTTGGGCTGGGACCTTAAAAAGCTTATTGGTGTATTACATCTCTGGAATCTCAAAAGAGAAAAGCAACTTAGATACCAATCTTGGCTCGGTTCTTTACTCTGAGAATACCCAGAAAGGCAAGTCTGTGCAGGAGAAGAACATTTTCCTTGCTTTGACTCTTCCTCTGATGGCATCTCAAGGCCACAGACAGGATTCCTGGAGTTGAAAGAAATGAATACTCTCCTCTTTCCCCAATTTCTTTTCATTCTGCACTTGTGTATCCTCTCTTAGTGCCCTCTCACAAGAAGAAACGGAATAAATTTTTAGCTTCAGAAATGGACAAGAAGTGCTTTCAAAGGATTTTATATCCTTTATTGTCTTCCCAGGGAAAATCAGGTACCCAAGTTTTTCAATATAAATTCAAGATCAGATGGTATTATAAGACAGGGCTATTTTATGAAGCTCAGGACTAGAAGAAACGATTGATTTTCTGAACACCTGAAGAGGTGCCTCCTCTCCTTGTAGGGAATAGTTTGTAGTTTCTGAAGAACAATTTCTGTAAGTACAGGTATCTGATATTTTTCTGTCAACAGCACAACAACAAATGCGTTGGCAGAGAGTTTTTGCAGTGATTGGGGAAGCATCTAAATTTGATTGGTGTAAGTGCAGGTTTACTGAGGGATGGAAAGTTTGGAGCTGGTTAGTTATTAGCATCACTAAAAGCATTGATGCCAAGTCTTGACAAGGACAGGGCTCAAAATGTAGCTGCTTCATGAGTGCCCATTTAGAATAGAACAGGTTAGAATTTAAAATTCAATAATGAAATAGAGTATGCAGATGAAAATTTTAGGAGTGATAAAAGCCTCCAGTTTGATGGTATGAGGAGGACTGACAATGCAAGTCAAAAGTAAACATATTTTTTCCTTGCTTGCAGAAAATTTGCTCTTCAAACATCAGGTGCTTGGACAACTTCCAGAGTCAGGATGTGGACTAGATTGACCAATTTTCAGCAGATAAATCTTTGGATTCCATTTTTACTGACTCTTCAAAATGTTAATGATTTGCTATCTGCAGACTTCAGAATATTTCTCAGGGACTGGAACACTGCCGAACTTATGCCGAGTCTGAAAAAATGATTCTTAAAGCATTTCAGTTTAAAACCCCATAATTCATCTGAGTATGAGCTGGGAAAGTGGCCCATAGCATACTGCAGATGAGAGCTCATAGCTGTGCTTCTGGGGTTTCAGTCCTCTTCAGCAAAGAAATGGGAAATCTTTCCTTAAGGGTTTGACATCAGTAATGGAGATAAGAATTTAGAAAATTGGAGAGGGGGAATTTGGCATGCTGTACTTAATGAATAGTTTTCACCCATAAGGATGTGATTAATCCAGCTGTCTAAAGGATGCATTTTATTTAAGTATTTAGGTGTCTGAGGATGCAACAATCTCTAGGTGGGAGATTACAGGTGAGTTGGGAATGAGTTGGTATTGCTTAGGTAAAACGTTTATTTCCAGGCCATGTTATAAAAATAGCTAATTTGCCAATAAAGCAGTCAGGGCACTTCCAGGAATGGGGCATCCACAGCTTCTCTGGGCAGGATCTTAAGAGTGCTTCACTGCCGTTTGAATAATGAATTTCTTCCTAAAAGCTAATATAAACCTGCCCTCTTTCCGTTTAAAACCATTGCCCCTTGTCCTGCTACTATCTGTCCCTCCTTTTTATAAGCCCCTTTAAGGTGGGTTTTGATGTTGTTGTACAACTGATATCTCATAAATCCATTAGGTTTATGAGAAACGGAACTGTTTTGTCTGCCCAGTTTGATAAGGAGGACCCTTAGGGGCTGTACCAAGATTTGTTTTGGTGGTGTCCCTTCTTGTGGTTCTCTTGTGCTGATTTATATCTTCTAGATCTTTTTCCAGGGCCAAATTTTTAGGGGGTTTTTTTGTACAAGAGGTAATCAAGTCCATTGGGAGTATTTAGGTGCAGTATAAGTATGGAAATGACGAAGTCGGTGAAGTTTTGTGGTCTGGAGATTTGTGCAGTCAGCTAAATGAAATGCCTGGTAGTGAGTTGTGTGAGGCTCAGCTCTGCACCAGGTATGTGCCCACTCAGCTCCAACCTGGGCAAAACCAGGGGCCAGTTACCTGGCCACCCATAGGTGCCTGCAACATTTACACATAGATAGATAGATAGATAGATACATACATACATACATGCATACATACATACATATATACATACATTTATATACACACAAAACAGTATCGTATAATATGCTGAGTTCGAAGGGACCCACAGGGATCATCCAGTGCAGCTCCTGGCCCTGCACAGCACCATCCCCCAGAGTCACACCCTGTGCCCCAGAGCATTGTCCAAACACTCCCTGAGCTGTGCCAGGCTGGTGCTGTGACCACTGCCCTGGGGAGCCTGTTCAGTGCCCAGCCACCCTCTGGGGGAAGAACCTTTTCCTGATATCCAACCTAAACCTCCCCTGACACAACTTCAGGCCATTGCTCAGGTCCTGTCACTGTCACCACAGAGAAGGGATCAGTGTCTGCCCCTCCTCTTCCTCTCATGAGGAATGTGTAAGTGCTCTGAGCTCTCCCCTCAGTCTCCTCCAGGCTGAACAGGCCAAGTGCCCTCAGCCTCTCACACGGCTTCTCCTCAAGGCCCTTCTCCACCCCTGTGGCCTCCTTTGGACACTCTCTAATAGTTTAATGTTTTCCTTTGACTGTGGCTCCCAAAGCTCCCCCAGCACTCGAGGTGAGGCTGCCCCAGCCCAGAGCAGAGCAGGACAATCCCCTCCCTTGCCCGGCTGGCCGTGCTGGGCCTGATGTCCCCAGGACAGGGATGTCCCTCCTGGCTGCCAGGGCACTGCTGGCTCATGTTCGACTTTCCACTGACCAGGACCCCCAGGTCCCTTTCCCTGGCACTGCTCTCCGGCCCCTCATTCCCATCTGTCCGTACATCCAGGGCTGCTCCATCCCAGGTGCAGGATCCGGCGCTTTCCCTGGCTGAACCTCACACGGTTGGTGACTGCCCAGCCCTCTCGTTTGTGGAGGTCTCTGCAGGGCCTCCCTGCCTTCGAGGGAGTCAGAGTCCATCTGCAGAGGAGCACCAGCCCAGGGCTCGTAATTACAGCAGCCAGGGCTGCACCTGGTGCCTCTGTGGATATTGAGTATACCTGTGTGTAGAAAGAAAATGAACATTCATGTGCACACAGAGAGATCCATTTATTTTGCTTTTCTAATACTTTATTGACTTTAAATTAAAACAGATCTCCTACAATTTGAACTTTTAAGGGACTAGTTATTGTCATTCTGCTGTAATTGCTCTTTAATGCCATTTGAATAACAATCAGAAAGGGGAAAACAAAATTTATGTGCAGTTAAACAGCTGCAGCTGCACCAAACACAAATGTGTGAAAGTTTCCAAATAGGAACTTTAATTTGGCAGTGATTTTGGCAAATAATTGTCCTTTTAGTGCAGCTCAACATCTGTGTGTAGTTTAAAGTTTTGTTACCTCTTAGATAATTAGCTGCCTAGCTTTCATTGTGTTTTAATGTGGTAAAAGACCCCAGTATAAAATATTCCAGGTTTAAAAATAGCAAACTGTGTTGTACTCTTGTTAAATTTATGTGCCTCTCCACAGCCATCACTAACAGGCATGAAAGTATCTAAGCTGTGTTCCTTATAAAAGAGCATTTCAAGTAGTAGTGTACGAGAACATACATGGGGGATAAGCAATAGGCACACACCCCCTTCCCACACTTGGCTGGAAAATGTGTTATTCTTTGAATTGTCATTGAATCCCAGTGTACCTGCAAATGTACAGTTTTACTTTGAAAAAACAGTGTGCAGTTCTCCAGAGATAGATATTTTTGCTTGAAGAAAGCAACCTGCAGTGATTTTGGAGTGTATGTATGGCTCTGGGAGTCCCATGTGTGCAACAGCTCCTCTTAAAAGCACTAATTTCTAAAATATGAACTTTGACTCACAATCTGCAGTTTTTATGGAGACACTTTACAATTCCCTGTAAATACACATCAGAGCAGAGCTGCTGTTCCATCAGATAGATCCTTCCACACTGAAGCAGGGGAGCAATTTAATGAATCCAATGGGAGACCAGCATAAACCCTGATGATGAAATAATGAAATAATGAGTTACACAGCAAGTGGTGAACATGTAGGCCTTGGTGCCTTGGGAAATTGTGGCGTTAGATTATATCTGCTCTACAGACTGAAAAATGGGCAGAACAAGTTTTTGGACATCTGATCCATGGGCACCAACAGCAAGAGTTGGGGACCTACCCTCCAACAGCCCCAAACTCAGCAACTGTGGATGGTGGAACAATCCAGAGGACTGCTGCAAGCTGTATTTTCAGCACTGAATTTCCAGCTCCCTTGGTAACCTAGTCTTCTGTACATTAGCAAAGAACTGTGTTTCAGTGTTGTGTATTTGTGAGTTTTAAAACATCCCACACCACTGATGTGACCTTTCAAATATGTAGGAAGTGCAAAATCTGAGGTGCCAGCCCTGGAGTTGTCCACTTAACCTTAATCAAATATCTCAGTATTTCAATCTCTAAACCATTTTCTTTTAAATATCTGTGACATTAATAGCTTGCTCTGAGAACACCTGTGACATTAACACTGGGATTTAGGCTTTTGAGTTCATTCATCCTTCTGGGAGGTGGACAAGCTTCCTTTTGGCTCTTTGAGTGCAGGGTGAGTAGGCAAAGCCCTATGTGAAGAACAGGCTCAGATCTGAAGGTAAAAATGAGTAAAAACTTCTGTCAGGTTTGAAAAAAACACTTTTCAACCATACTTATGTCTGCCTTGTAAAGTGTTAAATCTCTTTGAGTCCTTTGTAAATCAAATAAGCAACTACGCAATCTACAGAAATCTCTAGCCAGACTTTCTTTCTCTTTGGATATTTCCTGTGGTCTAGCCAGAAAATTTTGGAAGAGAATCACCTTATTCTTTTTTTTAATGTGTGTTTTACTGCCAGGTGAAGAGATTGTTGTCTTATGCTGCGGTTCCTTTAAGCCCCAAAGCAGAAAATTATTAAAGTTGGCCTTTCAGGCTATATGATTTTTATCTGTGTAGAGTCCTGCTCCAAAAATTGTTTTAAGCTCAATTAATTTCACCATTATTTAACCTCTTGTTTAAATGTGATAATGAAAAGAAAGAAAACAAAACAGACTCTAGTGAGAGGTGAATAATTCAACTTTTAAAAATCTGTTATAACTTGATTTCTTGGCCTTGATTTTTCCTCAACTGTGCAATTAAAGCACCTCCCAGTCTGTCCTTCTGATCACCAGATAATGTTTAAACTCCTTATTTCTGGCCTAACTGTACATATTTCCAGAACTAATCACTTCTTACTAGCCAAGGTAATTTATCTTTCTTAAATATTAGATGTTATTATTAAGACTTGCTCTGCTTGAAGAATCTGGGCCACTTCTTAGGTTTTAAATTAAGGTAAAAGGTGCCGTGTTTTCTCCTTGTGCTTTGATGTGTCATTGAGGTATCAGGAATGCTCAGCTTTCTGCCCCTCCTTGCCCCTCCTTTCCCCTCCAAGAATAAATTGTAAATGGTGATCCAGGTGGGGCTTTGGCGGGGCTTAGGGTAGAGGAAGGTGCATCTTGGTGATGACATGGAGCTCCAGACTAATCTGGCACAATTTGAGCAAGTATAAGTGAAATATGTTGGGTATTATTAATCCTCCAGCCATCAGCTCTTGCTTTGAAGGTCCCTGACCACCAAGTTATTCAACATTTGAAAAAATACTACGGTGTGGATATTTTGATCCTCGTGCTGTTGTGAGGCACTCAGCTTTGGCCATGGCCACAGGCAACACACTGAGTCCTTGCTCTGGCCCAGGACAAGACTTGGTCCAGTTTTAATCAGAGCAGATACCAACTGTAAGAAAGTAGTATTCCAAGGAACAGAGGAAGACAAGCTACAAAGAGTTCAGATTCAGGTCAAGAAGCACAACTGGGAAATATTTTGAAGTATACCTTTATGCTGCTGGGTTTTTTAAACAAATAATTTATCTTCCCCTTAGATGCTTTCATAGCTTCACTTTAATTTCTCTACTTCATGGCTTGATGGTTAATTTTCATATATTTAATTACAAGTATTTTGTTGCACTTTATGTTTAGATTTATAGAGCCAGGGTTTCTGAAAATTATGTAGTAAGTTCATTTTAAACAATTTTACTACTCCTCAGAAGGTTGAAATACACAGTAATATGTGCACTTGACAAAGTCATTTTGTGATTTCACCACACAAAGATAGTTTTGTGATGGATTTATTGTGTGGTTTGAGTAATTTTGGACAAGCCTCACACAGATTTTTATTTGATGTGTTTTTAATTTAAAAATATATTGGATTAAATAAAAGACATTATATATTAATGCATTTTTAAAGTATTACACTACTATTAAATCACAGTCTTTCTCATACACATATCATATAGACTTTGTAATATCAAAAATGAAAAACAGCTTATAGTCTTGAAAAGTAAAGATTGCCAGCATTTATCTGAATGTGACAGAGAGAAAAATTAATTGAAGGCAGCGAAAAAAGTGACAGTACATGGTAATATTTTTATCACACTCAAAGTCAGTAGATTTTCTTCATTTAGAGCTGGAAGTGTAACATATTCTGGTTTTCTCGTCAGTTGTAGCACAGACTGATTTATTCAGGCCTTCCTGATGCTGCTTTTCAGAGACATTATCATTTCCTATCAGCTGGAATGGGCTTTCATGAATTATGGGAGGCGAAACAGGAGGTTTGGGCTTTTGACACCCAGCTCCACTTTTCTGCCTTGTTCCACTCCTAAGTAGGCAGCAGCCCTGACATGCTTCAAGTCTGATTTTCATGGTGTTTGTGCATGAAAGACACATTCTAAATCTTTAATGTGCATCTCTATGTGCTGTCATAATTTTTTATTTGCACTGGTCAGGCCACAGATAAATATGCGCTTAATAAAAGAGAGGCTATTATTTTGTGTCTTATTTCTCTCTCTCATTGATGTAAATTATATTTTAGCAACATAATTTTGCACTTTTCCCCTCTCCAAATGTGCCTAGGTCAATAGTAACTGACAGAGATCCATAACGTGCAGGGCATTTGTTTTACCGAGTTGGAAGGAGGTGGCTAAATTTTTGGGATGGTTTTCAGTGTTTTTCTGTGTTTCTGATTCACACTTGTACCAAGATCACTTGGAAGCCAACTCAGCTGGCTTCTTGTGCCACTGCTCTTCCAGTCCTCCCCTCCTTGAGCTGATATTAGAACCAGCAGTGCCATAACCAGTGTTATTTTCTTTCTGGAACCATTTCCAGCAAAATGCAGAGGTCCAAGTCTGCCCCCTTGGGTTCCAGCATCTTTGGGGCTCTGGGCTCTGCATGTGACTGGCCTCAGAGGGATTGCTGTGTTTCCTAAGAGAGCTGCCCAGTACAGACTGTCCACCCAGAAAGGAAATAAAATGAAGTTACCTAAACCAGAAAAACTTTTAAAATTTCTCATTGCTGCCTTTTTCTCTCAGCCTGTTGTGCTTGACAATGCAACCGCCTCTGCTGATTGTTGTGTGAGGAGTGCCATGATGATTAAAGAGTTAAGGGTAAGAAAAGCACAGGAAATGTTATTGCTCTTTGGTTTTGCAAAAATGCTTTTTATTTTCAGTTGAGTGTGGAAAGGAATGAAGAAAAACGTAAAAAAATAGCCATCGTTGGTTTCCAAAAACACAAATCAAGTGTTATGCTCCTTGGTTTTTTTACAAGTGTCCTCAGGATCTGGGATGAGGAAGGAGGGGGAATTCTGTGAACAATTAAGTGTGATGCCTCGATGTGTATTGGAAATACCAATTTGAGGGGTCAAATTCCAAACTGTTCTGGTGTCAAAAGCTGACTGGTTTCATGTTACTGGCTTGGCCAGTGATGGATTTGTTTTCATCAGCCACGTCACTTTAACTGTCTGTGCCTTTTTTTCGCCTTTGCTTTATCTCCTTCATCTCTAGTGGGAGACATTTGCTCATTCTGACTTCACGCCATGGGGCTATGATTTCATCTGGCACATTTAGATGTTACCAGAATAGGGATAATAATAGGTTGTTTGGAAAAATTTTAAGATACCCTATTTCTCAGCGGGTTGATTTTTCAGCAATAAACGCAGGTTTCCAAGTTAATTTTGGTTCCATTGCAGTGTAAGTGCCTTCTGCTGCATGCAGAAGCTTCAGTTCTCACAGATACAGAATTCATATACATATATACACCTCCCAAAAACCTCCATGTGCACGTTTTTATTGGATGGGCTCTGGCTCAGAAATGGAATCACGCCATCATTGGGTGCATGTGAGATGTAATATATTTAATAAATAGGAAAAGCCCCCCATCTCATTTGGAGCTTATTTGCTGTCTCTTCAACTCCAAAGTCTGTAGTATAGTTAGCAGTGGTTGAGTCTTGCATGCATTCAGTGCAAGAAATTCTAGAAGCTGTTGAGTTTCACCATTACTAAATATAGAACTCACTCTAGCACTCTTCAAAATATTTAACAAAAAGGAAAGTTTGTTTTAGTAGCGTGTGACATTTTACAGTCTCAAGACATACAAAAGCTTTAGTTGTACCTCAATACTGGTTTGAAAATAAAGTCTGTAATGTGACTTGTAAAATAGATTTCACTATTGTATATACAAAAATTCTCCTAATTCTTTTAAAGACAAAAGTATTTACAGAGAGCAAAACTTGATACACAGTTGTACTTGAAACTGTTACTGTAAGAACATAATGTGAAAGTGTCCTGCTTTGGAAGGTGTCCTGATTTTTAGGTGTCTGCTAAGGAAGGCAGGAGCCTCCCTTGAAATGGAGAATGCAAACCTCCTCCCTCTGAATTATTATTATTTTGAAATAAAGCAGCTCTCAGGGAAAGATATGGGGATAGGAATAACAGTTCTTTACTAGGAAAATTAAAATAAAAATGTAGTAGTACAAAAAAACAACCAAACAGAAAGAAAACACTGATGGAATCAGAACACAACCTGACACCCTGTTGGTTAGGGTATTAGGAGCAGTCCTGTCAAGTCCTCCTGGAGTGACAGATGGGGTTCTGTTGAAGCAATGATCCTGCAGAAGGGTGAAGTTTTCCTCTGAAGGTCCAGTGGTGGTGAGATGAGTCTGGGAATCCAATACAAACAGTCTGCCTTTATGTTCTGACTCTCAGATTTTTATCCAGGTAGGAATGCTTGGCTCCTCCCCCTGGGTGGAGCATCTCCCAGTGGGATGATGTAATTGTATCAGTGATGCAGTGAGCCTCGATGGCCCATTAACAGCAGATATCCCCTGGAGTGAGGATGGGTGATGGAAGAGAGAAAGAACACTGCCCCACCTGGTTTGAACAGATGGAAATAGAATATGTAGTTTTGGTTACATCTTGCATTGCAACCTAAGACAAAAAGTGAGGTAGAACTAGTATAAAAACGTGTATAAATGATATAAAACTAGTTTGGGATTAACCATCTGCAAATATTCTATCACTCTAAACATAATGGACCAACACCAGGACTCAGGCATAATGTTAATTATTAAATGTGTTTGAAAATACAGCAAATGTATGTTTGCATGCCTGTAGCAGTTTCACCATACACATTTTTTATTTTTCATATTAAATAAAAGAGAATAGCATCTGCTTTTAAGAGAAGTTGTTTCCAGGAAAGAAAACAAAATAAAAAGAGGTGAAATGTGCAATAGCAGCAATATTTCACTTCTAACTGTAACTTTCCCTATAATCAAATAAGCTACAACTGCCAAGATATTTATCTCATTTGTCAGGACATCCAAGTTGTTTGTTATCCCCTACCTGAAATAAGTCAGCCTGTCCACTACATTATGTTCACTACTCAGTTGGCCAGAAGAAAACCTTCTTGGTACAGACAGATGGTGAAGAGATAGTAGGAACTAAATAAGTAAAACAAAATCACATCTAAACTTGTTATTTGTAAGTACATATTGGAGTTTCTTCCAGAGGTCATCTGGCTTCTTGCAGTTGCTGACTCCATTAAAAAAAATAAAACGGATTTTGTTTATTCCACTTAATTTGCATTATATGTATAGTGCCAATTTTTAGTCTGCTTTCTTTCAGGTTTTTTTTCTTTCCATTTTTTTCCTTTCCCAAACAAAAGAATTAGAATTTCAGCTGCTCTGTCATTTTTAAAAAATGAAGGAAAAAGAAGTGTGTACAGAAACAACCCCCACTACTCCCTGAACTTGCTTGTGTTACAGTGCAAAATTGTAACAACCCTTTTTTTGTCAAAGGGCTGATGAAACACCTGAATGAATACACTTCCACATAAATGACCAGTTAAAAATACTGTTCTCTTCCCAAGTTTTTATTTTTAAGATTTAAAGGTTTTCCAGAATCACGCTGACTATTGGCAGTGCGGAAATCAGGCGCAGCGGCAGGAGAAAGGGTTCTTGGAGGGAAGCTGGTGTTTGCAGCAGTGCTGGGGAACATACTGCACTGTCTGCAGGAAGCCACCAGAATGTGTCTGTAAAGGTGATGGTCCTTGTTTATTTTATAGGCCATTCTTCATTAGGGTGTCTCAGCCTGGGCAGAGTCATCTTCAATTGACAATGGCTCAAAAGCCATTTTTGTGGCTGTTCTTACACTCATAGAATGGTTTGGGTTGGAAGGAACCTTCAAAGATGGTCAAGTCCACCCCCTTGCTGTAGCCAGGGACACCTTCCACTACACCAGGATGCTCAAAGCCCCACCCAGCCTGGCCTTGAGCACTTGTTCAGTGGTAATTAAAACAATAAATTTGTCACTGATCCTTTCCCCCTGAATCTTCATGACAGCATTCCCACTGTTTTCCTTCCCTTCCTTTCCTCTTCCTTCCCTCAGCATCTTAAGATGAGTCTTTCTGGCGTTTGTGATTTTTGCTTTATTGATAATTGTGTGTTGGGTTGGCAGCATTCTCCGCTTCAAACCTACCAAAGTCTGGCTGGAAGAGTTTAATGGATCTTGCATTGCATTGTAACAGTCAGCAGATTCAAGAAAAGAAAATTCATGACAAGCCACTTTGCACTTCTAGAACTTTCCTTGCCTCTGGCAAGGAAACCATTGATTATCTTTTTGTGATTGAATTAGTTTCTTTTCACATAGATACTTCATGTCAAAGTAGTCAAAAGCTTGGAATATGTACAATCTCCAGAGATTGACTTTTATTTTCTACATAACATGCAAAATCTTGTTTTTAAGGAATTTAATAAAATACACATTCAATATTTGATTTTTAAATTCTCATTACCCTTTTAAAATACAGAAGTTATGTTGTGTTGATGCTATTTACCCCCTATGTTTCTAGTTTTTAAATTTTGTTTTGTATTGATGGACTGGTGGACCACGTAGGCCATTAGAAGAACTGAAAAGTTAAATAGTAGGAGTAGCAATGAAGACATTATTAGGTGAAGCATTTGTAGCTTTGGGTATGACCTGTCATGAGGAATTCTCTATCATTTCTATTTCCTTCAAAGAAAAACTGCTTGGTTTTATGTGTGCAGGTCAATACTTAACCCCTGCTCTACACCTGCTCTGCCATTTGAATATTGCTTGGAATTACTCAGCCGGTTCCCACGTTTGGATGTTGCAGATAAAAGCAATATTCTAGAACCTCCTGTGCCTCTCATGTTCCCTAGTCAGGGAAAAACTGACATCCTGGTCAGGAGAGATTCAGGTTTGAATGTTTCAGATACATATTTCAGCATTTCATTGTGCTGTTTGACAGATAAATTGCATTTTTGTTTGCCGCCTGCACTTTGTGTTGCATCAGCACAGGCAATGCTGCACCAAGGCCGTGTATCTCCAAAAGACACGTGTTGAAAGGTCTTGATGAATTACAGTTTTCCAAATAATCCAGCACTGACACCGCGTAAGATTCCAGAGGGGAGAAGTGTGATATTTGTTTTGCAAACACATTTTTCTTCCTTTTCTGTGCTTTGTCTGTTGAGTTTCTTGATTTCCCCTCGGTTAAGTTAAGGAAACAAAGATTGCAGCAGCAATAACATGGGCACATTGCCTCTCACAAGTGTCTTTTGTTAATAATTTAGAAAAAATAATTACTTCCCTGCATTCGACTAGAGGACAACGGAGCAAGATTGACTACATTTCAGGCATCATATTTGTGCATTCAGTTGTTAGAAGTATTTTGTTACATGGTTATAAAGGCTGGCAATTAAAACATTGACGCTTCTGCCTCATTCAAGACTCACATTAAACACCTATTTAAACGTCTTGCTGATGGCCTGGCTATGTCCATTGAATATGTGTTTTGGTACCCAAACAGAGGTTTTCTTTGACATGTCACGGACACAAATGTATGCATATATATTGCTTGTAGTCTGTTCCACTTCATCTGCTCTATGGAATTAGTGGATGTGGTCTGTAGTGTCCCATCTAGTCCAATATTTCATCTTCAGAAGGAAAAGCTGCTCAAATCCCCATGGATTTGAGAGGTACCATTTGGCCATTATTGTTCCACTTTTATTTAATGTCTGAAGCATGAGGAAAACTTCTTATTTTGCTTTATATTTCAGTTACAAAGCTTTACCTGAAATGCAAAATTCATTTAAGAATCATAGAATTAATCATAAAATGGTTTGGAAGGAACATTATAGATCTTGTTCCAATCCCCCTTCCATGGACAGGGATACCTTCCCACCTTCCACTAGACCAACTGGAAGAAAAAGATGCATCCAACTTGGCTTTGAACACTTCCAAGATCACTGTCTTTTCCTCCTTGCCTTCCTCAACATTCAACACAATGTTTTATGTTCTTATTTTGGGCAGTGCTATTACCCTGCGCCTGTACAAAGCCACTGTATAAATTATTGTTAGCTGCCTGGTTATACCTTCTAAGCAGATCACTCCCTTTTTAAATCATTTTAAGCTCCAAACATGCCAGTTGTTCAGTAGAGAGTAAATATTTACTTCCTGGAGGGTTTTTTTCATCAAATGACACAGCTATATTGGCCTTCCCTTTAGTTAGAACATGAAATGGCCATTCCCAGGAAGAAATGGGGAATTGTTCAACACCCAGCTGAAAACTCAGGTAAATTCGATGACTCAAGGGTCTATTGTTTTCATGCTGGTCCATGTTGACGTGAAATCTGTTCACCCTCTTTGCCACCTTTGGTGTCAAAATATTTGTGCTGTTAGACTGAAGGCAGAAATGATGAAAATCCTGTTGATAAGTATGTATAGTAAACACAAAAGTGGAAATGTGTGTTATTGTTTTCCAGATTAATAACCTCAGTTACATGGGCTTAAATATGATGGTGCAGGATCTTCAGCTTTTCGTTCTCTAGGATGTGATGGTGCAAGAGGCACTCAGGGGAACAATGGGTGTGGACTTGCCTGTATGCTTTCTGTGGGGAAGCACACAAATCTCCCTCTGTAAATTGGTTTTAAACTGGGCAATAGAGTTGTCCCACTGGTCCAGTGGTGCCCTGGATGACCCTGCATCCATCTTGGACCTGAATGCTGGGATGGGATGCAGTCAGGGGTTTAGGGGTGATGGAATGCTGTTAGCCTGCGGTTCTTTGTGCAGGATCTAGGGAATGGTTTGCTATGCTTAGAGACTTTGCTGCTCCAGTTTTCTTGAGAGCAGTGTTACAAAGTTAAGGCCACATTTAAACAGCAGGAGGAGGTAGGGCAGAAAAGTCTGAAGTTGGGTTCCCTGGATGACATTCAGTTTGAAATGCCGAAGCAGTAGTTTGTAACAGATCGGTGTGAGTAATTCCCTCTGATGCCAGCAGCTACCAAAGGATGGAGGAGAGAAGAGCCAGCAGGAGGTCCTCAACTCTGGAACTTGCTTCTTTTCTGATCAAAGTCCAGATATTGTTATTCTTAGGATACACTTCAAAACTTGAAGGGTGTTTTTGTGAGACAACTGTGGTATTTTCTTACTATGTTAAGGGAAATCTGTGTGGATTTTCTAGAGTAACTGTGATGTCCGTGATTCCAACTCATGAATTTGTTATGTAAGTCCACACTTTTTTTTCCTAAGTAACCAAATCACAAAGTATGTAGGCAGCATAAATCTGTCTGTGGAGTTATGAGAAATGTCATGAGAATTTTCGGTCTGATACTGCAGATCAGTGCAAATGAAGCCAACTTGGTATCATCAGGACTGAACAGGTCTCTTGCACTGGAAGTAGGACATAAAAATGTTACTTTCCACAGGATGATTTTTTCTCTCTTGCATCATCTCATGGAGATGACAACATTTGCAAAATTAGGTCATTTTAACTGTTAAAGTAAAGAGGAGTAAACCATTAGAATTTCAATGTGGGAAACAGCAGAAGGGAGTTTGAGGGTAAAGAGAGACCAGCTGAGGTTACTCAGGGGAGGATGGCCAAGCTCACTGATTCTTTTTCAAAGCAGCCCCTAATATACCTTGCCAGGCCCTGGCTGGAATGGGGGGAAAGTCCTCTTTCAAATGTTTTCCTCTGAAGAGCAATCTCAGTAAATTAAAGTTATAGGTGTAGTGGTTTCAGGTACAAATCCCACCTTGGCACAGTGCCCTACTACTTTCTCTACTCCGTTGAAGGATTTATATCTGAAACCTTACCTCTTTTGGGCTGCACTCCTGTGATTTGGTCCATGTGGTTTGAGATGATGAACATCAAAATCACTAATGTTAAATGCACTTTTAAAAAGTTATCTAAAGTAAGTGATTAGGAATGCAATTGCCATATTTTTACACATTATTTTGGACAAATATTTGATAACCTGACCAAATTTTTCATCTCCAGGGCAGTTTAATTAAATAAAACAAAACATAGAAAAAATAAATTAGAACTTTATTTAATCCAAGCAAACTTTTTACTAAAACAGAAATCAGTTTGCCATCTGTTATAATTGATGGAGGTCTAAATTGTCTTTTTTTCATAGGAACATTTAGCAGACTGAGCTATATTTAAATCACAAGGTTTGTACTTAGAACATCCAGAAATTAGGTTATTATTTATTAAAAGACTCACTGCATTCTTGTTTCAGTAGTGATAAATGCAGGAAAGAAAAACTTGCTTCCATCATTGAATTTTCAAGTACGATTACTTAGCTGTGCTCCTACAATTACTGCTAAAATGTCATATATAAAAATGACTGTGTAATCACATTTACGAAAATGTACCACAGGATGATATTTCTATGGATGCTAGAACAGAAGATTCTAGGAAATACTGCTTAATCTGGGTGGTTGTGTTTTTTAATTGCCCAAACTGCACCTAAAATACTGAAAATGGCTATTTTTCTGAATAGTCACCTCATTGTTTGTACTGATTAGCCCAGATAAGAATTTAAGAAGAGGCCTAGGCAACAGTTAAATTAAATTTTAGAAGCCACATTCTTCTTAAGAGCTGTAATTTTGCTCCCAGTAGGCCTTTAAATGCTACTCACATGCTGCCTTCTAAGTCCCATTATAGATGTCAGTGCTCCTTAAGTTTGACTTTGTTTAAAAAGAAAAAAAACACCCTTCTTTTTGAATGAAACATGCAAGCAAATCATTAGATTAAATTGCTCAGGAAATGATATGTGTAAATTGGATCTGCAGAGTCGTTACACAGCCTCCAGTAAACTTGGAAATCTAAGGGCATTGTATGGGTGGAAGAGGGGAGAGACTACAAAGGAGGAATTTAGAAATACTGCCCTGGCATGCAGAGACGGTGTTAGGAAAATCAAAGCTCACATTTAGACTTGAATGTCAAGGGCAAGGAAAAGCTTCTACAAGTACAGGGGTAGTATGAGGACTGGGAATGTGTTTCTGGGGACATGATGGAGAAGAGCCTGATTGGGAACAGTCAGCATGAATTCATCACAGATAGATTCTGTCGTGTAGGCAGATTCACTTCGGTGGAAACCTGGTTGCCTGTGAGGATCAGGGGACAGTGGTGGATAATGTTTTCCTCGGTTTGAACAAGGCTTTTGGGACTTCCACAGTGTTACCCAAGCTGGGAGTGTGTGGTGGGATGGTTGTGTCAGGTAGGCAGAAGCAAAGGGGTAAAGCTCTGGTTGGATGAGGCTCAGAGGTCATGTTTAGTGCCATCTACTCTATTTTCTGGAGACAATAGCAAGTGGAGGAGGATCTGTTGTGTTAGAAGATCTTGTTTGTTTAACAGTAGCAGATGAAGGCAGGCAGTGATACTAGAGGGGAACTGCAGCTTTTGACTATAACTACTATCTCCAGACTTCAAAACTTGTGGTTTTCACTTGTTTAGTTTATAGAGTAACAGAATGGTTGGGTATTAAAAGCCTATAAAGATCATTTTGTTCCAATGCCCTTGTCATGGGCAGGGGCAACCTTCCACTAGACCAGGCTGCTCAAAGTTCCATCCAACCTGGCGTTGAACACTTCCAGAAATGGGGCACCCACAACTCAGAGCAACTTGTTTCAGTGTCTCACCACCCTCACAGTAAAGAATTTCTTCCTTGTATCTAGTCTAAACCTACTCTCTGTCAGTTTGAAGCCATCCCCCCTTGTTCTGTCACTCCATGTCATTGTCAAAATTCTCTCTCCAGATTTCTTGAAGCTCCTTTAGTCACCAGAAGGTGGTCCAAGGTCTCCTTGAAGCCTTCTCTTCTCCAGGCTGAACACCCCCAGCTCTCAAAGCCTGTCCCCACAGCAGAGGTGCTCCAGCCCTCTTGTCACTTCTGTGGCCTCTCCGGACATGCTCCAGCCGGTCCAAGTTGTACTTACACTGGGCGCCCAGAGCTGGAGGCAGCTCTGCAGGTGGGGTCTCACCAGAGGGAAGCAGAGTGCAAAGTGCCCTCGCTTGATCTGCCCACCCTGCTCTGGATGCAGCCCAGGACACAGGTGGTTTCTGGGCTGTGAGTGCACATGGCCAGGCCATGTGGAGCTTCTCACCCACCAGCACCCCAAAGTCCTTCTCTCTGGGGCTGCTCTCAGCCCATTCTCCACTGCATTAATTGGTAGAGGCCTTCAGTGAGAACAGGTTTGCATTGAGCCTGCTAAAGGAGACTGAGGAGTATAGGGCAAAGCCAGTGGAGATTTTATTGTCCCCATTAAACTTATTAACACCCTTCTCCTGGAAGCTCTGTCAACATTCAAGGAAACTGAGAGCTTATATTAACCAATCATTAGTTAAAGTCTGAAATACAAGCAAGGTGTCAGGTTCTGCTAAGCCCTTGCAGAAAGATGGGACAAGTCCACACGACTGTGCTGCCCTCACCTGACCGTGGGCAAATGGGTAAATCCTGGTGGGAGGCTGGCTACAGGAGCAGCAAGCTCTGGAATTCACAGGGATTTTTCCTGGAAAAGGTTATTCCATGGCAGAAATCATCCCCTTCTGCTTTCTGAGACTGATATCAGCAAAGAGGCCAATTTTTCATCCTATTTATAAGATGTTTATGTATAAATACTGGTTTATAGCTCGCTTTTTTTTTTTTTCCTATCATCTTGCCTTTAGATAATTTGTAATGGGATAGAGAGTTTAGCTGAGATAATATGTGGAAAAAGGTGGTTCTTATTATCTGTATTTTACTAAAAATCAGAATGAGTTAACAAGATGGTTGATTTTAAGGCAGGCATTATCCAGGGCAGGGTACAATACTGATTTAAACATTTATTTTATGATGGCATATGTTATTCCAGTAGCTGTAGCAAGCATTTTATTAAAATATGGATTTATTTTACTGAAAATCTTTCGAAGTTTTAGTACAGCTGTGAGTTGAAGTTTATTTTGGCACACTCAACTGTCTTGTCTTCAACATTAAATATTTAATTGAATCTCTCTAGTCTTTCAGTTTAACATCCTGAAAACTATAGTCTGAATAACAGTGATATTGTTGTTTCATGTTCATAATGATTTTAAGAGCAATGAAAAATAAAAATTAGCTTGTGTAATGTAATTTTATGTAGTAAATAGTTAAAGATCTAATTGGAAAATTCAGTCTTAGCATGTGGTGATCTTGCATGCTTGAGTGGCAAATCTTTATTGATTTCAGGAACATCAAGGCTTGGTCCATAAAGGAAAAAGAGACTTCTCAGTTTTCCCAATAGATCGGAAAACAGAAAAATTGATTATGGAAACTGTAGACCTATAGACAGTTCACACTTACTTCATGTGCCATAACTATAACTTGCAGAAGTGATAAGTGTGTGTTGTGCTTCTCAGGTCCCAGGAAAATATTTGATTATTTTTTTAATCCAAGAAGTATTCTGTGCGATTAACAGTTGCCCTGTGGGGGAGGATGAGGAGTCAACTTCATGGCAGATCTTGGATTAAGCTGGAGTCAGAGGATCTGTGTGTCTGGACCTGAGGGGTGTGATGTCCATGGAACAGGGCATGGTGAAATAAATTAAACCTGTGCAGGTCTTTGCTGGGTAAAAATTAAGGATGAGAGAAGAGCACAGGCAGATGGAGGCTCTGACATCTATTATTGATGGATATGGTTGTGACTGGAGTACAGTTACACAGATTGCTAAAAGCTCAGAGCTGAGATAGCCATCTCATAGGAAGCAAGATTGTCTTACACCTGCTGGGTTTAGTTCTGTACAACATAGGTATATCTGGCATTTAAAAATAAATATATAAACCATACTGGGGTTGACAGTCTTTTCTTGATTCTAACAACAGCAGTTTTTTTGGTGGTGTAAATGCTTTTGCAACACATATACCATTTTTATTGATTTATGTTTCTCCTTTCCATACTCCACGATTAATTTATTAGTGTTTTGGTGATCTTTCAAGGTTTTGCCAAACAGAATTCTTATTGCAGTTTTTACAGTTTAGCTTCCTAATTGGATTTTTTGTTTTGTTTTAAAATGAAAGTAAGTTTTTTTTCTTAATCTTGACCTACCAGGTTTATCTGCCTTGGAAAGAACCACTCTCCTCTCATCAACTCTGTTCTTCGTGTAAAATGTTCAGCTCTAGTAGAAGTCAACAAAAATATGTTAAAATAGGATTCAGTGGGAGGCTGATGTGATACTTTCAAAACACAGTAGTTGTGTTGAAACAAATGTCATTTTACAGCCCTTCAAGTTTAATTTTTTTTTTTTTTAGCAGTAGGAACTTCACTTAATTGGCCATAGGGGGACCTGTGTTCATGGACACAAGACAGATCAGGGGGAGTGCAAACTGCAGGGTAGATAGTCAGCCTCCTAGAGATTGCTATAGGATATTTCTTTACAGGGTAGCACTATCTAATCTTTACCATATCCACTGTGAAACCAGAATGATGCCACATTGCTGACACGGCTGAGATCAACGCTGTGGATGAACGTATGCCTGTCCTTGGTCTCATTAGTCATATGGAGAATTACTCCTCAGTTGTAGTGGGATATCTAAATATTTCATGGATTTGCTCTGACAGAAAGCATGAGTGTTTAATAGGCAAATACTATACATATTTTAAAGATGAGGAACCTGGATACATAGACATAGAAGGGAAGTGGTTTAGCATCACAGGGCTGATGGAGACTGGTGACAGAATCGGGAACTGATTGTATGTTTCCCAGCTCTTGGCTGGTGCATTAATCCTTCTAATTTCTCCCAGTTTTGAGGTGCCTCTGTTCCCTTACAAAAGCAACTGCCAGCAGAATTCCTCTAGGCTTTGTCTTGTGCAACTTTTTGCAAACTGAATGGAAAAGCTGTGTCATCAGTTAGAATGTCAGCAAGTTAAATACCAAAAATTTGTGGGCAGCGTCCAGTTTTGCTTGACAGAAGACAAGAATAGTCTTGCAGTGCTGAGAGACAACGTTTGTAGAGAAGCACTGACTGAGCTAATCCTGAGCAAGGCAGCAGTGTTGATCCTTCAGAACTCATTGCCATTACCTGACGGAGGACACCTCTGCCAGCAGCATCCCTGTGCGGGGTGATGAAGGTGCCACAAACTCCATCTCATTCCAGACTGCGCTGGGAGCACCAGCACCGCAATCTGCTTATTCATCACTGGTCTCCAGACATCCCATTTCAGTGCACTTGGATACGCAAGTGCATGAGCCCCAAACTATTTCAGTTATTTAATGGCTACGAAAAGAACCTGTTATTAATTTAGAACTGGAAGTCCCTAAGGTCAATGTTTCCCATGCTGTGTAGGCCTTCCCGCTGAAGCCCTGGAGAAATGTCTTTCCTCTTGTCTGTGGTGCTCTCAGTGGGATCACCACAAGCTCTCTCCTGGAAATCAGCTGGTTTATGGTAAGACATTCCTCTTCATCACAACTTCTCAGTAGTAATTGCTTCTTGTTAATGGAAATCAGGAGCAGGGAGAGTGATACCAGGAGATGATGCTCTGTGAGAGACAGCTCATCTGTTCTGTTCATTCCTAGAGGGGGTGGAGCAGTGACCAACCATTAATCAACTTCAAGTTTTTGGAGCTGTAACTCCCCGAAGTGCAGGATCAGGAAGAAATTACCAGCTTACCTCAAACCCTCTTTGTATCATGGACATACCTAATACAGCTCAGCCCCAAATGTTTTATTACACTGCTCTTTCAGAAAGGCATCTCAAGTATTCAGGCGATAAAGACATGACCATAACCTTTGTAATATAGTCAATAGCATCCATTTCAACAACAACAAAATAAGCTAGAAAATACAGTTTTGAATGTGCTTCTAAGCTGCTCTGTGTTATGATGTCTTCCTTTCAGATTAGGCAGGCTTTTAGTGTCTGGTATTTCCCTCTGCAAAGTGTAATCATGTTATCTCTCAGGGGTTTTTTGGCAGTCTGAGTACATTGTGTTCTTCATGGCTTTTTTTTCTCCAGCACTGAGTTTTTCTTTTTGCAGCCTTTCGCCCATACAGAATATAGATGCCAGAGCTGGCAGCAACAGTTCACTATTTATGTTGGTAATTCTCTCCACAATGGCAAAAATTTCTTCCATAATTGAATTCAAGGATTTTTTTCGAGGAAAATGTGACTTCCTCATGTTGAGGTGTGGTCTTGGGAGCTCAGACAGTTGCACATCCCTTTTAAGCCTCTAATTCTCTACCCTGTCATAGTGACAGTAGTCTTTTCTAATGGCAAAACTTTCCATCTTGGATTTATTAAAGCATGTTCTATTTCTTTATTTATCTATGATCCAAAATGACTGCATGATTGCACTTCTGCTATTATTTTTAATCAGTTATTGTTTTTATGATGTTCATAGTAATTTTTGCAAATATTTTCTATTTATGTCCACATTGTTGGTGAAGATGATGACAAATACCCATTAGAAAAATCTTTATTGAAAGAGTTTTTCATTGACAAATGTGTCCTAAAATAACTGACCATAATACTTTTAATATGTTTGTTTTTATCAGCCTTGTCTTGCACTAACAATTTAGACCAGAAAGTGCTAACTTGGACATGCTGCAAAACTCTATTTTGTTGCATCTTCATGGTTGCCTTATATGAATTTGTTAGGTATTTATGAATTCTGGTGACAAATGTAGTATAAGAATTAAGATTATTACTTTATAATGAAAATAATTGGCTATTTAGTAGAAATAATCAACAGTGTGTAAGTACAAAGTGTCTGGATTTCATTAGTTGTTCATTCTTGTTGGCCAGATCAAGTTTAGAAATAAATTTTCAAACCAGATCTGCTCAATGGCCCAAGAATTTCAACAATTGTACTTTATTAATTAATTAAGACCATAATCTAGTACTAGAAAAAGATATTTTTTAAAAAGGATTTAATAAAACCCCCATAAAGTACCCTTCCAGTAGAGAAAATGGACTTGGAATGTATTTATTAGTATTTGGCTCACTCCTTTGAATCTGAATGTGCATGCACAACTGCTCACAATTAGAATTTTTTTTTCTAATGCATCTCTGTGTGTGGGTGTGCTTGGTTTCTGCAGAGAGAGATGTTGCATTTAACCGTGTAGTGAGTCATACATGATACAACTTGTTTGGGTCAGAAAGAAGTAGAATTATACTGTGATATTCTTACATTTCTGGTAGTGTAAGCTGCTCAGAAATCTATTTTGCAATTATCTTGATTATTTAAGTTCTTTGGATGTCCTTGTGAGAGCAATAGACTGTTCTTTCCAGCTGAAATTATTTAGCTGTTTCTTTTCTCAGTTAATGTAGAGAGAGAAAATCAATATAGAAGATAATATTTTAGCATTAGTTGATCCTAGGGTCTTATTTGATTCCAGCGTAGCAGGGTAAGTAGCAAATGCTCTTAGCAATTGTTTCTGTTAGTGGAATTTTGAAAGCACTAAGAGAAATCTTGATCCATGGAGACAGTACAGTAATTCACATTGACATATTTTCCCCATTTGCCACAGGGCAAGTGGAACTATTAATGCTCCTGTGCAAAACCTCTTTTCTCCTTTCCTCTTTTATTTTTTTTAAGAGCAGAAACAGTGTTGATCCTAAGAGTGGATTATATGTAAAAATTTAGACTACCCTGCAGCCGTCAGAGGGAAAAGATTAGAAAATTTTCCATCACTGAATCTTTGCTTTTTTTCTAAATAGACTCCTCTTCCATGAGTCTATTTACTTACTTATTTATTTACATGGTAGACTACTGTAATGTTTTAGAGGTTTGATGGCTGTTTGATGTAAGCAAGAAGGCATCTCTGGGGTCAGGGAGCAGGTAGCAGTGATTGTAAAATAAACTGTTTGAATACTGCATGTCCACATGAACTGACTCTAACAATAAAATATTCTCTGAATCCATTCTGTGCTCCACAATGTACAGTCAGCGCCCAGTGGAGACAGCTGTTCCAATCATGTATACACAAGGAATATTTGTTATCCATTGTAGTAGTTTGCCTGCAGCTTTGAGAGACCCAATTTTATCTTCCCTTAAGCAGCCAAAATGATGTCAGCATCAGCATGGTACTTTTTTTTTTCTTTGAATGTTTCAAGAACCAAGAAATTGAGCTGTTTGTTGATAAATGAAGGTTTATGTAAAATACATATAAATTTAAGCAATTTAACTCAGTGCAGTAAAATGGCGTTTGAAATGAGATTTAAATGTGAGTTCTTGCAAATCTGGTTGGTTAGACATGCAGAAAATAACAGACAGTTGACTACTAATAATGCCATAAACAATAATTAGGCTGTGAGGAGCAGTTAATGATGACCAAATATATATTATATATCTTCTCAATGTGCATCGTCTTGGCTTTATGCTACTGAACTGTGCTTGTGCTATTACATTAAAAGTTAACTAGAAAAAAATTTCTAGATAAATTAGCAAACAATTTCTTTGGTGTCCTTTCCCTTCCATCATTCCCCCCCCTCCTTTTTTTTTTTAAGAGAGCCAAAAAGAGACTAAGCTTAGGTCACAAATGAGATGAGTTTGATGACCTCAGCCTATGGCCTCTCAGACATCTGTCTACATCTGAAAACTTCCATAGATTTTAGTACAGTTGGAAATCCCTTGTCAGGAAAGATTCAGGAATAGACTGGGAACACTTAATTCTGCTTGTGATTGTAAAACCTCAAGAAACAAACAAATCATCTCTTTCAGTACTTGGTATTTAGTAAAAGTTACAGTTATGATGCATAAAAGGAAAAGCATTCAAAATACTCATTGAACCAAAGTAGGGTTGTTTTTTCTTTTTCTCCTTAGACTATTTATTATCTCCATGAATTATTGTTCATTCCTCTCTTGTGATAGTTCTTTCTGATGTGGGCTTCTCTGTAATGTTAATCACAGAGGTGCAGCCTCTGGGAAAGACACAAACTTTAACCTTTCTGGGTCACGGGTCTCCAAAGCCACTTCAGTTAGAGATCAGCACAGTACAGTGATACACAGCATGTTCCCATTTGTTTCCAGGTCTTTCAGGAAAAGAGAATTAATTATTTATACCTTATCTATATACGTTTACTTATTATTACAGCTCAGTTGGCTTTAACCTCCAGCAGTTGAATTTAAAGTACATTTTTCCTTAGGTAACTTCATCATCTGTGATATAACTTGCACTGTTCATAAGGCGTATCAAATCATTTTAATTAAGAACTCGATCTGTTTGCATGGAAGTATTTGCTTTTTTGTCTGTGTCTGCTGAACTTTCTTCTTCCTGTCGTGATGTACAAGCTTGTGCTGTGATCATTCTTCCAGATACATAAAATAGTACAAATTAATAAAAGAATATTCTAATATCAGTGACTCTTCAGCTGTTCATAAAATTATATAGGACCCAAAGAAACCATAAGAATTTGAAATAAAAAAATAGGCTTTATATACCTTAAGTTCTTCCTTGGAATTATGTGATAAAGATGAAAACTTAAAAATTGTTGATTGCATCAGTGTTGCAGATTTTTAATGTTTACTGTTTTACTTGTGATCTTGTAATTCAGATGGCATATCAGTGTAGTGAAAAATAATAGTTCATTACATAAAAGCAGTATAAAATACCCTGCTTCATGAAAAAGACAGCATATGTTAAGAAACCAAGTAATTGTCTTGATGAAATAAATGGAAAAAAAAAAAAAAAGGAAGATACATGGTGTGAAATAATTGAAACTGCTTTCAAAAGGTACATAATGTTCCAAGTCCTCTTCTACTCAATACTCTGTTCCCGGAAATTTACCTTTCAAAACTGTCATAGAATTTCTTTGAATGCCATTTTGTTTTGCTCTGCAAGGCACTTTCTATCATTTACCAGCAGTCCTGGCTCACTGGGGAGGTCCCAGAGGACTGGAGGTTTGCAGATACTACACTCATCCACCAGAAGGGCCAGAAGGAGGAGCTGGGAAGTACAGGCCTGTCAGTGTGGGCTTCGTGAAAGGCAGGTCCTGCTTGACCAACCTGATCTGGTGATAGGGTGACTCACTCGGGGGATGAGGGGAGGACCTGGACAAGTGACATGACAAGAGGAAGTGGCCTCAGGTTGTGCCTGGGAGGTTTAGATTGGAGATCAGAAAAAATTTCTACATGGAATGGGTGTCCAAGCATTGGAACAGCCTGCCCAGGGCAGGGATTGAGTCACTGTCCTTGGAGGTATTTAAAAGATGTATAGATGTGGCACCTGGGGACATGGTGTAAAATAGTGGCGTTGGCAGTGCTGGGTTAATGGTTGCCAGTGATCTCAAACGATTCTGTTTATAGCTCAGGATGAACTCTTTGTGGGCTTTCCACAGTGCCATTTGTGAATCACAAACACTGCAGATGTGTTAGCCCAGTCACCTTGCCAATGCCTGCCTGGCACAACAAGAGCTGTGTTTAAATCCTGCTGTCAAGAGTAATGGTTGTTGTGAGATGATGGAGTTCCCAGAAGACACTTGTAGGACCAGAGTTGTGCTGTGCTGTGATACAAATTGAACAAAACATCTCTGTCAGATGGTGTTTTCCTGTGTAGAGGAGTTGAACCGTTAAAAAGACAATGATTTAGCAAACATTTTCATGAGATGTGTTCTCTCTGCAGTATCTTCTTCACGTAATATGATAAGGCCTTTGGAAAGTTTATCCATTAATCTTTAAATAATACCATCCTATCATAGTGCTCAGTGCTGCCTTAGTCTCTAAGTCAGGGTATTTGGTAGTAAAGATCAGCTCAAATAGCAGTAAATCTGTTGATACTGATTATCACCTCTTTGAATCGCCTTTGCTTCTGTAGTGAAATTCTGTGTTATGTGAATGTAAGCAGTGTGATCTTTCTGCTAGGAGAACACACTGCTCTCTCATTATTCAGCTGTACAAGGGGAGTGTTTTCAATATATTTCTTTATTTTTTTTCCACACCACTCTCTAAATCACATAAATTGATGTCCCTTAAGGATCTGAATTGTATCTCAGGAGTCTTGCATAGGGATAAGGATTTCTTGCAGTTTACTTTTCAGCTATTCAGTTTTAAGTCTTGAGAATAGGAAGTGAAAAAGCTGCACGAGAGTATTTTGGTTTAATAAAAGAAAAAAGGTGGGCTGCTCAATAACCTCCTATAGATCTTTGTTAGAAAAGGATACACATATTAGGAGAAGGTTAAAAATATTAGTGTGTCACCAGGTATATGGAGGTAGAATATACTTCTTTGGCTAATGGGATATGTTTTTTACACATGAAACCTTGCTAGTTTCTTTTCACTGTTCTAAAATCATCAACCATTCACTGTAATGGATTACCTAGCCTGTATATTGTTCCATATGTTGTAAATATGGAATTGATTTTCACTGCCCAGCTCTTTGCTTACTGTTCTTCTCTAATTTTCTTGTTTTCCTTGAGTGCAAAGATCACTAACACTGGTATTATCTTTACATATTTAATAGGAATTTTTTTCTCATTTTGTTTACAAATCTCTGGATATCCTACTTTTTAAATGAAATTAAATAATTTTAATCTGCAGGTAGAGCTTGCATGTTCTGTTGTAGTCTGTTAAATTACCTAACAGTCATCAGTGGGCAGGTTTTACTGTGTTCATGCTTTTCCATGTGCCAGTGTCTTCTCTTGCTTGTTACAGCTGCTGTGCACAGTGTGGGGGTACTGAAGGTAGCTGAAGTTCTTGACTGATGGGGTGCAGCTGCTGAGTGGTGTTGGGGTGCAGCATGATCAGATTTTAATTGGATTGGGGATGTGATCAGTCACGGACAGCCAGGGAGGTGCTGTCTCAGGAGCTGGTGTGGTGATTCACTAGAGGTCACTTTTTGCTCACTAATGAACCAGTCTCTTATCTTAGCAGTAGGTGATAGAGGAGTGCTGGTAGTGCAGTATTTCATGGTGGTACAAAGCAGTGCTCAATTTGGAAGAGGATGAAATTCAAGCCTGGTAACTTGTCATCATCCCAAGTAAATTTGACAAAGCTGGAGAGTTCATTTCAATGTCACAAATGTACGTAATCCCAGTGTGTGGTTGTGCTTAAGGTCTTTGACAGCAAATGGGCATTTTCATGTAACACTGTTCTGCTTTTTTTCATCCTTTTGTGTCCTTGTTGGTTTTTCAAATGGGTAAGACTTGTGCTTGGTTTTAGAGCAAAGTCTCTTGCTAAATTCTTAGTGAGATATGGCTTTGATTTCATACTTTTTTAAATTTAGTTTTTAAATTTGATTCAATTTTTCTTGAGGGCATCCTCAGTCTTGTGGTGCATGTTTGAAACAAAGAAGTATGATGCTTTCTATGCCACCCAGTGAATGGATGACAGTGACAAATGCAAATATAATTGTTTGGGAACTTGAAAACTATCTCTGATACAACTTTGCTTTTTTCCCTGGCTACTTGTTGTGCTACTTTGACAAAAATAAGATGCCAAGTGTGTTAGAACTCAAGAAGAGGTGGAAGATAGTAGAATGCAAATGACACTGCAGCCCAGTAAGACACACCCACAGTAGCAAGTTCACTCAGGACATCCACTAGTTCTGTTTAGGCCATTGGATGGTCCATTATTCTCCATAGTACCTGTGAAATTACCACCACCAAACAGGTTATTGAATCTAGTACAGACTTGTGGGTTTTGATCCTTTCAGTTGGCCTTAATATGTAGATCTCAGTTTTTTGTATGCAAAATGCAGCATCATAAAGAGTATCTGGTTCTCATTATAATTCTAAAGAGACAGTCAGATTTCATAACTGTTATGCATAGGCCAGAGCCTACTTCCCTTAACCATCTAAAAAATAGCACTTGCTTCATGATCAGGCCCAGACTGATTTAAAACTTGAGGAGTAAATTACTACTCAATAATCCAGTTCTATAAAAGTAAATGCAGAATGTTGTTACGCAGGTTCATTATGTTGAAAGCATAGTGTCTTATAATTTTTAATGGAATGTAAGTGTAATATATTCTAAATGCCTTCTTTAACACTTTGGGAGACAGCTGGATCCATGGGCTCACCAAGTGAGGGATACCCACTGTCCACAGAATTTTGTTAGTAGATAAATGTATATATTTAAGATTTCATTAATAGCAGGATCCTCAGTATAATATCTCTGCAACTTACACAGTTCGAATGAGCTCCACGATTTCAGAGAGGTGAGGAGGAGAAAACCTTCCCGGGGTCACTAACGCATTTTTTGTCCTTTCATGTTAATTGGCTGTTCATTCCTGGGAACACAGATTGCGCTGCTTCTCCTTTACCTCATCCAATGTCAAATCCCCAAAGAAGCCCTGCCAGCGCAGAACGGAGTGAGCCATATGGGGCAGGTTGCAGTTGTTCCTTCAGGTCTGGATTTATTCCACTGTGAACAGATGGACAATGGCTGACATCCACTAATGGTTCTTGATAGGTTTCTTCTGCTGTTCATCTCTATCTTCTTTTTCTCTTTAGCCAGAACACAGACCGTCCTGGAGATGGTCTGGTAACTCCTCCTGACTAGATGGAAAATAATATGTCTTGTTTCACGACAATCAGAAAATGCAGAGGATTTAATTCCACCCCGGTTCTGATGTTTTTAGTGCTTGTGTGAAGAGGGTGAGATCAAGAAGAAAACCCCTTAGTCACTTAATACAGATAACATCAGAGGAGAGAGTTTTTTTGTGTTCAGTGGTTTGAAGGGAATTTATTCTTCCATTCATTCAGCTCACTACAACCTTTTCACTTCGTGTTTCCAGCATAGAGATAGTAGAGCTGTTCCATTCTGAGAAAGGAGCAATGCACATTTGGCATTTCAAAAATGACTTTGAATGTTTGACACAGCTGAACTTGTTCGTTAAGTGGAACTTTAATCTACTACTTTGATCCTTCACCTTCTTTCTAACAGTAGATGAAGGGTCCTCTATTTTATTTCATGCTTACAATGACAATTTCTTAAAGATGAGGTGGTTCTCTTTAGTCAATTATTCTTTTTTTTCCATTTTCCCCTCAGAACCTGCTGAAGATTTTTCTCTAAAATGACTTTCACATGAACCAGAAAGCATTAAGTTCTTGCAGCGGGAAGCTGCACACTGAGGAAGTTATAACTAAAAAAAAAAAAAAAAAAAAAAAAGAAGCTGTAATTTAAATACGCAATTGCAAAATCAAAGTAGGCTGATATCTCTGTGTGTTTTATAAACAAATGCTTTTCAGGATCTAAGTGAAAGAATTAAGGAAATATTTAAATCCAAACAAAGTTTTCTTCCCAGATTTTAAATAAATTGAATTGACTTAGTTTGATTATACATTTAAACAATCTATTTTAGGATAAAGGTTAAGTGTTGGGCCTGTTTTGTCCAACCATTCTTTTCTTCTGACATAAATCTCTCTTAGGATCTCCTAATAGCATCTGCAAGATTTATTGTTGACAAAAGTTAAGATATTCTATTAAAACATAATCTTGCATTTTGATTAGAAATGCATGAAGTTTTTAAATTTATGGCTTTAAAAACTGTTACAATGAATGACGTCTGTTTGATAACAAAGCAAAATCATACATGAAAGAACCAGCACGCACGGCTGTGACAAACCAAAGAAAATCTGTAAGCACACAATAGCAGTATCTTTGTGTAAGAAAATTGTCAAACCTTACTATTCACTTCAGAAAACATTCAACATGTATCTTGGCTCATTGCTTAGGGGGTAAAACAGTAAAACTTCCTCTTTCAGTATCTTCAAAGTCACATCTGCTAAAGATAGTAAACCCTAATGTACTGAATTCATGAAAGCCCAAGGTCATGCCCTTATGATTGCCCATTCTGAGGGGAATAAAACTTGTACTTAAATTATACATGTGGCTGTTAACAGATACACTTAAAACAATGTATTTGCTCTGCAGCACATGTGCTCCTCCAGCTGACTCTTAAGTAGCCAAGAAACAGTTTGGGGGCTTTGACAAATGCCGTAATTCTTAGGGCAGGGCACAGAAGACACTCAGCTGTGTCACGCTGCTGTTGAAAAAAGAGATTGCAGTAACAGCAGTGCCCAAATGTGGTAAGAGGATGGGGATTGTTAGGCTTTGTGAAAGACGTACTTGTATTGTAGCTGCGTGAGCCATAATGTCAAAGTTGTGAGGGTGACTGAATGTGAGGTGATCCAGAGGCAAGCTGCTGGAGAAAACAGGAAGCAAAACGGATGGGGGCAACTGGAGGCTTGGCTGGAGTCAGCTGGGCTGCTCCTGGATTTTCTCATGTCCAGTCCAAAATGAGGCCACTGACAGCCATGTGCAGGGGAGGAGGGCTGAATTTGGAGGAAAACGAGCTGCATTTTCTTAAGAGGAAAGAGAACTGCATTGTGTTCTGAAGGAAAACTTCAATTTCTCTTGAGTTATTTTGTGTTCTTTTCTGTCCTGGGAGCCTGCATAGTTTATTCTGTCGAGCAGGTACCTTGTGGCAGCTGTCGAGCAGGGTGGAGAGACCTTTTGGCTGGGGAGATGGGGTCAGATAACCTCTTTCCTTCAGCAGGTGCAGCTTGGCTTGCTGCTGCTGCTGGAGGGGAACACTGTTGGTCTAGTCAGCATCAGCTGAGGATCCAGCCCATGATGTTTCCTCAGGAAGCATGAACTTGTGTGATGGGTGTGCCAGAAGGGAACCGAGTCCTGTGTTACCTACAGTGTGTGTATTTGTTAGGTCTGTGTACAATCAGAAAGGAAAAAGAGCAAGCATATGAATCCCTTCACGAAGTAGCGTAGAGAATACCAAACTGCAGTATTAATAACCTCCTGTTATTGAATTCTCCATCTGTTCATCATGCCAACTTATCCTCACTTAGAGCACTCCCCTTGTCATAATATTTTGCGCCACACTCCCCTCCCTCCTTGAAGCAGCAGTTCCAGTTTAGACCTAAACATTTGCCCAGTCATGTAACCCTACCGAGGACATGGTCTCAGTGCCACGATCTGTTTATGTTTCTCTGTTTAAAAATGCAACTGAATTCTTAATTTCATTTCTGATTTTTTCATTTTCTACTAGTAACTTTTTTTGCTGGAGATTCTCATATCCATATTGGTATTCACAGATATTTCTCTTGTGGTTTAAGTGTGTTTGACCCCCTAATGCTCATTCCTGATACTTTGCCACATGGCAATTGAAGCAGTGAGGGAGAAAAAAAAAATGATTTTCTCCTTAGAGCTTTGATATGTATGTGTTTTTATATTTGCTAACATCTATAAATGGCAATAAAGTGGTTAGCCACTTTAAAGTGATTAAACCCAAATTTATTTATACAAACCCCACATGAGGCGCTTGGCTAGATTCTGCCCTAGTCATGCACAGTGAGAATTTAGGGAAACTGTTCTTTGAGGGATGTCTGAGACGTCTGTGCTGAGCCACAAAAGGCTTTCCCAGGAATCCAGGAGGAACATGGAGATAAATCAGAGGCTGCATAAACTTGTCCTGGGAGTTACCTCCCAATCCCGGTGGATAATCCCACGAAAAGGACACACTACCTGAGAAATGATGGGGGAAAACAAGTTACGAGGGAGCTGGAGCCAAGCTGCTGAAGGCTGCCCTTATGCTAAAATCCTTGAGTTGTGTCCTGAACGGATTCCTGAATTCCACACAACTCAGAGGCTGAAACCACCCTCCATAACCTCTGGGTTCAGATATTCCCCTCATAGACAAACCAACTCCCAAAAAAGCCTGGGGGAAAATCTACAGCCCCGTCCCTTCTCCCAGTGAATTGCTGTTGTTTGCTACCCAGGAGTCTCTGTCTTTATCCGAGGGGGTCGGGGTCCCTGAGGGACGCTGGAGCCGTTTGCTGACAGGAAACGATCGTTTTATTTCTGGAAAAACCCAGAGAAGGGATGTTCGCCGCCGGGCTGGGCTGGGCTCTGGGTGTGGACGGACGAGCGAACGGCCGCGGCTCCGCTCCCGCCCGCGGCTGGGAAGGAGGAAGGGGCGGCTGCGCCAGTAGAACGAAAGTTTCTGTGGGGGCTGCAGCGGAGCTCCGGGCGCTGAGGAGAGAAAAGCCGCGGGGCGGGAGGCGGCGGGGCCATGGCGGCCGCCGCTCCCTCACCGCGCCCGGGCGGGGCCGCCGTCAGTCGACACAGCGGCCGCGAGGGCGCCGCCACCACTTTGGTTTGCGTCGGCCGCCGCCGCCGCCGTTGGGGCGGGGAGGGCATGGCGGCGCGGGGTGACCCCGAGGGACCGCGGCCACGTGGGCGCCTTGGGAGCATCCCCGTGGGGAACGGGCCTGGATTCTTGGAGTTTGGGCGATTTGCTGCTCTTTCTATAAAGGCTGCCCCCGCTCGCGGTGGTGCCGACCCTGGAAGACTGCGGAGTTGGTTCTGCGCCTCTTCAGAGCGCATCAAGGAAGATGCAGGAACTGACCCTCACCCGGGGCAAAATTAGAGCGTTATGGCTTTATTTGTTTTCATTCCTGTTGTTAGTTCGTGAGGGAAAAGGCTTAGCCGAATCACAAATACAGCGAAACACCAGAAGTGCTGGTGTTTTGGGATGCCAGGAACGGGCAGAAAGTGATGGGCAGGAAGTTCCACCTGAGCATGAGGAGGAACTTCTGTCCTGTGCAGCGACTGCACATGGAATGCATTGCCCAGAGAGGGTGTGGAGTCTCCCGCCCTGGAGATGTTCCAGACCCGTCTGGATGCAATCCTGCTCTGGTAAAACGTTGTTTCAGCAGGGACGTTGGACTCGATGACTGGCTGTGGTCCCTTCCAACTTGACCCATTCCGTGACTGTCCAAAGCCATGCGGCGTTAACTTTGCCGAAGTTTGAACAAAACAAAACAAGCTGTGGCGACATCGCGTCCCGGGGCAGCTCCCAGCTTCGCGCGCTCGACCCAGGCTCGCCCGCCCCGCTGTCTCGTTCGTCTCGGCGCCCGCCTAGAACCAGGAGATCGAGCCCGGGGGGGCGCGGCGGCGGCGGCCGCTCCCCCGACTTCCCCCCTCCGCCCCACCCCGCCCCTCCCTCCGCGGGGGCGGGCGGGCGCGCGTGCGCGCGGCGGCGACGCGCCCGGCGGCGGGGGCGCGCACCGAGGCGCCGCTCAGTTCGGGGGCGCCCACGGAGCGGCCGCCATATGCCGCGGCTGCCGCGGCGGCTCCGAGCGGCGCTGCCCCCCGGCATCCTCCTCGTCCTCCTCGTCCTCCTCCTCCCCGCGGCGGGCGCGGACGGAGCGCGGCGCCTCCATGGGAAGTTCGCACCTCCTGAACAAGGGCTTGCCTCTAGGTAACCATCCGGCCTGCTCGCCGCGGTGCGGGGCGGAGGGGGGGACACACACGAGCGGCCGCCGCCGCGCTTTGTGTGCCCGTCACCGGCGCTCCGGGCCCCGCCGCGGGCAGCGGGGCTGTCCTGGCGGCCGCAGCGCCGGCGCAACTTTGCCCGGTGGCGGCTGTTTGGGGTTGGGTGAAAACATAAAGGGAAATAAAAACGAGAGGTGGGGGGTGCGAGTCGTCCCGAAGTACCAAACTCAGAGGGCGGCGAGGCTGCGCCCGGGAGGGGTTTGGGGTGTTGGGTCCCGCAGGAGGGGTTCGGGGTTTGGGGTGTTCGCCGTGGGGTGAGCGGTGCCGGCTCCGAGCTGCGGGGAGCTGGGCCGGTGTTTGGATAAACAGGAAGTTTAAAAGCGGCGGTTTATTGCTGTAAAAAAGTGCTTAAGGCCTGGCTGGTGGGATGGTTTTGGCAAAGCTGCGGACGGGTTGTGAATCAGATCAGAGGTAAGACTCTTCACCCTAAATCTCAGTTTCTCTGTTTCTTTCTTTTCTCTCTCTCTTTTTTTTTTTTTTTTTTTTTTTTTTTTTTTTTTTTTTTTTTTGTACATTTATGCTGTTGTTTTTTAAGGCAACATGAATAATATGCACAGGATGATGTTACAGATATGCCTCTGGAATTGCTTGGCATAAATTGTCATGTTAATCTGAAGGTGATTTTTTTTCCTGCCTCCAGACATAAGGAGACAGAATGTCGATTCTGTTTATAAACATTATAATTTTGTAAGCAAATTTTACCAAAAGAAGGCTACAAAGCGTGGAATAAGACTGTTTACAATGTAGATGTGAGTCAGACTGCTATGCTGCTTTGTTTTCCTCTAAAAATTCAATACAAAAGTCAGGATTTAAGTCACATAACAGAGCTGGACAGAATAATGGTAGAAAATATTGTTTAAAGGGCTTGTTTTTTAAATTTCACCTGTGATAACTTTAATTGAACAATTTCACAGTGCCTTATATTTTAGTAAGTGTTGTCCTTATCAGGAAGAATGTTTGCTTTTAGGCCACGTTGGAGCAGCTAAAGATAATCATCCCTTTAGCTTCATTGAAAATAATGAGGCCTAATAAACTGAAGTGAGTGTACTTTCTTTTCCACTGAATTAAAATTAACGCTCGTATTTGCAGTGTGTGTACGTGTTTCAAGTGCATTGCACTGATTCCTCCTCCAGGGTCTTAAAAGATGTAAATATTCTTATTTAGTATTCGAGCCCCTTGGCAACTAGCCTGATGCCCTTATTAAAATATTTTAAATCTCATTATTCTGTCCCACTAGGAAGGGAGCGAGAAAGTACTAAGAAAAATAAAACATTCGCTAATAATTTCATATTGAGATCGTATTAAATACTACTTGGAAAATCTGTTTGCTTTATAAATAAGAAGGGTTAAAAAGCTGAGTATAAATTAGACTGCTAGCAGAAAGATAATTGTCCAGTGCATCTCTTTGTTCTGCGCTCTTATCTGTTTTATCTATTTTTAGCTGTGCGTTGGTGAAGCAGGCATGTAAAATTAGCAGCCCAAACTGCTAACTTTAGTGTATTTTATAATGTTGCTCTTTATTGACCCCCAAAGGCAGCAAGATTTCAATATTGGAATTTCTTAGTGTTTGACAGATAGCATCCTCTTCAGTTTATTATTATGTCAGCCGTCCCCAGAGTGAGGTAGTAACAAAATATTTTGCCCAATGGCAATTCACTGGTGTATTTCAAACCAAAGGGGAGCAAACAACCCTCTGCCCCCAACCTGCCTCTTTTCCACTCTGAACAAGAAATGAGTGTTTATCGTGTGGCTGCAATTCATAAACAGATGAGAGAAAGTGGGAGAATTAAATTGTTCCCTCTTTTTTGTCATTGTTAGTATAGAATAATACTTGGGACGTGAATTTGGTTTCTCCCTGTTTGTTTGATGGCGTTGAGGGTGTAAATTGGTGTAAAGTCAGCAGTGTGTTCTCTGTTCTTCTGTGAACACACCCTCCATACCCCTCCCAAACACAGAATCCAGTATTTCTCCATCAGGGAATGTGTTACTTCATTAGTGAATTGGCAAATAAAATAGTAATAATCCTGAGAACTGCTGTAGTCATGCTCAGTAGAAGAGTTTAGTCAATGAAACAGCTATTTTGAGATGAAACTACGCCAGTCACCTTTGTGAATTTTGCAGTTGAGTGTTGTCATATGTAGTTAAGGAATAGCTGGAGCGTGCAGCTTCCGAGCACACAGTACTCTATGTGGAGCAAGCTCCTCATCATAAATATTGTATATGCTGTGATACTTTGTCATCCTGTGTAGTTCTGATAGCGTGATAAAACAAATTACAAGTGCCCTTATGCTTGTCAATTTGGTTACCTCTTGACTTGTCCTTCTGCATCATAAAGATAAAATAGTGTCTGCCCTTTGTTAAAAATGTGTGATCCTTCAATTTATTAATCTCTCTGTTTCTGAGAGCTATTGTTTTATTTGCGGTGTAAACGGAGTGTGTTGCAGCTCTTAGCCAAAAGTGTGATCTGAGAGATTAGGATTGGGCTGCATACTGTGAAGTGTTATCATACAGATACAGTAGTGCACTTGCTAACGTTTTGAAACATAAAGTCAAACCCTCATTATCAAATAAGAGCATCTACTGCAGATCACTGACCAGGGTGGGTTCTCCCTTTCGGTGAGGAAACTGATATTCTCCTGAAGTACCTTTTTTTATGTGAAAACTGTAAATATGGAAAAAAAAAAAAAAGTAAAACTTAATTTATCAGAAAACAGTTTGTACAGCATTAAGTGTATAGAAGGGCACAGATTTTAACGTCTTTTAAGCAAAGATGCTGAGAAGCAACATTGTCTTTATGTGCTTACACGAAATACAGTGCTGAACTTGAAACTCTGCTGATGTTTTGGGCAAAAACTGCTTGTTGCCATTTTGTTTTGACTTACATACCATGCATTTGTAATTGTTTTTCTTGAAGCTTATCTGGAGCACTTGGCTGTTCTGTGTGAGAGACCTGCCTTTAAGAGTAGTAGTCAGGTTTTTGCCTCCCAAGCCAGCTGGGAACATTGATGAGGTGATACTCCAGCATGTGTCAAGCTTTCAAATCCCAGAGCAGTTGGCAGTGCGGCAGCGTAGCAGTCTCCTCTGAGGCTCCCTCACCTCCTGGCCCCATAATTACTTATTTAGTGTGAGAGTAGAGATGAAGTTACACTTTTAATACATGTCCTAAAACTTAAGGTGAGGATGAAAGTTGTAGTACAGAGCCCTTTAGCCTTAGTTCCTCAGCAGCACGTGCTTTCTCATTCCCAGACAGCAGAGCAGTGGATTTACAGTTCAGGAAGACAAATTCCCAGCTGTAGTTTTGGGTCTCTTTCTCCCCTATTGCCTCAAGAGCAAAGATGATGATTCATTTTAGCTTATGAATTGATCAGGAAAACATGCGTTGCCGATAAATCTAAAATTAACATTTCCTGCTGCAAAGTAACCCTTTGCTCCCTCGCCACTGTTCCTCTGGGAGAACTGGAGAAGCGTGGCGGCGCTTCCAGCTGTGGCGGGCAGTTTAGGATCTCTGAGCTGTGATTACGACCGGATCTTTTCCAGTGCACAGTAATCGTCCGCCCATCTCCCCAAGTGATTAACGTGATCAGGAGTGTTTTGGGAATCGGGCAGCATCCAGGTGTTGGCTGACTGAAACTGGTATGTGGCCTCGTGTGGTGGTGCTGTGGGGAGAGCAAACGGAGTAAGTGTCCCAAATTGTGTATGGCACAAGAAGGGTGCTGAAAGTCCCCAGATCAAGTGTTTTGGGCACTTTTGGGGCCCTGTGGTGTTCAGCTTTGATTTGGTGGTTGAAGTGGTTAAAACTTCAAATTGTTTTTGAACATGAGGAGAGATCTCTGGCTCTTCGAGGAACAGGAGACAGTCCCTGGGCTCATATAATTTGTGCCGCCTGGTAGCTGTGATCTTTGGTGGGTCAGGATGGGAGGATCTGAATCTGGATTCCCCAGCTTCACCTGCAGGCTCTGCCCATGGAAGATGGCCCAAGGATGGATGCCTGCCTTAACCTGGGTCCTTATCCCTATGGGTATTCCAGCAGTAATGAAACAAAATTTTTTTAAAAAAATCACAAGGTAAAATCAAACACACAAAAAAAAAAAGCTCAAAGAACCTCTCTTGAAAAACATCTGTGCCTTAGATGAATAGGTTAATTGTTTTTTGATGTGCGAAACATAAAGTGTTTATGTTTGCTATAGCAGAATGAGTAATTAATTTTTGAGGAAGATTATGAATTAGCTCGTTCTGTCTTCAGGAATATTTTTGTCACTTCATTTCAAACATATCATGTTTCCTATATTATTATTCTATTTACTAATTATCCAGTTTGTGTCTAATCAACATAATTGAAAATCAACATTGTTTGATTTTTTTTTTTTCTTTGAACTAAGTGCAGTTAATACAATAGCCTGTTTAATGCTGGTATTTATTTTGGAAGACTATTGCTCATCCTTGCATTTTCATCTTTTTTTATACCTGCCTTTTTCAAGGGCCTTTAGAGGAACTCCTTGCAGTATACCTGCCAGGGTAGTCAGCCAGAAGGGATTCTATGCAGAAAGCAGAAAAAGCTGGCCCTGGGGAGTGGGGACAGTTGTTCAGCTAATTCAGAAGTTGAGGTATTAATAGAAAGCTTTTATTTCTGTTGCATATGAAGCCTTTGTTGTCTCGGTATTAAAGCACGAGGTAATGTGATTATGTAATTTTCCTTTATGTGAGGTATTTTAAGGCATATTTTAACAGTTCTGTTTACAGGTCAGTGGATGTCCCTTATCTGTGCCTAAACCACCCTTCAGCGAGTTGTGTCACCACCAGCAAAGTTACATAAGTCTGCAGTGAAAGTTGTTCGTGCTGTCTGCCTGTGTGTGTGCCAGAGCTCACCACATTACCCCTCCTCTCCTTTGGTCTATTTAGGGGAGCTCTGATGCCAACTCACAAAAAAAAAAAGGAAGGAAGCAGGGAAACATTTCTTACTTGACTTGAGTCACAGTTCCAGATTTCTGTGTGCTGCCCAAACTCTGTATTGTTGGATATGCTCTAACCATCTTCCTGAACAGCACCAGCGTTTTTTGATAGATTCCATCTTCTGCTTTGGGACACAGGCACACCCTATGATGAGGGAGATGGGAGTTCTGTCCCAGCGTGCTGTGCTGAGAGCTTTAATAGCCATGAATTCTCACACTGCCCTGCAGAACATGACAAGAGCGTGACTTGTGCTGCCTTTCAAAGAAGGCGTTGCTTTGGCACCTTCTGTGCTTGGTTTGCGCGTGACCTTCTGAAGTGAGAAATGCCTGTAGTTGAGGAAGCCAAGGTGGGGAGCCCAGTGTTGTGCACATTCACCTGAATGTGTCTGGGTTTGTGCAGAAGGGACGTAGGCCCTCACCCACAGGTTGTTGGACAGTCAGGGCACAGTCTTACCACAGCAGATATTAGTTTAGGAAAGCTAAGCTCTTGGGGCAGCAGAAGAGAGTGGTCCTGCTTTCAGTTTTGCTCATGTCAGAGGCTCTGAAAGCTGGGCTCGCTGCTGTCGCTGCTGCCATGTGGCAGATTGTTCTTCTTTCCCACTCTCCAAACATGATCAATAGGAATTAGCCTGTGGCTGCCACGTGATGACAGCAGGAATAGCAAATGGGACTCTCCAAGGCTGTCCCTGCTGCATTTCCATCCAGCTGTATTCCTTCCTCTGGCAGGAGCATGCAGTGTGTGCCATGAAGTGCCCTGTGTGCCTGGCCAGGCAGAGGAACGGCCAGTGAGCTGTCCCTGCAGCGTGCTCGGACAGGGCACTGGCCAGGCAGAGCTCAGGACAGAGCCAGGAGAGAATCAGCACTGCAGGGGATTTTCATCATCTGCTACTACACATAGATTTTTTTCACTCTGCAAAATGTCATCATAGCCCTTGGGTGAGTCAGAAGTTGGGAGAATGAGCCGGAAAGGAGCTGTACCAGGATGCGTGCTCTCCAGTTGGATTGGGCTGATGTGCAGGAGGGTTTGTAGGAAGAAAGAGCTGCCCTAGGCAGCTCTTAGTCAGACTTACAGTTGGCAGGAGGTACTGCTGGGGGCTCACAGACGGTCATGACTGTGCCATTGATGCAGAACCCTGTACCTTTAATTTATAATAGCAAAGTTTCTATTGGCTTCTGTAGTATTTTTACCTGAATATGGATTTTCAGAATTAACCTTCTATTTAAAGCCAAGCAGTCCTAAATTGATGTTATTTTTTGCATATTTGCAGCACTCTCGATCCTGCAAGGAAAATGTATGGCTTAGCAGAAACAGTGGTATGGAGCACTTCATCAAAATTCCCAGATGAGTCAAATTTCATTACGTGGTTGCAGCCAGTTTGTCTCTTGCTGAGTGCGTGGCTTCAGTCTTTGCAGAGTCATGCAGGACAAAAGTGTTTAGCAGAGATAACCACAAGCCAGTCTCCAAACTCTTCAACTGATACTTAAATATTTTTTCACTTTAATGTGTTGTACCAGATATGTTAAACTGTTTATTTTCAACCGGGTAATGAGCGTTTTCACATTTGTGGTCTACCAAGCATCTTAATGTGTGTCTGGTGCTTCAGTGAACAGTATGAATGTGTATCACAGCCTTTCTCATGTCGTTGATTTTCCCATTCATATAATCAGGGTTACTGAGAAGTGATCTTAAGTAATTCAGTGTTGTGTGTGTTCCCATGCTGACTGGAACTGGGGAGCTTATTCCATTTTAACGCATTATTTTTTGACTAAGAAAGGTCATTAAGGTGCTGATCAAAGCCACTGCAGCATTTCAGGTTTTATTTTGCATCCCCACCAAATTCTCTCCTGCATACTGAAAGTCTGTCTGTGCTGGTTGTGCTTTTTTCCCATCCTGTCCTGTGCCAGGATTACTGTCTTTCGTTTCAGCAGAAACTCTTGTTCATTTTGGTTGGTTTGTGTGAGCTTTCAGTATTCTTTAAGATAGAAAGTATGCAGTATCAATTTTAACCGCTCTAAACTAGTCACTTGCAGCTAAGGACTCACTACTTTCACCCTCAATCAAGATTTGCAGTGAATACTGCAGTTGCTTTATCCCATGAATTCTGTCAAATTTTCATTCATTTTTTCAGCTCCTGCAAGACTCTAAAAGCTGGTTTGAATTGTGTTGAATTTGCAGAGAATTCTCAATGTGTTCCCAGTCTTCTCTTGCTAGCCTAAAACTGAAGTGGTTTCCTTCACCTGCCCTGCCTGAGATCCATGGTCAGAAGTTTAGCCACCATAGCACTGATCCTTTGTGAACTGTAAACTCAGCACCACCAGGCAGCATATTTTTTATTTTTTGTTTCTATGAGCAGAAGCAGCATCTAAAATTACTATTTATCTATTTAGAGCTCGGTGTATTTTAGCCACGCCAGTCTAGATAAAAAGAATGTCTTGCATTTTTTAAAAGCTTGTGGGAGGAGGCCCACAATAGAGGCCCCATTGTGCTGTTAGTACTGAGCGTACAGGAAATCACAAATTAGCTATGACGAGAGTATTGCAGGGGAGTTTTAAGTTTACTTAATTCCTCTAGTATTGTATAGTTTTGAAAGGTTTCACAATACATTGCGTTTTGGATCTGGTTATGTATGTTGTTTGTATTCGGCTGTTCAAGGCTTTCTCTTACCATGTCTTTGTTCAGAAGATCTTGTGTTTTGAATCCTTGAATCCAAATGATTTTCCTTCCTAATGTAAATAGAGAGGTGTGCAAATACTCGTGGCATTTGTCTCATGACCACTCTGCAGCCATGTAAAATTTAAAACCGGCATTGTTTTTACATTAAATTGTGTATTCAACAGTGAGAACCATCTCCTTAGAGAAAGAAATAGAAAAGGTTTTTAGTGGGAATTAGGAGAACAGCGAGCTGCGGGCACAACTTTTCGTGTCTTAGCTGATTTGGATCCTGCAGGACATTAAATTATTCAGCTTTTGGTCAGTATCGATGGGAGTTGGAGTGGGCTCACAAATTGAAAGGATTCTGGCTGCATCCTTCACACTAAACCTGAGTTACTGCAGGATAACAGTTCTACTAAAATTTTGTTCAGAGATTGGTTTATTTCATTACGCGCAGTTGAGGAACAAGTTCTGCCACTCGGGTTGAAAGACTCAGGATTATGAGAACTCTCCAAAATCATGAGTCTTATTTTCTTAGTCCTGTGAATAAAGAAAGTACAAAAGCGCATGGAGCCAGTAATTGAGAACTTGAAGTACTGGGAATATTGCAGTTTTGCATTGATTTTCATAACTTTGCTACCATCTTCCTTCTGAACTGTATTTTAAGTCTGTTAAATTCTGTTAGTGATTTTTCCGAGCTTTGTGGCTTTGGTTTTTTTTTTTTTTTTTAAATACATTAAAAAAATTCTGTTAACAAATACATAAATAGAAACTATTTTCTTAGACCCACAGTCAAGGGGAAAAAAATAACTCCTAAGAAGTTGAAAATGAAGTTTGGAGTCTTTTACTGTCTTGGGGATACTCTCTCATAGAAATGATGAATATTCCAAAGGGTTGTTTACACAATTCCAGCAGCTATTGAAGTGCCCTAAAGATTTATTGGCAGGAGGGCATTTTTCTTTTTTTGTGCAAGAAAAATTGATGTTCAAACTCCTCTACTTCTGTTTCAGATTTTCAAAGAGAATTAATAGAAATTAGTTTTCATTTTAGAAGACTAATTCTAAAAAGAAGATTAAACAGTAGATGTTTTTATAAACAGTAGATAACCTCACCTGTTAGATGTAAGATGTCTTTGATCATAAGAGTGCACAGTGAAAGAAGTAGTCCATGAAGAAACCATATAATACCTGGGAAACTGCTTGCATTTACTTAAGTATGATTTTAAATCAAGTTAGTTAAGGTAGTGAAAGCCTCTTAATGCTTTTTTAAGTAAGTGAAGTGAAACTAAATTTACTGAGCTTATTTCACATTTGCATTAAGATATTTAGGAATCAGGAAAACCGAATTACTTTGTACTTTGCAATGACATTGTTAGGCATGTGTGTTCTAGTTTTGAAGCATACTTGAGCATAAATACAGCTGCTTTGTGTGGGATTTGTACCTCTCTATAAAAGGAGCATCACTGAAGGACCTGTCTTAGGAATTTAATGTCCTACATGAGAACTGAATCCCCTTCCTGGAGTTGTTTTTTGGTGGTGGAGGGCGTTTTGTTTTGTTGTTTTGGGGTTTTTTGTGGTTTGGTTTGTTTTCTTTGTTGTAGAAGAAGTTTCTGGTCAATAAAAATCTTAGTTGAGTACAGAAATCTAGTGCAGATACTGACTTTCAGGGCAAATGTGGTCTAATAATTGCCAGGGGAATTGGAAGAGAGAAGAGAGCAGAGATGGCAGTGGTAGCAGATGTCTCAAGTGCTGTGGAATGGCCCAGATGGTCATGGTGGTTTTGTCACATTTCTGAGAAGCCTCAGAAGTGACCTGGGATAATTCACTTAATTTTTCTGTGCCCAGTCCCACCCTGCATTCTGTGCGTGCAAATGATGGTGAGCTTACCTTGGAAAGCACTCTGGGATCTGTTGGAAATGGCACCAAATGAGAGTAGGATTCTTTAGTTAGTGGTGCTGTGAGCAGGTGGTTGGCTGATCTTCTTGTGTCTTGTTTTAACACACGGTAACAGTTGGGGGGGCAGTGAGCTTTTATTTGTGAACTGGCTTAAGGTAAATGCACTTACTAAAAAGACGACCTGTGGCTTGACAGAACACAATGCCGTGTGAAACGTTCCACTGTGACTGAAGGGCTTGCTTTCTCCAAATTAAAAATGTAATTTCAAACAGTAAAAACCCTTCTTGTATATTTGAATTGAGAAGTTGTATTCAATTAGCTTGACAAGACAGGCATGCAGATGAACCAGCAGAGTACTGGTGAGTGAGGAGGCTGCAGCACCATGTGCTGCTGTGCACTGGAATATGGAGATGGTGTGTCAGTGCAGAGTACCCTTGTTCCTGCTGGGATGCAAAGAGTTGGAGCAGAGACATGATCGTGAACTATTTTTACTTAACAGTTGAACTTTGGAAGAAAAGTAAGGAGTAATTTCTTTCAGTTTGAGTTTGCACGTTGTATGACTTATTAAAAACTTCAAGATAACTGTTAAGTAAAGACAGCTACTTGAAGTGCCAGATGGAAAAGAGCAAGAAAAATGCCTTCTGTTTAAAACAGAAAGGGGATTTTTGCTCATTTTGTGTTGGGGTCTTCTCAAGTCCACAGTTACTGTGCTTGGTACTCTCCAGTTCCATTTAATATTCTTATTGATGACCTGGGTGAGGGGATTGAGGGCACTCTCTGCAGGTTCTCAGATGACACTTGGGTTGGGTGTGAGTGTTGACCTGCTGGAGGACACGAGGGCTCTTCAGAGGGATCTGGGCAGGATGGATCAGTGAGTATGAGGTTCAAGAAGGCCAAGTGCCAGGCCCTGCCCTTGGGCCTCAACAGCCCCCTGCAGCTACAGGCTGGAGGCAGAATGGCTGGAAAGTGTCCGGTGGGAAAGGACTGGGGGGTGCTGGTCAGCCATGGCTGACTATGAGCCACAACCTGCCCTGGTGCCCAAGAAGACAAATGACATCCTGGGCTGTATCAGCAGTAGTGTGGCCAGCAGACCAGGGCACTGTTTGTCCCTCTGTACTCGGCACTGGTGAGGCCACACCTTGAATCCTGTGTTTCTGTTGCCCCCTCACTACAAAAAAGACATGGTGATGCTGAAGTGTGTCCAGTTGTTTATGCTGGAGAAAAGGAGGCTGAGGTGAGATCTTAATTAGCTTTACACCTATGTGATAAGGTTTAGACTGGATATTGGGAAAAATTTCTTCACAGGAAGGGTTGTCAAGCATTGAAACATGCTGCCCAGGGCAGTAGTAGAGGCACTGTCCTTGGATATGCTTATAAGACTTGTAGATGTGGCATTTGAGGACATGGTTTAGTGGTGGCCTTGACAGTGTCATGTAGGATTTCATGATCTTGGAGGTCTTTTCCAGTCTGAAGGATTCTGTAATTCTTCTGTGTTGCATTTCCTGTCATGGGTCCCATGCAGGTATTAGACACATACAAGATGCATTTCTCTCTCATCAACTCTGTGGCAGAATGCAGGCTTCAGACGACATCTTGGTCACACATTGCCAGCTCAGCATCATGCATTGGGCTGCATTCCTGAAATTGGGATGGCACTTTTTTAGTTCCTGCTCTCATTGTCCAGCAAGGGCTCTTAGGACATTGCAAACATTTCTGCTCTTCTAGAAATGTGCCTGCTTTCAGCAAAGCCACTGTGGTTTGAGAAGTACAGTATGGGCTGTTTGGTTTGGCTGTGTGGCCCCTTGATTCCTTTTTTTTGCCCAACAGTCCATCATCTTATTATGACCATTTTACACGGATTTAGTTCAAGGCCTGTGTTAGTTTATACATAGCTTGGAATAATTGTAAAATGTGAAAAACGTTGAGTATTTTTCAGTTGACTAAAATTTTAATAGGGTGTTTTTTTTTCTTGCCAGCATCTGGAAGTTAGCCAGGTAAAAGCTAACATTCCCACAATACCTTTTCTGTGGGATAATGGGCAAGTTCAGGGCAGCATTCTTTCTTTCAGTTATATAAACAGACAGTGCTGGCCAAGGCTAAGAAGTGTTTCTGAACATGAAGCTATTGCTATTTGCCCTTCCAGTTGTTGCTCTGTTGAAAGTGATTTATTTTTTCTTTATTTCATTATTGTTCTTTTCTTCATATTTAAATAGCATGGAGTCTTCTGCTCTGTTGCCTTTTTTAAGATCTTGCCCAAAGCAGTGCTGTGTGAAAAATCCATGTGCTCTGCGGATGATTTCATCCATGGTAGTGAAACGATGTCATCAGTGTAAAACTGACTCTCAGAAGGCTCTAAAAAATAGGTGTTTGTAGAACAGAAGAGATTCTTTGACAATAGATCAAAAGAGGTGAAGGTGTGAGAAGCTGAACTGACCTTTCATCTTACTCGGCTTTGCCACTCCTGGTCTTTCCAAAACATAGCAGGAATTAATTGTCGGGGAAGCTTGGAGCTGGGAGTGCAGGTACTGTCAGCCAGCCACAAGCTTTCAGTTGCTGCTTGTGTTTTGTAACTTTTGTATTATCACACATTGATAGGGATTTATTAAAATACATTTTTTCCTGTTGGAATTCGTATCTTTGTAGTGCAGGAGTTTCTGAAGAGTTGGCATGTCACAAAGGTTATTGTGGCGTACATGACTTTACAGATGGAGTTTTATCAGTTGGGAATAGTCAGTGTGTCTTGAGCATGTGTGTAAATTTTTCTTTTTATTAGTTTTTTCCTTTAAGGATCCAACACAGGAATTTAGTGTATAAGCCTTAAAAGCAATAGTTCATACATGAAGAAAGATGCAGAAATCTTGGCCTCTCCACACAGCTGAATTGTAATTTTTCAGCTTGTACAAGAACTGCAGAAATGCAGTCAGTTGGATGTGCCCAGCCTCAGGAAAGGTTGTAGAAATGCAGTGAGACCTAAAAAATTTCAGCGATGCTGACTGTGTAGTTTTCTGAACTGTGATGTAAGCATGGGTTTTACTTAATTAAAAAAAAAAAAAAAAAAAGACATCTTGGTGACTTAAAAACTTTGCAGCTTAGATCTTTTCTGCTAGAATATATACATTTTTTTACTCTTAAAGGGCAAAGCTTTTCCTAGAAAAATCAATGCCAGTTTAAAAGGGCAGCAAGCAACTGTCACATCTAAAAGTTCAGTTCTTAGTAAATTCTGAATAGACAGAAGAAGAAAGTCTGAAACCCTTAATCTTTCATGTTATCTGGATAAGCTGGAACATAACTGTGTAATTATTTTCTTTCATCCACTGATGTCATTGAAGTCCCTACACAGACTGAGGCTCATAAATGAAACTAAAGATCATTTTCTGTGAACTTTGCATATTTCCATGCAATGTTTAGGCCCATTGTCATGTAACCTCTGTGTTCACATAAATGGAAAGTCAGTTGGGTGGATACAAGCATTTGTAATTTTCTATTCTCTACTCATGCAGAAAGCGACAAAACAGTAAAATTCAAATGGACTAAAGTGCATTAGTGGTGGTGTTTCCAACTTCCAGTTCTGTAATCATAATTTTTTATCTGTTTTAAACCTCTAATGACGTTTAATATGTTCTTAAGAGCTAAATAGGAAAAAAAAGCACTGTTGCTTGATAAAACAAAGGGGTACTAAGAAACAGAAATTTATTATCCTGTCTTCAGTTTGTATTAATTTAAAACACAGGGTTTATGGGCCTTTTAGTTGGGGTTATTTATTTATTGAGGTTTAAAGAATATAATCTGCTAGTTTTATTGTATGTAAATGTCAGTATCTTGAAACTAGTTATATTTAGATCCAGTAGCATTTTTGTCAATTCTGTATTTCTAAGTTTCCTTGCTTAAACTCAGTCTTGTTTGTCCATATAGAAATTGACATGTGTGGACTGTATATCCCATGATTTTATTTATGAACTTAATGAATTTACTTGTTTGCTGTAGTTCTGTTAGTGGTAGCACGGATTTGTCGGCTGTGAAGTTGAGTTTTGCTCGTACACATAGAAAAATTTAATGGCATCAGATAAATATGTGCACGTGGCTGTGTGAGCTGCTTGTGTGCACATACCAATCTGCTCATCCCTCATGTGTGTGATTTTGCAACGAGCACTCAGGTAGTGACAGCCTCATGCTGCAGCCAGCACTGCTGACTGATTGCAGGACCCCAGAACAACTCTGTGAGTGGGGGACAAAGCAAGGTCTTAAGGACAAAAAATTAAAATCCTAATGAAAATTGTGCACTGAAAAGTAACTTGTGCTTTCATGTCCACCAACTGTGAAACCTCCGTAAGAATTGTACAAATGTTCCCTCCTTCTTAATAGAAGTGTTCTGGATCCTGTTTTTCTTGACTAGAGACTGACAGCTTTTAGAAGTGTTGTAATGATGAAGTGCATTAGCTGCACACCATTCATGTCTTAAATTGCAATTTAATTGTTGTGTTCTTTGCTGTTCTTGTAAAATAGTTGGGTATGGTCAGGATCTTGATTTCCAGCACTTCTACTTGCTCTTTATTTTCTTGTTTTGTAGGTTATTCATTTTTTGTTGAATTATAGGTCTTTCTGTGATCAGTTGGCATGGAAACATGGCTCCTTTATAGGCCAGTTGCTTTTAACATTAATTTGCAGGTACTTGTTTTTGAATGTGAAAATGGAAACCATTTATGTTCTTCATCATTCCCCATCATTAATACTTGCATGCCTTCTGATGCAGTGTAAATTTTCTGTCTTACAAGGAAAAATGTACCCTTAAAGCAAAAAAAAAAACCACAAAAAATCCAAAAAAACCCAAAAAACTGCATCATGTGCACTGTATTAGATAGTACTTCATATAAGTTTTCTTAATACATATAATATAGTAGAATCAGTGAAACAAAGACTAACACAAAAGCTTAGTTTATGCTCAGAAAGTACCCAAAACTTCTTAATAACGCAAAATGATGCCACCCAGTTTTTGTTTCATTAATGCATTTATTGACATTGCTCTTTATGTCTTTTTCTTACTGGCAGAGCACCCTGTTTTCTTTTAGGAGTTCACTGCATTTCACTGGGGAAAAAAAGTGAGATATTTGCTTTGATCAGTACTGACAAAAGTAAGGGAATAATTTTATTAATATTTTGTGATTTTAGTTAGTGGAGTTTGGAGTTCCTGAAATACCTTGATACTGGCAAAAGATGCATTCTGGGCTTCTTTTATTGTTATTGGAGCACTATGCATGTTGCTGGGATTGTGTCCTGCAGCGACTGCTGCTTGGAGAAAACCAGGTAATACTATCACACATCTTCACAGAAAGTAATTAGGCTATTAGTATTTGTTCAAGTTTATTGAGATTTGGAACCTTATCTGAATAAATACTGTTTTAACTATTGATGACTATCTAACTTAAGATCTGCTATAAGCAATTGCAGAATTTTTGTTTCCAGTGTTGTAGTTGCTTTCATGTTCTTTAGGATGAGATTTATTCTCATTCTTAATATCTCCAGAACTTTGTGTGAAGAACTTTGTACAGATTGGATATGCAGAAAAAAATAAGATTTGAATTCTTGTTCTTTGGCTCATTCTTCTCCATTCTGTTTCAGGCTTCAGACACTTTGTTTCTGTAACCATTTATTAGGGAGCATGTGAAACAAATAAATTCAATTGGTACTGCTCATAACTCAATTTTATATGTTTAATAAACAATCAGTTCATCTGGCCTGTTTGGGTGTAGTACTGAACTACTTTTTCTTTATTCTGTAAGTTAAAGTACACACATTCAATTTCAAAGCAGTAAGTCTGTGCACCATTTAACAAATTTCAGTGAAAGCACTACAGACCTGCAGGTTAGAAATACTTTGTTCATGCTATTTGCCCGATGTTATGGCATTACTCAGCAACTATATTGCTCATTCCCTCTGGACAGTTAAAAAAACCCCAAAACTGTAAAACAAAGCAACCCAATCCCTCTAGGTCCTACCCCCGTATTTTTGCATTACATATTTTCTTTAAATAACTTTGGTGGAAAAGAAGGATTTCGCTTCATGTCAAACCCTTCTACTGAAACTCTTCAGAGTTTTCTTGTAGTTACTTGCCAGTAGTTTTCTTGGAGGTTGAGAGAGTTTAGTTCATCACGTAATGCATTTTTTTACAGTTTACAGACCAGATTTTCACTAATCATAATGCAGCTGTGAGAAGTTGGGCCTTGATGCTTCCTGCGTGACATTATCTCATCATGCAGAATAAAACCATTCCTTCCTCCCTTCAACCCCCCACCCTCATTCTCTCAGCATGTCTGTTGAAAAAGAAAGTGAGTCCCACACCAGTCTTGGTGTACTGCAGAGTTACTAGTGACAGGATGCACTAAACTGATTTTTTCCCTCTCCATCCCTCCCTGCAATGTCTGATGGTGCTCCTGGCCCAGGAAGGGCTGCAGACAAACACACTGAGGATAAAACTCCCACTGTTAATTGACTTAATCCCCATGCTGAATTGTAATATTTCTTGTGTAGGTTGAACTCTTCTTTCATATTCTTTCTGGAACTAAACTTTCAGCACTCAGCACAGCCTCTACTTACGTATTTTTCATTCTTTAACCAAATGTTGAATGTGACTGGTGTCTCAGATTTATTTATCCAGAGGTGGGTAGACTACTCACTGAAATCAAAGGCTTCCTGTAGGGTGGAAAGCTCTCCCATGTTCTGTTGCGGGTCCTTGTCAGACCTCGCAGAGAATTAAGCTGCTAGTCATGTTGTCCTTTAAATATTTTTGACATAAAAGTTTAATTATCTTTGTATGAAGTATTTAACATAAGCTTTAAGGAACATATAGCTCTGATTAAATTGAGAATTTTATCACAGCCCAAGGGTCCCATTTCACAATGTATTGTGATGGTGTAGACTTTATAAGAAAATAAGGCTAATTCATTATTAAAAAAAAAACCCAAAACAAACCAAAACAACAACAACAACAAAAAACCCTCCACAACCAAACCAAAAACAGAGCCCAGGTGGAGTTTCTTCTTAAAGCATTTACTTCATTGACCAGCACCTGTTTAATCATTGGTTGAATTTACCTTATTTTAATCTGGTTTACAGTGCAGATGAAATAAATAATTCTCATCTGGGCTACTCATGGATGTGCAATTTTCATCACAAAGAGTTACTTTTAAGATTTCATTTATTATTCTCAGCACTTGTTTTTCATCTACCTTTTGTAACTAGGGTGACAGTCCTGACCCAGAGGGACAGAACAAATGAAAAGATTGATGAAAATGTTTTAAAAGCTACAGTTTCTTCTGAAATAATTGCTGTGCTGTCAAAATACCTGATAAGCAAAAGGAGAGTGGCTGTTGCCAAAGTTAGGGAGCAGAAGTAATAAGCTCTTCTACTTTTGCAGTGATACACCTGCACAAATTTGGTTTGCTTTATATCCAGAAAATAGGGAAAATAATGTGTTGTTATGAAGACCTTTTACTCTGTCTAAATCCCAAGGTCAAGGATTCAAGCTTCGTGTTCTTCTGTGATGTTCTGGAAAATAGTCATAATGGTTTCTTGGTTTCTGGGAGTTATCTGGTAGCAGTTATATTGCACTGGGGAAGCTCTCAGCTGTCATTTTCTCCCAATTTTTCAGAAATCACAGCCAATAAGAAGCAGTTAAACTCGTTTTCCAACATCTTTCCCTATGCTGTGTCCACTTTCTGAACAACGGAATGAGTTTCAAGTTTACTTTGCATGAACTCAGTGATGGTTTGATTATCTTTGAATGATAAAATTCCAAGTAATGCGTTTCCTGTTGGCTTGCAGAAATAGAGTGCTCCTGCAGCCTTTCAGCACACTGCTGTTTATCCTGCTACTGACATTCCTCCTGTTTCTGGTTTCAAAAACAAGAAAAATAATAGAGTAAGATTTCTTATTTGGGGATTTATTTTTTTTTTACTACATCCAATCAAATGGAAATCAGACCAATGTAATTGCTTCTCCGGCTGTTGTCAGTCTGTATTTTGTTTCAGAAAGGGTCCATTTTTTGTAATTGTCTGTTTTTTACCAAGTGTGTCACTGCAGAAGTCTGAGGCTGTCGCTGTGAGAGGGAGAGATGACATTTGTGTGACGCACAGATGTGCCGTGGGCAGATTTTGTAAATGTCTCTGCCTGCACATTGGCGGACACACGAGCTGAAGCAAGTTTGTTTTTAGGCTAAACCACACAGGCTAGAATAAAACTATGAACTGTCATATCAACTGTATTTACAGAGAAATGTAATAGTGAATGCATTTTCCAAAATACAAGCACTCAATCACACCAAAAATACAGAGAGAACGTGGCAAGAAATCCATGTTGAGAGTGATGAGTACCATTTTGCCTTAAGATTCTGTAACTCTTAATAATAGATTCAATAACTCCTTATATAATAGTCCCCCTGTAACTGATGTTTTCTAGCACTGATAAATGTTTTATGCAATTTTCAGAGACAGAACATGATTTGTGCCCTGAAAAAATTATAATTATCTGCAAAGCATTTTAGTGTATGTGAACAGACCCTTTTCAAGCTGAAAATGGTTAAACTGGGGCAACTAAAAGAAACTATAAAGCCTAGTAAAAAAATAGCAAATATAGGTAATTTTTAAACACTTTTGGCTTTTCACCATCAAAAAGATCTTAAAACATTCAAAAACCTTCCCTAAGCCCCTTCAGCATGTGGTATGTGTGGGAAGAAATATTTTGCTTCTCTCATCAAGTCATGGAAATAACTCCCAATTTGAACTGTTTTTCTGTGCAGCTTTAACTGTGATGTTGAGACCAGAGCCTTTGTAATTGAAACTTAAATTTCTACTTAAAGAAAAACTCAGTAGAACAGCTCTCTTACATCATGTGCTTTGGTTATATTATGATTAAATGTAACATGATAACATAAACCCGGCTTTTGCCTTAAACTTCTGTTTTATTTGGCACTTTGACTGTTGTTACTGGCTGGTTCTCCGTGAGCTTGTCATTTTTTATACATCCTGTTTGCTTACCTTCAAAATGAGTATCTTTTTAGAAAAAGCTATTTATTTAAAAAGCTTGATTATTGAAGCTGCAGAGGACCCTGGATGGGGACATGCAGGATTTCAATTTCATTATAGACAAACTTTCTCAGTTTTACAGCAACACTGTTCTCTAGTTTGTAATCATCAGCAGCCATTTTCTTAATATTGACAGAGAACAGGAGAGGTCGGGGGCTGTGGGAGGAACCAGACAGGGAGAAAAAAAAAAAAGCTTTAAGGAGCTCTTTGCAAAGGTTTAGTGTTTGTCAGAGTTGCTTTGGTTTTCAGAGGAACATAAGAAGTGTAACTTGAGGGATTTTATTATCCTCATTTACCAGAATCCTTAATACTGTGTTGAATTGACCTGTTTTAATTATGCTCATCTTAGCAGTCTGGACTCTGTGTGTGTGTGTGTGTGTATATGTATATTTGTTCAAGTTTTTAGCTCTCTGTCTTAAAGTTTCTAGCTTTCCTTCTTTCTTCCCATCCCTAAACAAGTCACTGTATATTTTTGTTGTTGTTTCACTGTAAGGATTGCTGACACACAGCATCATAATGTTCATTTGAGAGGATAGTGTATCGCCTTTGATGCTTTCCCAAAATAAAAAAAGTTAAGGAGTTACAAAGAAATTGGAGAGGTCAGTGTTCAATATGTAAAATATTTCCATACTGTTATTTTTAGTGTCATCGGAGTGTGTTCTACTGACCTCAAGAGAAAAAAAATAAACCTTGTGAAAATAATTTGGTTATCCAAGGCCCCACACTTGCTTATCTTCAGACTCTTTGATAAGGAAAATAAGGAGTGTCCCAGGTAGTAGTTTAACGTTCTTGGGTCAAAGTACAGGTGTGCTGTTGGAGAAATTGTTTTTGGTGTTTGGGATCAGAATAAAGGGAGCGTTTGAAGTTGGCTCCACTTGGGTTATTTGGTTTCAGTCTCAGAGACAACATCCTGTACAACATCTAAAATACAAGAAAAGCATAGAGAGCATAGCCATTAGCACAGGCTGCATTCAGAAATTTTATGTTGTAATAAATTCTTGGCAGTGTCTTTAAAACATAATGTGAAATTAATACTCTGAAAGCAGTTGTAATGACAAAGCTAAAAAGTGGTGTTTTCTCCGAAAGCATGTTTCCAGCTCACACAGTGGTTTAAAGCAAAACAAACAAAGAACCTAAACATGCTGGAATAAAATAACTTGCTATAAGAGTAACATTTTTGGGTGAGAGAAAAATATGGGTTTTTTTCTTTTTTCCTTCATAGTTCAAATACATAGGTCATGGGCACATCAAGACTCATTCCTTGAGGGAATTACGTTCTAAATTAACATTACGTAGCTGTTGAACTTTTATCAAAATCACAGCAAAGATAACTTGATTTAAAATGGAAAGTCAGTAGTTGCATGCTTTCTATTGAATGCATGGGTAAAGGAGTGAGGATAAAGGCCACTGATGCACTTGCTGTGCCGCACAGCCCTCTTTTGCCAATCTGTTCCAGTCTGGTGTTATTTATTCTCAGTATTGCCCTTAAAATCGCCAGTGCCACTTCTTCCGTGGAAAGTGTTTTAGTAAGTCTTGGCATGATCTGTATTACTGGAATGGCTCAGAGTTAATCATTCTGCTCCTAGTGCAATTGTTGAAACAGATTGTTTTTCCAGTTTCTGCCAGCAGGAATTTTCTGCCTTTTTTTTTTCTCTCGTCCCACCCATCCACCAATAAAGTTTATGATCTGAAGTATAAGCTCAGTTGTATTTTAAACCAGGGTTTGGGAGCTTTTTAGGGTGGATCACCCCCAAATGCCATAAGCTCCATGCTCACTGTCCTGGGGGAAGAGGAAAGTGGAGATATATTCTGATACATACCCAGCATATGGTGCACTGTGGGAACGTCTGTAATGCAAGCTTGATTCATGCCCTCAGTTCTGCATTTTGGAGAAGCTGCCCCATCAGTAACTGGGTGATTGATGTTCATAGTTGTGGGCAGACGTGGTTGCTGAGAGTCACAATTCTCAAGTTCATTGAGTCTTAATTTGTAGGTCCATCCTCAAGTTCACTGCAGGGATTCCTGTAAGTGACCAAGTAGTTTTTTTGTGGCTTTTGCCACAGCATTCCACCATCACCATAAAAACCTGTGGAATAACTAACAGGATTGGCAGCTTTAGTCAGAATTTCTCACAATCTGAGATGGATGTAAGTGAACTGAACTAGGACAGCTCCACTGTTGCCAGTTTGTTTATCTTCCTGCTTCCTTCACTTACTGCTTAATAAGCTAAAAATATTTGAAACAGGTTAGTACTCATTGTGCACAGGCACATCCAAGGGGAGCTCAGTCCTTTATAATGTTTTGCCTTTCTCTGGAGTTTGCTTTCATGTGTCTGTTACTTGAAAACAACACTGCTGCAACGTTGGGTTTTATGTGTGTTTTATTGCAGATACTTAGACTTTCTGGATTTGGTACTTGATATAGTTGTTACTGAATATTGTCATTTGTTTTGCTTTTTAAGTGGTGTTGGAAAAGTAAAACATTTTACCATAGTGCATAGTGCTGTTACTGCTTGTTTATTTTACATTAAATAGGTGTGATTCATACTGTTTTCAGTCTTATTTTCAAAAGTGTTAGTTAAGATTAGGCATATTTTTACAGCATCCTCCAAATATGTAATTTGAGTAATTTTTTGACAGATGTGAAATACTTCAGTCTTCACACTGATGTTTGAAGTACATGTGTAGTAATAGAAAATGTTGCCAGATTATTTTGTTTCTCCTTAACGGAACATTATTTCTGATCAAAGGCTTTCAAGATGTGCCTTGTGGAATGTTTGGGTTTTTGTACCCTGACAGGTACTTAGGAATTTGTGTGCACACTGACAGATGTTAGACAAGTAAGAGCAAAATTACTAGATTAAAAAAAAGAGAGTAGTTGGTGATGACTACTAAAAGCACAGCTAAACCCCATGTCCTTGTAGTTGTCAGAATAATGTCCTGAGAATGGTAAGTTGACTTGTTGTGTGAGTATGGAAAAGTAATGAGGAATCATGATTCAGGTTCTAGTAACAGCAGGGAAATGTAGAATCTTCTAAACAGAAGTAATTGGCTTATTTTGTTTCGATTGTGCCAAAAGGGAAAGTCAAGCAAGAGAGTAGTCTCAAATAGTTTTGTGCTGAGGCCATTGTGTCGTTTGCTGTAGTGGTTGCTCAGGTGCCCAGGCTGATTTCTCACAGGTAGTGAAATAATGATGTGATGTGTGCAGAGACACACATGGAGAGCTGTGCAGCGGGGTGGTCATTACACCGCGGTGGTGTTGGGTTTACATTTTGTGTCAGGGAATGAGCCGTGAGTGTCCTGCAGAGCTCTGGGGACGTTTCAAGCTCCACAATTAACAGGAGGATATGGCTGGGTGTGACTGCTCTGCACATCAGTGGGTCAACACAGCACAGGAAACCACTTGTGTTTTTCTTGGTCTCTTGCAAATTAAAAAGAAAAGAAGGAAGATGACTTATTCTTACTGAGTTCAGGTAAATAAAAAGCATAGATAACCAGCAGCATTCATCCACTGTGTGCTTCCAGTCAAGTCCCAGTGTGCTCAGTGTTAACCTCTGAGCCCTGGGGACTTCCACAGGGGCTGCACACGTGCTTTCGCTGCAACTTATGCTCAGTTTGCTTTTGCATGTGTACTCTGAAGTCCATCTTGTTACTTGGAAAATCAGTTTGGAATTGTTCCTCTAAATTTTAATAAGCCTTGCAGCAGGTTCGTAAAATCTTAGAAAATATAGTTAGAACCACTAAATGAGATAAGGAGGAAATTAAATTTAATCTGCTAAGTAATTCAGTCTTTTGAGGGTGGCTGTCACTTTTGTCCCTTGCTGGTGTTCTTTATTTAAAAGTATTCTCCTCTGTGCCTCCCTCCTATCCTACATCCCAAATCATAGGAAATTGTATCCTGCTTCTCTTGAAGGCAGCAGCAAAAAGTGTTGACTCAGATTCTGATGGAATCATGAGATTTTTGTGTTGCATATTCAGCATCTAAATATGCTGAATATCAAAATACTGAAGGATAAGAAATGCTTTTTTTTTTTAATTTGCATCCATTTCACTGAGCCTTGTACCTGAGTTGTATTTTAAACTTTACTTTTAATTGACCGCTCTTAAAGTTCTACTCTAATTTGAATCTCACTGTCTTGAACTTGGGTTCATGGTGCACAAAACAATGACTCCACCAAAACAGTCCAAAATGTAAAAATGCCTGATGGGTCAGAAACGTTAAAATGCATCTTTAAGTATGGGGTTTCCAGGGATTTTAATAGTGCATATTGGCAAATCTAATTCATAACAGCTTCTGTGCTCATCTTATGACGAAGCTGGTTTTTGTTTAACAACTCATTCTTTCCTTGAATTAATACTAGCATTCATTTTTGAAAATAATGCAGATTTCTGTGAGGGTTTATGGAAAATAAATGACAGCTCTCACTGAATTTACACCTAGGTATGAATATAAAATAAAGGTAAATGCCAAAGGGGTTAGTCTCATGTTACATGTGCAGGACTATAAATTAGTTGAATGTCCAACCTGTCATTTTCAGGTCTTGTTTTTGTAAATATTGATGAGTTTTTTCAGTAGTTTGGGTTTTGTTAAAAAAGTAAATCGCTTCAATGTTTTACAGTGTGCAAAGGAAGTCTCTTACCACAAATTCTTTGAAAAGGACATTGTCAAAGGATTTTTCTTCCTTATTTAATCTTTGCACTTGTAAGAATTCTCAGTGACAGGAAAACTTGCCCGGCTGCTCTCTTCCATTTCATGTGCCTCTTGGTGTGTGATTATAGGGTTACTGATCAGTGTTGTGCTTTTTGGCATTGATGTATTTTTCAGAGAAAAGAATTGAAGCATTTGTTTTGAAAAATGAAAAACACATTTAAAGAATTACATGGACTTTGCAAACAGATTTAAGGAAATGAAAGGTAGGTCAAGTTTTGGGCCTACCAACCTGACAGTGTCCTTTACTTTTAACATGTATGCCTGATATGAGACACTCCTCAGCCTAATAATGTTACATTTATCAGCAGTAGAAAAATGTGAAAATTACATTGTTCATCATTAATTTGATAGCTTTGCATTTCAGTACATTTTCTAATGTCAGTAAAGCGTGGCAGCATACTTTGAGATCTCTGGTATTTGGCCAAAGTGATTGCTTCAGTTACTGTCAGTTTGTACCATAAAAGGTTGTTTTACAGAAAGCTTGAAATACGTTTTAACAGCCTGGATTATGTCAGGGAGAGCTTTTTTACCCTGCAGTCCTGAGTATGCCTGATGGCATTGGCTTCTTCCCCCTTGGAGTGTAGCACAAACAATGCACATTTGTTGAAGGAGCAGGAGATGAAGGTTGGATTTGGGAGGGAGGAGGATACTACCTTGCTTAGGTAGCTTCTTCCCAGTTTAAAAAAATACATCATCTACTAAAATTGGTCTGATCACTTTTAAGTCCCCATGCTATCAAACGTGTGGAGGTAAAATAATTCATGGCCCTTCCATTCCTGTTTTGGTTGCAAAGCTGGATGATGAGCTCATTAATCCCCTTGTTTGTGGGACCCACAGTCAGTTGTGCACAGGGCTGGCCTCCTCTCAGGTTCTGCAGCTGAAAACTGGTTTTTCAATTCCCAAGTTTATTTCCATAAGAGCTGGAGTAGAATGAGGTTTTGATAGGTTTTGATAGGGTTTTTTGTGGTTTTTTTTTGTTGTTGGTATTTTTTTCCAGGAGAGCTAGTCCAGACAGCAGTTGTGCAAAGGCACTGTGCTGTGAGCCACATGATGACTAGCTGCTGCCTAAGGACAGCTGCTCTGTCTGTCTCTGCACCTTATACCTGATATTAATTTAGAAAATTTCCAGCAGCCACTGGCACAGTAGCTATTACTGGGATAAGAGCTTCCCCAAGAGATTATTTCCACATGGGGGCAGGGCAGAAACCCCAGACTAGCAGCTGGATTAGAATTGTTGGGGAAGTGTTAGGTTTTTTCTTTAATACATTTAGATAACCTTAAGGGCCTGACTTACACCCAGCAAAACCATCAAGTTCAGAGTTAAGGCTTCTCACTCCATCTCTAGTACCCACTGAACCTCTTGGCCCTTCAGCATGGGGATTTTGGAGATCACACACTCCCCCTGGATCCCTGCTCACCCATGCAAAGCCTTGGCCATGTGAGTGATGCTGACCCTTCCAGGTAGGCGTATTTACAATACACCTGCTGTCCTGTGTCTTAACACTCCACTGGTTTCCCTGGAATGTTAATGGCCAGTGGCAGCACAGCAGGTGTGGTGGAAAGCCAGCAGCCATAAGGGGGAAGGGTACAGATGCAGTGAGAAGCTTTAACTTTGGGTTTCCTGCCTTCTGTGAGCACAAGTCAGACCCTTAATGTTGTTTTAATGTATTGTTTGTGTTTAATTTTTAGTAAAAATTTGAACACCATCCAGGCTACAGAGGTTGCAGTGGATAAGAAGTATAAAAGCTTTGGTTCAAGATTACAGGAGGCTGCAAGAAAAATTAAAGACATGGAAATGAGGATGGAATGACAGGCTGCTATTTTGCCTCAGAATACTGAAGATTGTAAAGCATTGAGAAATCGAATTCATGACCCTGGAAATCAAGCTCAGATTAAGAAATGTCAGGTTGGTAGGGGTTCCTGAAAGTCTTGAGTTAGGATAAACTGAGATTGTTTTCCTGTAACAAAGTTTATAGGATGTGGGGGTGGATGGTATAATTATTGTTACCTGTGTAATGTGAAATGCTATACCATAATACTTAAATAAGCCAGCTAAGTGAAATTACTTTTTTAAAACCAGTTTCACATTTGGTGTGTTGAATGTCTCTTCTGACTGCTTTACAGTTACTTCTCTCTGGAACAGTTGCATTATTCACTGTAAATGCAGGCATGGAAAATACTGCTCTTAAATAGACATTGCTTTCTGCTGCCTCTCTGAGGGTCTCCTGCAAAGCCAGAGGCACAGTGCAATGTGGCATTTCTAGATAAAAACCAGGCAGATCATATCTAAATGGTGGAAGAGGAAGCTTTTTGTACAAAAAGTTCTGATTCATAGTGAAGCCATGTCTTCCCAAATGTGAACTGTAAATAGTGACTGCCACTGTGATGAAGTTCCTGTAAGTTAACCTAAGTGGGGAGTTACTGCCTGCCATTCAGTGGCAGGATATTTAGGCAGAAAGATTGTGCAACAGGAAGTCTGTGCTGAAGTTCAGGAAAGGTTTTGGCAGGCAAAGGTTTGTAGGGTTTTCATGGTCAAGGTCACTGGACGTATTTGAGTTCTGAGGATTCTTAGAAAAGCCTTAGATACTCTTAGGGAGGATTTGGCCTTCTGGTTGTTTTTTTGACTTCTGTTCCTACGCTTTGGGGCTTGGTCTGGCATTCCTCTTAGCACCAGTGTTGCACAAGTAACTTGGTTGAAATCTTAGATAAACTGGTGTGAGGGGAAAGCCAGACCACACCTTTATGTATTTTATAGAAATCATTATCTGAGAGGGCTCTGTTTAGTGCTGTAACATTTCATGATTTTTGAGAGCTCTAATCAGAAAAGTGTTTCTTAGAAGTAAGAGTTGTTAATCTCATCTACTTTTGTCAGTTTGGACTATGTACTCTGCTGTTGACAAAGGTGTTTTAGTTGTAGCTTTAAGGGAATCACCTGTGCTGTATTTTTTCCTTATTCATCTGGAACAAGTTCAGTATCAAAGTTCTCAGTTTCGTGGGTGAATTGGGTTTTTTGTGAGTTTTTTGGTTGGTTTGTTTGTTTTGGGGTGAGTTGTGGAGGGTTTTTGTCATTGTTTTCCTTTTTTTATATATATATACTTTAGCTAGCATTCAGACCTGTTATTGAAGTTCTGGCTTTGCTGTACTGACAAGACCTGACCGTAACATTTCAGTTGTTGAGTGACCACAGTTACTCTAAGTAAAATGAAGAGGTCTTGCAATGTCATTTTTGCATTTGTTTCTAGACATAATAGCATTTTATTAATGCTTTTATATATACTGATTTTTTAAAAATGTGAACAAGTCTATAACATACTTTATCCTAGGTTGTTTTAAGTAAATTTAATGTGGAGTTTTATAATGAAATCTCAGTTAAAGTATAGAATTGTTCTATGAATAACTTAATTATTTTTATGTTGTATATTCTAGTGTTTGTGTACTGTACCACATTACTGGTATGTAGTTTATTCACTAAAACTGTCTGTACGAGGGTTATGCGGCCATTTTGAGTTCAAACAGATATGAACAGTAAGCTGTCAAGATGCAGAGTTTTCAAAAATTGCATATTAATGCCCCCAGTTCATTTTGGTGGCTGAATATTACTGAAATAATGTGTACCAGAAGCATTTCTAAGCCTGTCTATCATAGTAGAGGTTAGGAGTGAGTGTTTTTGCAACAGAGTGTAATTTCCATGGAAAACTTTGCTGATGGGTGTTTTTCCCCATCTAAAAAACTGTGAGAGTACTGCTGAGTCAGTCCATTGGTATCATCAGATATGGGGACATGCTGGAAGTAGAACAGAAAAGAACCAAGTGTAGTGACTGTTGTTCTCCTGTCTTCAGGCATAAAAACTGTTCAAACAGGTAAAAAATTTAAATGCTAGATTATGGTGGTACTGGGCTATCCAGAGTTGGTTAGGAGTGGACCTGGAATTTTTGAGTTCAGGCTGTGCCATTGAGAGGGAGTGTTGAAGGCGGCGTTTCTGGAGCTGTCCTTCAGCCCCAGACCTGAGGCTGGTCCCAGGGAGAAGTTAGCATGCTGTTTTTGTTGAGTTGTGAAAATCTCTCTTCCCAGCAGCTGGTTTTCTTCACCTTATACAGCTGGGATTCTACTGATTTTTCCATCCACTTGAAATGCAGATACCAGTCTTTCAGGACTTGCTTTCTGACACAGGCTGGGACTTAAAATGCAAAGATTGCCTGTAGAAGTTAACTGGGGCATATCAGTCGTTTGCATTGGTGTTGAACTAATTTGGATTATCAAGCAAATAAGCAGTGTTTTAAAATTCACACTGCAACAAAAAATGTGTTGAGATTTGTATACAAGAAATATATAGCCTGATTCACTTTGCAGTGCTTAAAACTTCTTATTTAAACGAGGAAAAAAGATCATGTACTTTACTGTTCGTTTTGCTTTTCATTATCTCCTCAGGAAGTCTTTTTTCCCACCCATACTTAACTACTTTTTGTAAATGTAATGGTTTAATATTATTCCCTTGAGTACTTCAGTGTATTTATAGCATCTGTATTGTTAAAGAGATGCTCCCTAAATATCCTACGGATTATTTTTCATTTCCAGACTCTGTAAAAGAGGATGTAAATTAAGTCTTCAGTTTGGACTGATTTTCCTTCTCGCAAATATTTGACGTGAATTTCTTTGTCACTCCACAGTATTCAGAGTGACGTTCATTTAGAGAGTGACTCTTTTTTCATGTTTTGTAACAGTTTTCAGTGGTGGATTAAGTATGATGTGTTTGACTAAGCTATATAGAGCTGTTTGTTAAAACTTTTTGAAGTCTAAACAGACCTACATAGATCAGCAATTTGCCTGTAAACTTGGACACTGGATCCTCAGTAAATGGAAAATTTTGCTGTTTTAGGCTTTTTTAAGTTAAATTTTAATGTCAGCAGAACCATCATTATATATGTAAATTGAATACTGAAATCCTCACTAAGTTGCTTATGATATTCCATAAGCTCCACGCTTCTTGCAAGCCTGGGCAAGATATTTCTCACTCTTTCTAGAGCTCACAAAGATGTGGAATCCAGTCAAAACCTAAAGATTGAATAAGGTTGCACAGACACTTCTTATTAGTGCACTAAGGATGTATCTTTAAAAAACAAGTAGACTGTTCCTCAGTGGTTTTATCCATCTTTCAAAGTTCAGCCTTCTGAACTCCATGGCAGTTCTTTGTAAGGTCTTCTCTGTTTGGTTGGCAGCTGAGTGTAAACGTGTTCCTGTTTTATTAGCTTCAGTCCTTGAAATCTTTTTCTGCCATCAGAATAAATAAGACTAGCTGTAACCTATTTTTAATCACATTTACATGGCCTGAATAACAAATCTTCTCTGTTTCTTTGCAGGCATTCGACCTCCAATCATGAATGGGCCCATGCACCCACGCCCTTTGGTAGCGTTGCTGGATGGCAGGGACTGTACAGTAGAAATGCCTATTCTGAAGGATGTAGCCACAGTGGCATTTTGTGATGCTCAGTCTACACAAGAAATTCATGAAAAGGTAATGTTTAAGAGGGACAACTGAGGTGTTTAAGGAAATGCAAATATTTTAATGATTTGGAACAGTGTTGTCAGCTGTGACATGTTATTACAGTGCCTGTGGTGAGCTGTGCTTTAGTGTGTCCCTGGCTGGATGTTGTCCCTCTGCTTCCCTACTGAATTCGGTTCATGGAGAGAGTTACTTCCGGGCAAAATACTACTACATGATGTCTCAAAGTGCTCCTTGGAAACATTTCTGTTGCTCAGCCTTTGCTTGAAAAGACAAACCTCGAGTTTTGGATTGTCTGTATGGGTAACTTTCTGATTTCTTTGTTTAGCCAAGGAATTGTGCAGGTTGTGTTAGGAAGCCTTGTCCACTGAGAATTGTCACTGCAGAAGAGTTTCAAAACAAATGCTAACCCAGAATTTGTGTGGAAGATTTGATGAATGTCAACCTAACTTGAGAACACATGCAAGGAATTGAAAACTTCCCAGTTTTCATGCGTAATGGAACTGCAGAGTAACTTAACTCAGCTTGCACAGTTGTGGAGCCTTGATCACAGGGGTGTGAGGAGTCAGAGTTTGAGAAGTTAACATTTTGGAACCTACAGAAGGGATTTCTGCTGGTCATGAGAGTTGCAGAGACAAGAATGCTTTAAAATACTGAGTTTTCAGTTTTTCAAGGAAATAGAGTGGAAAGGGGAATTCATCGTAGCTTGTGAGACAGCAAAGTACCTAGTTAGGTAGTTTTTCATAGAGGAGCAAGTAGACTGAGAAATTTTAACACAAATAAAGGTGGAAAACGGGCAAGGATTTGAATGCTGTTTGTGTGCAGGGTCAAAAGCAGGATTTTAGCAAATACCTTACTGTGTGTGCTCATTCAAGAAAGTTTTCTCCAGCTGGGTAATTCCTGAGTTGCAGTTCTGTAGCAATTCCATTCTGCCAAACATTCATTTGTCAATCACTTTTTATGGCTGAGGAGATTAAACTGTGGAAAATAAGTAACAAGTTTTAAAGTTGCAGATAAATTATAACATGTAGTAGAACTATGATTCATCTCAGGTCAAAGCATTTGTTCCCTGTTCCACTGCTTTGGAAAGCAGCTTCGATGGTAAAGATACATTTCCCTCCTTCTGAAAAATCAGGCTGTCAGTGCTTAAATGAATACTGACATTTACTGAGAGTGACCCAATGTTTTGAAATAACTTTTAGTTAGAGGACATTTATTACACTTCTTCAGAAATTTACTCATGTAAGGTTCTACTAGTTTCTGGTTTGTCTCTTTGTTTCCCATTTTGCCCTAGAAAAAGCAGTTTATTTTCAAGCCAGTCTGCAAGGCTACAATAGATGTTTTTATCCCTTAACCCCTAAGTTCTGTTTTATTGTAGATGTTGCATATGGCTGTGTGAAGCTGAGCATTACGTTTGTCAAACTCTTACCATGGCATAACTGGGAGTTCAGTTCATTGCATCCTATCAGAAAACTTCTGTCATTTAGGGTAAAAATATTTTAAGATTTCAGTGTTTAAATTTCTTATTAGAGATTGCATTACTGTTTATAAAAGTTAACTCACTGTGCTTAAATTGGCTTTTATTTTACGAATAATGATGTGTAAATAAGTTCTCTCAGTAACTACCTAAGACTGCTTCCAAGTGTACACAGTGTTTTGGTTTGTTCTGCCAAAAATACAGTTGTTCATACAAAAAAATTATTTAAAAACACTTAACTTGCTTCCATCCTCATTACAGTCAACTTTCTTTTTACACTATCTCATGCTCCCTTGTCTGTTTGCCTCTTTTTCCCAATCCGTCTTGGTTTCAGTGCCATTCAGAGTTTCCTACTTTTCCTGGCTCCTTGGCAGCCTACCCAACACTCTGATTCCTGCAATATTCCTGCTCTTTTCCACTTCTGTACCTTTAAAGGCATAACAGGCTCAAGCACACCCTTGAGGTTTTTGTGTTGCCCAAGATTTTTTTGAGTTCATGTTATTTGCTTTTTGGGTTTCTTGACCTTTGCTGTGTGTTCTGTAACATGGAAGTGCTGTGTAGATTGAGAGGGATAAATGTAAACAATGTGCAAGAGCTGGTAATAGGCATCTCAACCAAGAAGAGAGAAAATAGTGATTCTTGCAAACCCAGATGAAAAGACAGGAAGCATAACTGATTAGGAATGATTTTTCAAACAAAATGTATGGGCTGGAAAGAAGTCAAGGATTTATTTGAAGCTCAGTACCTTTTTTCATTCTCTTTTTCCTGTAATTATGTGCTTTGCTACATCTTGTAGCAAATCAGGTAAAAGAAAAAAGTGTGTGGTTGGTTGGGTTTACAGCCTCAAGCATTTACCCAGAACACTGATAAGAGCAGTGAGTAGTCCTTGGGTGGAGGTCTGTTGGGTAAACCTGTGCGCCAGCCTTAGCAGAGATTGGGGTAGAATGTGTCAGATCCTTTGACTCCTGTTTTCTGAGCACAGCATAAAATGATATTCAAAAGGATACAACACCTCCATATTTGTATTTTTCAGTTAAAGATGAACTTCCTGTTCAACAGAACAGAAATTTTTCAGTCACGCTTTTATGTAGGAATTAAATGTAGAAACAGTTGTAGTGATGGCAGTTTCCTTAAAGACCATTTCCAAGAGGAGCTGAAAAGTACAAATGTTTTGAAACTGATACAAACAAATTTAGAGTGGTGCTGTTATTCACCTCTTTGATTAGTACCTGTTACAGCAGTGGTTAAATGAGATAATTTTTCAAGCTTCCAATTCTTTGTTCAGCAGTAAAGCTTGTGTTTACACCACCAGTGCTGTTTATATTCATGGTGCAGTTGAAGCATTTTAGTTTTCCATCAGATTTAAATTCTCTAAGAACACAGATGGAAAGGAAGCAGCCTTGTTCTAAGCAATACCGTCTGTTTGGGAGTAAGTTGTCACCTCGGAGCTGGTCCAAAACCTTGTAAATGTTCTGAAACCAATGAGCTTTGGATCAGACTCCTTGTGAAAGACTTTGGAAAAAACTGGGTTGAGTTGTCACCAGTGACTTCCATAACTCCATAATATCCTTTGGTATAGAGGTTCAATCCATTGTAGTGTCTGATAGACTTCACCTGAATTCAGCCTAATTGATAGACACAGTTCAGCCGTATTAATAGACAAACACACAGAGCTCCTGTTAAAGACTTTTCATTGAAGCCTTGTATTTAGTAAAAATGTTTTTGTTGTCTGTATTCTCAAATTGACTTCTGTCATTAAAACTGCGTGTAATGGTCAGTAAATCCTGGCTTGGAAAACTAGCTTCAATCTAGTATTTAAAAGGAAGTTGTATATAGACTCTACAGGTTATATATGTAGTTATGTGTCTATTTGTATATATATGTATTTTTAATGTTAAATTTTAGAAGACCAGAAATACTCTCTCTCATATATATGTCACATGTGTATATATGTAGTTTATATAGTGTATGGATATATAGGCTTTTAGAGAGTGTGTTTCCAGGAGGCTGCAAGTAAGTTTTGTTTATGTTTGTGTAAAATATTTATACTTGTATTTATGGACAGTATAAACTTAAGTATTAATGTTTAGGGTCCTCACTAGAGAGTATCCTGGCTGAGTAAAGTTTATATGAAATAGGTGGGTTACTGACAGGATCATGGATCATAGGAACCTAACAGGGAGTTGAAAGCTTGTAAAGAGAAGCAAGAACTTGTAAAAAGCAACCCAATATAACAGAGCTTTGGAGAGCCACTAAATACCACTTGAGAACACTGGCTTTTCTTTTTCTTTTAGCTTTAATGGTGTTGGTTTCATGTGGACCCTTTGCAGTGTTGTAGGGAGGCTTTGAGAGTAGCTCCGAGTCTCTGCAGCCTTCCCCATGTGACAGACTATTGGTTACAAATTCAGCATGCAGCTGCTTTTTGCAAGTGAAATAAGGCAAGGCCTACTCCGGTTTGGTAAAGTACATTTGTTCCACCCAAATGTGCAAAATATCTCAAGTCTGTTGGTGACACTGGAACATATATTTTTTTTAAAGATGACACATCAAACTTCAAGAAATGCAACACTTTGTAGTTTCTAGAACCAGATTAAACACAGCACTTTCTAGTGATGATTTTTGTTTTTAAGATGAATACTTTGTCATATTCAAGTTGTAATTTATAATTTTTTTTTGTCTCTGCATCGAAGTAGTTTGGCATTTTATGTAGCCTGTTATGTTTCTGTGGTCTGGATTTGATCCATGAGTGTCTGGGATCAGCCTCTCATAGTCAAATCTACAGAAATGTTTTGAGATGCTCCAAGAAGAGGCCTTGCTGTTTAGTTCTTAGTTCTTATGATGTATGTTTTTGTAAAAGTAAGCAAGATGCTTAGAGTTCTCCCCAGATAATGAGATGTGTGTGTCACAGTGGTGACTGATGTTTGGCATGATGGCTAAAATAGTGTGGTGCTGAAAGAAGGGGGAAGAAATGTAGATGGGAAAACATTTAGAAGGATTTCAACCTTGAGTAATCAGTACTCAGGGTTTGTTAAATTCTTGGAAATAGAAATGTCTCCTACTACTGTGTCATCTGTTCCCTAAGAGCCCTGATGACCTGGTATGTTGTGAAAGCAGAGTAGTCATTTGGAGGCTGAAGAACAGCAGAAAGACCTGTCCAAGCTGTTGTGATGGGAAAAGCTGTCAGCTCATGGAATAGGGAATGAAAAAGACTTTAAACAGTGAGCTGTCGTTTCACCTGGAAGCAAGTCTGAAGGCCTAGAAATCAGGCAGGTGAGCTACATAATCGTTTGTTAACAGAAGGAAGTCAACTGATGTCCCACATTTCAGCTTTTGCCTAAGATCCTTTCTTCCCAGAAAGCACAGTTGCAGTGTGGTGAGAGCAGGAATGGCTGTTGGAGGAACACAGCTGACTCTGCTCATTTTCTGTCAGGTTTTTCCATTGCCTTTCCTCACAAGAAGTCATCAAAGCGCATGGTCTGACTGCCACATACTCAGGCTGGTCTGGAATTACTGCCTTGCCCTCTATCTTGCTCACAAGTTTGTTCTCCTTGTAATGAAATTGTTCTTGAATTTGTTAAAAATTCCATCAAGTTCATTATGGAAAATACTGGACAAAAATCACATGTTCTCCCTAATTTTCTCAATGCGTCCATCTCTTCTCTTAAATCATCAGTAAATTACTCCTATGCACAGGGGTTTTTTCTAGAGATCATTTCATTTTCTGGAATTGTTGGTATTTATGCTGAATGTCAGTTTCATGTGTTACATTCAGATCTAGGTCAGTTTTTGATTTTACTCATTGAAAAACTTAGCAGACTTACTTGTGTGCATTTAATATATGGAATGACTGAGAATACAATTTATGCAAATAATTCCAAAATACAGAAACTTTCTCTGTTGTTTTTAATCTAAGTGGCATTAATAACATTCACCACTGCTTAATGTTTCTAATTTAAGATTTTCTGCTATTATTTGCTGCCTTTTTGGCATATTTTGATCACATGTCCAGTAACAAAAACCAGTAGCATAATCAAATGAAATAATGTGATATAACACACTTGCAAGGGTATTACATTTTTTAGCGGTGGATTTCCTTTCTAACTAGCCCATAATCCTAGGAGAGGCTCAGTCACTAAAAAGAAATTCTAAAAGATTTGTCACTTGCATTTGCTTGTTCCATATCCCATGTGATGAGTAAATAACTGCCTGTGGAAATGGCTAGTGTCAGCATTAAGCTATAGCTAGAAAGTATTTTCCGTTTTATTGAACACATTCCCAAGCTTTCCAGTACTTTTCTGTCTCCTCCTAGTGCCAAGCCATAACCTAGATGGGCCCAAAAAATGTGTCGTAATGGGTCCACACCAGTGCTCTTAGAGTCCAAATGCCAGTCTTGACTGGCTAAGTTAATAAAATATGCATGATTATGAAATGAAAATTTGCTTCCCAAAGTGAATCACTCTGATACTGAAACACAAATGTCTGAGCCAGTTCAGCTGGGCTTTAACTCCTGCTGGATGCAATCCTTAAAGCAGTGGCAGCTCTGCATCCCCGAAATACACCCACCACTGGCCTTTTCCAGTCTGGGAGAGGGGGCTCTGGCTGTCACAGAGCCTTAGCGATGTTTCCTTGGAACTAAACAGCTTCTTCAGTTTTAGCTCATCCAACAGCTACACAGATGATGTTTTCTGCTACAGTACAGGCATCCAGAGCAACCTTGGGAGAGGTGGGGGGAAATAAATGATACAGCACAGAACAGGGGCCGTGGCTTGTAGGAGAAAACCAGGGTATCAAAACTTGACCTTGAGACTTGAAGCAGCAAGTGCTGCAACTGAATTTGGAGAAATTTCCACATCACTGAGGCTGGGAGATCCTTGAACGGTTTTATTTGAGCCTCTGGTGGGAGCAGAAATAACCTAAGGGCATTTTAGGTGGGCTCTCTGATCCTAGGGGACCTCAGGTTTGGTCCATGCCAGCTGTAATGTCACTGGAGAAGCAAACCCAATAAACTGTGTTGAGTTTTTATTAACCCTGTGTAACAGCTCAAGGTAACACATTCTGGTGATTGCAGTCTTTCTGATTTGGAACTGCTGGATATAATCTCCAAAGGACTTGTTTGCACCATTAAAATCAAGTTTTGTGTGTGTGTAATCATTTTATAAGATCAGAGCCTACAGCTGGTCTTTGAATTATGTTGTAGCTGCATTCTTGAAGGATGTGTAATGTGTAATTTTTTTGCAGTTCTTACTAGTAAATGCAAATTCTGCTCAAATGAGTCTGGTCTGTATCTGAGTGGAACTTAAGTTTTTAGTCCAGAAACACGTGTTGAAATAGCATAAATAATCTTGTGAAGTATTCAGTAATAAGTGCTTTTCTTTATTTTTTATGGAGTCTGGTTTTATTTTCTTTTAATTTTTTTTCTTTATGTATTTTTAAATACTGCTGCAGATCCTGGGTTCCAGCAATTGTAATTCTCTGTGTGCAAGACTGCTTTGCTGCAATCATTTTTTTAAAGCATATGTATGTTGATTATTTTTACTGACCATCCTGTAGAACAATTAGGATATTAGCTAGTGCATTGAAAACACAAGCATAAGGAAGTGTTTTGAAGAAGTAAAATTCATGCAGTTTGCGTATAAAAAGGAAAATAGTCCCTGCTGTCTGAAAAATAAATTCACATCAGCTGTGTGGGGCAGTCACTGTTCGGTAGCAGAATTCAAAACTGCTGGGATGTCTGGTTCCCTTCTCCCTCTCCTTACTCCAAACCCCTACCTCTTAAATGCTCCAAACCCCTACCTCTTAAATGCTCTTGAGTAGGTTAGATACACTCCAACGTAATTTAACTTGCCATGGGACTTCCTGACTGTCTTTTATTTTTGCTTTTTTGGTGTTCTCACAAGTTTTAGATTTTTTTTCTGCAGCATTTTTACTTTCATGCCATTTCTTATTACTCAGAGGCTTTGGGTTTTCCTGGATAGTGTCTAGTTTGACATCTCAGTTAAAATCCAATTTATGTGACATTCAGTTTTCCATCAGTGAGAGCTTATTTGAAGTGTCAGTAAACTGAGGGGCAAACACTTTTGTTCCTGTGAGCGAGTTGACTGATTTCAGTCTCCGTTGTTGAACAGTTTGCCATCACTGAATGTTTTCCATTCGGGTATCAAGTGGTTTAATAGGGCAGTGAATGCCTGTACCACTGTGCTTGTGAGGAGATACTGCTCTGTTACTCCATTCAAAGCTGAATGTCAGCTGCCTAAGCATAAAATACTCACTGTGTGTGGGGAGTGTTTGCTCCCGTGTTGTGCTTTTTGTGTGTGCAGATGCAGTCCAGCAGCACTTGTGCTTGGGGTCACTATTGCAGAGCATTTCCTGTGGAATGAAGAGAGTTTTCCCTCTTTATTAAGAGCACAGGTACAGATCAGTTAGTTCTTTTGAGGATGATGCCATCATGCTAGAATGGAGACTCCAGATGAAAAAGGCTTACCAAGGGGCTGGGAGATATTTGGAGAAGACAACCTTTTAAAGAAAACCCCTGAATCTGTATTTAATGCTTTTACTGTCTTTTATACTTGAAAATATGTGTGTGAGATTAAGCTGAGATTCTGTGAAGGAAAAAATAAGTATTTGTTCTTCTGTTTTTTTTATAGGTACTAAATGAAGCAGTGGGTGCACTGATGTATCACACTATAACTTTAACTCGAGAAGACCTGGAGAAATTTAAAGCACTTCGAATAATTGTCCGAATTGGCAGTGGTTTTGATAATATTGACATCAAATCTGCTGGAGATTTAGGTATGGCTGTTACAAACTTTATTTTGCATCTTACACTTGCCTCCAGAAATGGGATAGCATCTAAATCTTTGTATTAGTGTTTTCCATGTATTTTGTACTAGCATCATATGTAAGCTGTATAATTTTCTCATCAGAGTATAAAACTCATTATAGAGATACTAGCATTAGTTAATTAAGTGATAATATTAACAGCTTTGTGGCAGGATGGCAATCTGCCTGCCTAATATAAGCCCAAGGAGTAAGGCCATATTTTTTCATCTCTTTCTTTTTTTGCCCCAATTGTATATTTTAATTACTACTTCTGTAATCCAATTACAAAATATAATTTCATCACCATGGTATACTACTTCTGTTTGAATAAATAAATGAGATCGTTATCAACTGTCTGAGACTTATTTATGATGCATGAGATTTAGTACTAAACCACTCCATAAAATAGAAATACATATTTTATAGGAGAATGAGTTGTTGCACTTGCAGAATAAATTTGGCTACTGGAACTATGGAAGAGGTGGTGCTTGATGCTTGACTGGGAAAAAAAAAAAAAAAGGCAGCAATCTGCTCTGTGCTTTTCTTACTTTAGGTTAAACTAGCTTCTACCTGTGATCTAAAGGTCAACCTACCACTTTGAGTCAAAATTTTCTTTGTTGCTTTTCCAAGATTGTGGAGACTTAGGTATGTTTCCCATTATGCTCTGGAAAGATCTTGGAAACATTCATTTGAGTGTGGCAGTGCTTAGTCCTAGCAATAGCCCCACTGGTATAGTGAGGAGTTGTAGCGTGGTCTGTTTATCAGCTAATGATAAAAAAATACTCATCTGTTATAATGGTGGTAGAGCCTTAGCCACTCCTTGCTGAGTTTTATAAAGAACAGGTCAGGGCTGAAAGTGTGCAGGGCTGTGTTTCGCCTGTTTTAGCTGGTGCCACAGTCAGACACATGTTGTGAGGCTCAGAAAACCTCTGTGTGTGGAGAGATTGGCCTGGGGTAAAATCCTAGATCAAAAGCCAAAATGTAGGTGTAGATCAAAGGCTCAGACAAGTCAGGAGCCCAGTTTGTGGAGAAAATCCCTGATAAGAGGAAGATCTTTGGAGGTTTGCTGGCTGTCTCTTCTTCAGGTCTCTATGCAGGATTTAACCCGAGTTATAACCAAAGTGCAGCCACATAATTTTTCAAGATAGAGTAACAGCAGGTTTGGGAAATTCTTGTTCGTATAAAATGCTGATGGCCACATCATACCTCATCATTCAGTTCTTGCTTGTGATTAGACTGAGTTACAAAATTAGGGTCCAGCTTGTTTGTGGATCCCTTAATTTACAAAATATTATTGTCCACTCTGTCAAAAGCCAGCACATGGTGGAAAGATTACAGTAAAATCTCTGATTTTAATATTTCATTTGGGTGAAATAGCTGGAATGAAATATTACTGAGACAAAGAGCCTTCCGTTTGTTGAATTGGTGTAAGTAATAGAAATCTTAAGGAAGTAATGTGAGAGTGATCTGCTCTTAGTAAAAGGCTATGATTTGCTTTTGAAATGTAGATTTTGACCAGAATCCATCATATTCCTGAAATTCTGTAGTAACTTCTTGAGTTATTTTTCATACAGCTGGCACATGGGGTTGTTACTAGCTTTTCCTATTAAGCATTATTTTATATTAGCAATTTTAATCTTCTCACAAAGCATGAAAATACATGTTTCTTGGATAAAACATGAATTTTCTCTACTCTATTAATAGTTGACTAGAAAATACATACAGGTTATGGGTGTAGCTGGATGTAAGTGAAGTGGGAGCCCAGGTAATGCCTGTTGACTCCTGCATTTTTTAGCATTAAACCTGTGCACAAAATCACTGAAAGCAGTGGGAAAATGGAAGGGAGCATTGATTGATGGATGCGAGATAAGAGTGTGTTGTCTTTTCCCATGTAAAACGTCTCTTAGTTTCCTTGCCTCTCTCTTGCTGCTCTTTGTGGTTTGCTGTGTTTCTGCCTTTTAAAAATGAACTGCTTTTAAAGTTGAAGAAAAATATGGAAAAATAAATTTCTCCTGTTCAGGAGAGAAATTATCTGACTTTTGTTCCCTCAGTTTCCTAAGGAAACCTATTAAGGAAGAAGGTATATTATTCCTCTTCCCAAATACATAATATAATTCTTTAAGCTCCTTTTAAAGTGTAATTTTGTTGATGGCAGCTATTAGGAGACACATTTATTAAATTTACATTGCCATATAAAACCTGCATTGTTGCTCCATGAAAAAGACTTTTTTTGTATAAACAAATGCAGATGTTTAATGTGAGGTACTTAGAGGGATGTTATTTTTCAGTCCTTCACCTCTCCCTCCCAGTTGAGCTTTTTTCACCATTTTTAAAAATGGTGGATTTCCTGCTACCATTCATCTTAGCAGGATGCCAAGATTAATATTCCAGCAAATGATGCTGGTATATCTTCTTGTAAGTCTTAAGGGCAGTGACTCAGCAGACAGGCTTATCTCTGCAGCAGAGGAAAGAAAAATAGTTGTGTAAGTTCCTTGTGCTGCTTTTAGTGGCATAGAGAAAGCTGTAAAAAGCAGAATAAAGGCATTGGAATGTAAAACATAGATACAGCATGAGCTTATTATTTGTCGTATTGCTATTGGTGCTGTTTTTGAAGAGAATATTTATTCTTCTTCTTTGCTTCCTAAGATACTCTTAGCATTACCTGAGGACTTACTGAATGTTGAGTTATGTAAAATCCAAAACAGTGAAAACAGTTTTTGGGTCCTTTTAGGATACAAACCGCCTTTTTTTTTTTTTTCTTCACCATGAAATTATATTGTGTGCTGTTTGTTGTCTCAGTCAGCAGAACTGAGACACAAACATTTGTGGGAGCTGATGATTAGAGAAAGAACATGCAGAACATGGGAAAACTGAAGAGAGACAAGTCAAAAAGGACACAAAGTTTTTCAAGTATTTTGCTTAACTGCTGTGTATTGAGTACTGGAAGGTAAAAAGAAGAATGGGATAACTTGCATGCAGTTACAATCACTTGTTGCTTCATCTGTTTTTTGAAGTAAAATGGGCTTATTGTGAGTCTTGAATTAATAATCCACCTTCTACCATTTCCTGTAGAAGTCAGTAACAGTTTAGGCTGCTTGATGTTATGCTAGTTTCAACTGGTAGCTTTTCAGCTGTTAGGAACATGGACTTACTTGGCATAACCTTTGCATGCCATGCAGAAGCAGATCTTGCATTTTCCTATTGACAATTAAGATGGGTTCCATTTAATGTGGGGGACCAGGAAAGGCCTGGGGCTTTGTTCGTTTTAATTCTAAAAGCTCCTGTGCAACGCATAACAGATTGTCCTTCCCTGTATCATGATTACCTACACATGGTGTGGAATTGCTAACAGTCATTCTGTGAAGGCTTTGTAAAAGTTGCTGTCATTGTAAATTATTTTTTCCTTTTTGTAAATTGCATAGATAGCTTTCCACCACTGAGCAAAAACCCTTCTAAAAGCTAACTCACACAGTTAAACCTGAAGCGTGATAATGGACCACACTGTTGAGAGCAGGGTAGATTTCTCTTTGCTATTCAGAACACCAAGCTCAGTGGAAATGTAAAATGCTTACCAAGACTCATGTTCTAAACTATCAGACATCTTCAGTGCTTTCCTTCTGTGGTTTCAGTGGCCTGTTTGCTATCTGACTAAGTTTGCAAAAAATAAGAGCATGATAATTAGTAATAAAAAAATGAGAGAAATAAGTTGACACATAGTTGTCAACTATTATGTCGGGTAATGTCTGCCATTACAGTCAGAAATGTAGTATTTGTGCAAGTCATGTTGAAATACCTGCAGTTTCAAACATGATGCTCTTGTGTTGCTGTTAAATTGGAAAAAGCGAGCATTGTTTGGCAACTGGCATCCTCTCCCCCGTGCTTGCAGGGATCGCCGTGTGTAATGTGCCAGCCGCCTCTGTAGAAGAAACGGCAGATTCCACCATGTGCCACATCCTGAACCTGTACAGGAGAACCACCTGGCTGCACCAGGCCCTGCGGGAAGGCACGAGGGTACAGAGCGTGGAACAGATTCGGGAAGTGGCCTCTGGAGCTGCCCGGATCAGAGGGGAAACCTTGGGCATTATTGGATTAGGTACGTTGGCTTCACGCGTGATTTCGTGCTCTTTGCTGTCCATTGCTTGAAAAAATAGTGAAGATAAGATTTGAGCTGTACAAATGCAACATTTGTTCACTGCATGTCAAGCATTCATTCCTGATGATTATATAACCCAAATGTTTTCCCTTTAGACATAATCATTTTCCTCAGAAAATTTATTTTATTGCTGATACTCCCTGAGTTTCTGTGCGTCCTTCTGTTGCCATATTACCTGCTGTCAGGCATGCTGCTTGTAAGAGGGGGCATCATCACTTCCCATTTCCAGGACAAGGATCCTGCAACTTCAGTCCAGTTACATGTCTGTGTTCTGTTCCTTTCCATTTTCATATCTGATCTTGGACTTGCTTCGTTTTACGCTTTTTTACATAACTAAAAAGTCTTTGCTTCAGTTATTGTGTGTATTTGATTGAGTTGGATCTGAAATTGTATTTCATGCATGAAAGTTTGAAATATTTTCAGACCTAATAAAATCACCTACTTTCCTTTCTGAGTGACCCTAAATGTTTTTCAGCATCCAACAGATGGACAGGCTTGCTTGAGATGAATTAATTACTGTCTGTGCAGAAGAAAAACAAGCAAGTCAGTTTCTATATAAAAATTATTCAGTCGTGTGCTTGTCTTACACAGATCTGATAGACTGTGGATCTAATTGCTGTGCTATTCATCCACAGGAATTATTAATACGATTTTGACAACAAAGCATCATATTTAAATGACTGCTCCAGTTGCACATTGCTGTCAAATAACTCAAGCCATGAACTCTTACTTTTGGAAGCTGAAAATAGCCTGGTGTTACATAGTACTCATTTAAATGAGCATGCAATACACCAGAACCATCTTCACAATCAAAGAATTGCCTTTAAAATATGACTTTCAGGAAATTAGTCATGAAGCCGCTTTCTTAAATCTATACTAATTTAATTATGCATCTCATTTAAACACACAATGATTATTGTGCTCACAGTCATAGTGTCTGTACATAAATAATAGACAGTTGCCTGCAGTGTTTCCAGAATCATAATGCATACCTGGTTTTTTGAAACATAAGCTTTGGCTCACATGCAGTGTGCACATTTGCTGCAGATATCTGTACAGTTGTCTTTCAGTTTGGTGTTTTTACTGAACAAATTCAGACTTGAGATTAGAAAGATAAGACTTTCATCATTGACTGCTTTAAGTGAGTTTTGCTGTTTTTCTGCTCGATGACTGAAGAGTATAGAGGAACAAATGGGTAATCAGATTGCCAGTATGTGTATAAAGCTTTAGAAAATGCTAGGTTTTGGTTTTAATTTTAAAAAGCAAGCCTTTTGTGGACATGTTATGCTAGAAAGGCTAGTAAAATCTGATTTTTAAGGGCACGCATCTCTTGCAGTTATTGACCGGTCATTATATCTAGCCTTTTGCTAGTCCTATATATTTCCTAACATAGAATATTCACTATTTCAAAGAATACTAAATTGTAAAGTTACTTTTGAAAACTTCTGCTCTTCCTTGTGCACGCATGTAAATAGGCACAGCCGTTTGATTCTGACCTGTTCTAACAAACTCTATGAATCTATGTATTAATGAAGAGTAAAATTATAAACTTCGAAGATTTATCAGAATTCTGTGTGAGCACTTCAGGCACTTAGGCTATGATGTGCACCCTTTCCTAGTATAGATCACTGCAAGAGGTTACCTGTCTTGAGTTTCAGACTCAAACATGTATTTACAACCAAAGACTGTTGTCCTTAGGTTGTGTTTCTTCACTAGTGGCCTCTCCCCACATCTGGAGTTTTGCCTCAGTTTGTTATTTAGACACATCAGTGTCAGAAGTGATGATCCACCCAAATGCTATGAAGGGAATGTGTTACACACAAAATAAACAGTTCTCATCACTGTTGCTAAGCCCTTTCCTCTGTTTCTGTGTAACGTCTCAGTTTCTGTCCTTTGTCGTTAACATGTCTGAGATCATCTCCTCTCAACCACAACTATGTTTCTCTGTTCTTGTCTTAAAACTTGTGGTCTCTTCAGTAGTGGGTTGCTTAAATTTATCACTACTGCTGCAACAGCTAACTGCAGACCTTAACATCTGCTCCTGGGCTTTTCTCTTTGCCAAAGAGAAACACCCTAGCTATTGCCTATCTCTGTGCTAGGGAATGACTACGTCTCCAAAGTTTCAGCTACTCAACTTCCTTATCCACTGATCTAGCCAAGTTTCGTGACTCACTTGCCTTCTTTCCATCACCCACTCTCTTTTCCTCCTCTCATGCATATTCCTGCTTTGACGCTTGGTCCATCCTGCTTAATCCTATTACTCTGTGTTCCTCTTTAAAGTTAACCTCATCTCTCATCCTCTGCTTGTATTGAGCTTGAAGATAAGAAGACTCAACAGCATAATGCCTCCTTGTGTGCTTGTTGGATCCCATCCGTCATTGTTGTGTTGTTTGGTTAGCCCCTGAGCTCCATAGGGTGCAGCCCATGCCTCTTTCTGTCTTCCTGAAGTGTCTGAGCCTTTGAGACCTACATAAATAATAATATCACATCATTAAACAACTGTCTTTGTCACTTTTAATCTTTATTACTATCCAGTGTCCTGTATTTTAAGTGATGCATCACAAATGTGGATAATAAGCCCCCGATTTAATAATAATAAAAAAGCTCTACCTTTTCATCTTATATCTAGAAATGTAGGGGGTTGTGGGTTCTTTAAGGAGGAGTATTTATGAGCAGCAGCATGTAAATACTTGGATGAATAAACATCTGGCCTTGGTTCTGCTCTAATGATAATTTTACAGCAGTGAAGTCACACTCCCTTTCCCTTCCTTCTTAGTGAGAAATGCTGATGACTAATGACTAATGCATCTCCTCACCCAGGAAAGGTGAAATTCCTCTAAATAAATTTGTCTGCACATCATAGTGGATGTCATCACTCAGTTTGTCTTTCCTCACCTGCTTTATTCTCCCAACAGTGCCCTGCCTAGATGCTTGGCCAAATGACAAACTTGTGTTATAAGACAATAAGGCTCAAGAGTTGAGTGGTACTATTCTGCAATAAATGATCTACTCCTAGCAGTCCTACTGGCTCTCTTAATGTGCTCAGCAGGAAATGTAACAAAACAGCACTCTCTACATTTCAGAGTTCTCCAAGAAGGAGGAAAAATTACCCATATTCTCCGCTGCTGTTGCACGAGCAGGGAAGAGCAGTTCAGTGAAAGTACTTTTCCTTTTCATGCAAGTCTTCAGGCAGGTCATCATTATCATTTCCATGGTATCAACATCAATTTATAAAACCGTATAATGCCAGCCTAGGATGAGTGTACACTGCCCAGGGGCTGAGCAGGGTCCTTGCCCTGCAGCTGCTGTACTGTCCCACTCAGATCAGGTCATTAGCAGGGTCAAGGTCAGACATAAATTGGGACATTTGGTTTGGGGGGGATTTGGGAGACTTGCAGGGAAGTGACTGGATGAGGCTGTGAAAGGAAACCTGGGTGTTTGAGTCTGTCTTCTGAAATGGACCTTGCTAGAACTTGAAAAATACGCTTTTGTTGCTTTCTGCTTTTTGTGCAATTGTATGCAACATTCATTTTCTGCATTCTTCTCACACTACCGACGGAGAAATTAATTTAAGGTTTTGAGCTTGGGGTTCTGCCCTCCCTGGAAGCAGCCATGAATATTCATAACATTTGATATGCTCTTAACATAGAGTTGTCCCAAAGGTGAGATGCTTTGTGTGCTGTATTGTCCTCAGTGTATTGAGGTAGGTTTTGAACCACACCTCATACCCAGAAGAGTCTTAGATAATCGAAGCTTTTCAGGAAAGGGGAAAAAAAGTCATAGTTTTGTCGTTGTTCTTTATGTTAGATGGTAATTTAAATAGAAATTGGCAAATTCCTTATGTGCAGCTGTGTATTTGTTTAATAGCTAAGACTAAAATACAAATTGTCAATTGCAAAAGAGTTTTATCGCATAAAATATTGTAATAGGATAATTCTGGTTAGAAATAGAGATGTGATTCCCTAGGGTTTCTGAAGGAAACTTTTGTGCCCATTGAAGAAGGCTTTGGTTTATTAGCCTAGGTGGGGTGAATGAAGAGTGTAGCTTTAAATGGAGGTGCTGTTGTAAGAGATTTTGCTGTTGTGAATCCCCTCAGGTATTAGTGTTGTAAAGAGTGTAAAAAAAAAAAGAACAGATGACAGAATGTTGCATATGAAAATGAATGGAGCTGAAGTAACACTTATATGCTTTGTTAAAAAAAATAAAAAATGCTTACAGTTGTGTGACTGATTCCTTGGGCTGTGAACATGCCAAAATTTGGAAACAATACACTGTTTGTGTTAAAAATTTTCTAATTCAAATTTATAAAAAGAGCTTGGAAAGCAAACAAATAACATGCATGCAAGTGTTGAAATAAAAGATTTTGAGGAGTATTCTAACCTGGTGTCCCCAAAGAAGAGCCGACAGCCCCTGTTAGATTGATGTACTGTTTAATATTCCAAGCACATCTGTCACTAAGCATTGCAGAATTGCTGTGCTCACATTAAGTGATCAGCAAAAACCTTTCTTCCTGTGGCTTCTGAAGTTTATTCAAAGGGAAACTGAAAAGCAGAGGGAAATCCCTTCAAGTACAATTGGAAAGAGATGGGATTTCCCTGGGTTGATTTGATGCTTTTTTGAACAAACTTGGACGTTAAAAAGGAAAACTTGACTTTTTTTTTTTTTTAATTAGGCATTGTTATTGTGGTCTGTCAAGTAATGCTTTTGAAACATCTTTATCCAACATTTGTAGTACTCTAACATGAATATATGGTCTGTAAACTTCTGACTTGAAAAGTGTGTTAGTTCTCGCTCTTTAAAATGCCTGTAACTCATTAGATGTACTCAGGGAGTTTTTTCCCCTCTGTGTTTTACTGGTAGTGTGTCAAAGGGAAGTACACGCCTCCTGGTACGTGTGGTATGGAGTCATGCCCATACAGCACTTTTGGGCACAGCTCTGAAATATGACAGGAGGGAAAACGGAACAAAAAAGCTAAGTTCAGTGTGAATTCCAAGTGGGACTGCACTCTTCTAAATTAGGTGCCTGCCATATGATGTACTGTGTTTATTTATCATTCAGGTAGCTGAATAAAATTTATTTAAAAGCAGTTGATGGCAAGATTCTTGTAGGCATTTTAATTCTGGAAGGATGTTCTTCAAAATGAAAGAAAATACCAGAAAGGAGATTCCATGTATTGAGAATGGTTACACTTCAGATTAGACAAATTATCTGTCATTGCATCCATTTTTGAGGATTAATTTTATAGCTCTTTATTAAAGCCAGCTGGTTTGACATGGGTAAGGATAAGCCCTTGGCAGGATGTGTTCACAGGCAGTGGTGTTTTACCATAAATAGGCCCAGCAGGCAAGCCTTGCGTTACACGGATTATTGCAGATTATGTGACATCTTCTGGCATTTCACATGTATGATGACAAAAGGTGCAAAACTCCTGCTTTGTTTCGAGGCAGTGTGAAACAATCCAGATGTACCATTTCTGATCTCAGTGATGATTCTGAGTGGGATGGGAGATACCTCTGTTTTCTGCCCTTGCAGATGCTGTACAAAGTGTTAAGGTTTGATACGAGCATTCCCATTAGGAAGGAGGAGGCCACCTTACACCAGCTGCTTCACATCTGCTCTCATGGCGTGTTTATCTTGTTCTAGGGCGTGTTGGGCAAGCAGTAGCACTACGTGCCAAAGCCTTTGGCTTCAGTGTGATTTTCTATGACCCATACCTTTCGGATGGCATGGAGCGTGCTCTGGGACTGCAGCGGGTGAGCACTTTGCAGGACCTGCTGTTCCACAGTGACTGTGTTACCCTGCACTGCAACTTGAATGAACACAATCATCATCTTATTAATGACTTCACCATAAAGCAGGTAATAATCTCTGTGGGTGCCCTCCACACCAGTGCTGTTTGCCAACTCTATATTGCATTTATTTCTGTAAATAGGCAGATTTTCATTTGATAGAAGTCTTTCTGTTTTCCTGCTCTAAGAGCAAACAGGTCTGTAATGGGTTAGGAACTAGCTGGTTGCTTATGAATTGTTGCTTTTACTGTCTTTTTGGCTCAGTAACATTGCATTTGTGGAAATAATTTGCTCTTCTTAATATCGCTCAGACAATGAAGTGGCATTGATGTAAAAGCACTTTCTCTATGTCTTGTAGTAGCTTCTTCCTTTTCATGTTTTTTCAGGTAGCAATTCTGCTTTTCACTGTTGTCGCTCAGTTTGAGTTCCTTCGATGCAATTGAAGGATTATGACTAAATGGCTCCCCCCTGTGCTCAGTCCCGATGCTCGCAGAGCATTTCAAGGATGGAGCTCATACACAGCATTGGGAAAGATAATGTTTCTTGGAATTAGTACTAACTTCTCCCTAAGGTTGTAGGTAACACATAAAATAATTTCAAAATCTGGGTGCAGTAACTGCTCCGTTACCGACAAATTTGATACTAGAAGCCAGACACTTCATAAAAAAGTTTGACTCCGGTTTTAATGTAGGTAACAGTCACAAGTAAAACACTGAGACATATGAATGGAGGCAATGTACAGGAAAAAACCCTAAGATTGAATAGTCGATTTGGCTGTTCTTTATATATATATATATATATATATGCACATATATAATGGGTTTATATGTGGGTAACAGTGACAGTAGCGCTCTATTGCAGTAAAATCATTACTTGTCTTCTGAGAACTAATTTGTACCTTCTACTCTTGAACTTTAGAACTGAAGAACTTACTGAACATGTTTCACAGTCATGTAGGATCATGGCAGAAAAATGACAATGCAACACACTTCTTGATTTGAAAGTTTAGGGATTTTGCAAATCCATCGCAAGATAAAATCAGGATTTTGGGATTTAAAACTCTAAAAAATTAAGAAGCTTAAAATGAAATCTGGGAGATCAGAGCTCTGTCACCCTGCCTTTTGTTGTATGGCTGGGTACATTCAGTGCTTATTAATGGTGAGATGTCTTTTCAAGCAGACATCTAGACCCAAAAAGCATCATACTGAATTCTGTGGGACCACTGAGCATTGGTCACTTTATTATACAGCAGTTGTGAAACTGGGGCCAGTTTACCACAGGAAGAGAAGCGTGTTAAACTTTGGAAAAGGCACAGTGCATTAATCAAAGAAACAAGGGAAAGCATGTTAAAACTGAGTCATACGGTTTGAAATTAAATGCCTGTAACAAACTCTGCACTGGAAAGTATCTTGTAAGCATTTAATTTCTATTTGTTATCCTTCATGATCAAAGCAAGGATTAAATAAAGTGTTAGATGATAGTTCTTGCTTTGGGTAGGGGTTTGTGTTGAGACAGACTGGATAGCAAAGTGGATGTGAAACCCATGAAATTGTAGCCCCTCTGACTGCTTGGTTTGTGTAGAACATATTCTGATTTAGGCTGACAGATGTTGGAGTTGGCTTAAGAATTTCTACAGAGCATTGCGTATCATTTTTGTCTCATATTGTATGCTCATGTAATAACCAGTTTTTAAACAAAGTGCAGAGAAGTATGGTGCATCTCATTTCACTGAAGTTGCACCCTGAATTTTCTTGAGTCTGAAATGACATAAACTCAAAATATCTTTGAAAATTTGGTGTCTGTCTTCTCTTAGGTAACTTTTCTAGTGAATTAAACCATTATTCTATACAGTTATCCTGCTTGTCCTTGTAGTCCCAGAGTAGCTCAGAGAAGTGTTTCAATGAACTTGCGGTATTCAGATGCTCTTAAGAGATTGAGGTCATCTTTAGTCATACAGATTTGAGAAAAAAAACTGCAATTCAAACACAATACTTTTATAAAGCAGCTCTGCAGGTTTAGTGTAGGTGAATTTAACAGACGTCAGCAGTTCCAGCTGTGAAGCTCTTTCAAGCTTCCACCCATTGTTAAGGATCATCTCCAGCTGCATCCACCCTGACAGTTTATCATGAGTCACATAATTCATTCCCTCTAGAATGCGTTTATGCAGACATGTTCTGTTTGATTTGAACATGTCCTACTCCTAGTTCTGGAGTTTTGTAAAGAGTTCTAAAAAATTTTAACAGGGTTCACTTTCAGTAAAATTTTCACATCCTTCAGAGGGCCTGTAAATACACCAGGCTGTACTTACAACCCAAATTACCAGTTTGCACAGAAATGGGAAGGGTGTATGAACTTCCTCGAGCCTTTATTGTGTGTTTGCACAGCTGTGAGTGGCTTTTGGGTGAGCTGGTTTTGGTACAGTTCCTACCAGTGACCAAGGACTGGAGATGCAGTGATTGTTCCCATAAGGAATCTCTTCTTGTTACCAGAACAGCCTAACATCCTGCCCCAGTTTCTGTGCTGTTCTGATTCCCAAGTTAATTACATAAAGCTGAGAGAAGCATCCTTTAGTTCTGCTCCTGTAAGTGGAGTTTGGTTTTGCTGTATAGACCAACGGATGGTTCTCCTGTAGGCCCAGGAGTCTGCAAATGGAGAGAGGCAGGGCCACATTAAACCTAGAGACCTGGCCAGGAAAATACAGTGGGTTTTTTCTTTATAAAACACTGCAAGCATGGGCATATTGATATTCCCTATGACCTCATTAAAAAAAAACAACAACAAACTGACTTACTCAGACCTCCTTGTTGTAGATGGATTTGGCATTTCGAATCAGTATTTGGGTGTAAGGGTCCATTTACCTAAGGTTTAGTTTGATGTGTAGGTTTCATGAAATTGAGTTGGTGTCAAGATGTTGGGGTTTGCTTATTTTTATGGCGAGAGACAGTGTCAGTACAAAATGAGATTTTCATTATTCATCTTCACCGTGGTTCCTGCTCTTCATACACTTTCCTTCATGCACAGAGATGTTTGAGACATCTGTCAAAGATGAAATACCAGGGTGGCTGGAAGGAGGATGTTGTGATTTATGTCTATTTCAGTACCATTTCTCTTATATAAGTTATTTAAACCACCACTTTGTTTTCAAGTTGTGAATGTATTAGAGTGTAAATTCTTGTAGTTCTCCCCATACTGGTTGCAGTGTCATCTACAATGCTAATCTGCACTATGCACAGCACAGCTTCTCTCCTGGGCACACAGCATTCTCAACCAAATTCATTTTCATGCCTTTTAATTGAATAATAGAAGAATTCTTTAGACCTTTATTTGAAAAGTCTCAGAGGGGAGGAGGAAGCTGATGTAACAAAAATAAATAATACATACATCTACTGTGTTTTGGCAGCTAAAGGGAAGAGTGTTTGAAAATCCAAAAGCATTGATTTTTCTGAAAAATTCATGTAGGCTTTTATTTGTGTGAAAGTTGAAAGCCACAAAATATGAATTTGTTTAAGAATGTGCTGTAGTTTCTGTCTCATGCAATTTCACAGTGAAATAAAAAGGCATAAAATGATCTGTCACTTTCATATGCACAGTTGTATCTTTTGATCATGTTACTGCACAATATCTGAAACAACGCTTCTATTAAAAGACACTACTTACAAGAAACAAAAGGTTATTAAGTGCTGTGAAATAGCATTTTATGTTAGAAGCATCACATTTGGTGGTACTTTCCAGTGGAGAGGGAAGACAACTGTTACAGTTTAAACCAGCTGAATAGCCTTCGTTATAATGGATGCTTCTTTTGAGTAAAAACTAATGCCACGACGATTTTATTTCATTTATTTTTATTTCATCATTCTTGTTTTTAACTTTCCCTAGATGAGACAAGGGGCTTTCCTGGTCAACACAGCTCGAGGTGGGTTAGTAGACGAAAAAGCACTTGCACAGGCCCTGAAGGAAGGAAGGATACGAGGGGCAGCCTTAGATGTACATGAGTCAGAACCATTCAGGTGCTTTTCCTTTTCTTTTCTTTTTATTTTGTTCACTTTCTTATTTTTAAGTCTTAGTGCATGATACAATCAACAGCAACAAGTAAATTGAGTTTTCCGTTCATTTGGTAGCTAAATACTCCTTAGCAAAGCAGCATGAATCTGTGCAGCACTGGACTAATGCAAATGTAGATGGAGCTTGTATATGCAGTTAGAAGTGAAAAAAGTGACATCCAAGATTTAATCCCTTGAATAGAAAAATAAACTAACAGTGGGTTTATGTAGTAGAAATAGCAGGAACCTGAGTTCAAATGGTGGGCATGGCTTTGGCCATGGCTTTAAGGGGAGTGCACCTTTGCCACTGATGCAGCTCTGGAGACAACTGATGTCTGAACAGTCTTTCAAAGGCAAGGAGTTGAGATGTGTGAGAAGTAACTGCTTTTTGGCACCTTTCTGAAGGAAAAGACATTTGTCCAGATTGCCTCTGCTGGAAAGCTGTAAGTGTGTAAGAGGTTGCAAAAGAAACTTCAGGAAAGCTGTCAGAGTGCAGGTTTTGTGTTGTTTTACCCTTTATAAGGGCAGTAGTAACTCTGCAGTCAGTAGCAGGGCTGGTAGCACAAGCCTGAGTTTTTGAGTGACTGACAGTCCAGTGTTTCAAATAGAAATGTATCACTCCCCTAAGTGGCATTGGCATTGAGATATCAGCACTCCTAATCAAAATGAGCCTTTTTCATATGTCCTTGAGTCTTGAGAACAGACTGCTGTAGCTTAGTCCTTGCATGTGACAAGCCTTTTTCAAACTGGGCAGGGAAAAATGTTATTTTTAGCTGGAACAATCCACATAAGTTTTTGAAGAAGAACACATTCAGGGCAGGTTGTAAAAAATTGGAGGGAGGACAGTATCTCTCCTTCCAGCTTGAGGATTTGAAAAAAGAGAGTAATACCCTTTTAGTCAGAATTTTTCTATCTACTGAGGCACAGTGCCACATCACAAATATTTAATTTTATTTATGCATACCCTGGATTCATTTACTCCTAAACGCAGTCATTGCAATGCAGTGATGCTGTGCAAAGCCAGAGTGTAGCAGCTCAAGGGACGTGCAGCTACTTACATTCCTCCCAGTTCCTATCTGGGATCTGCACAAGCAGCCCATTGCACCTCTCGAAGCCCCGTTTACTGCATGGAGATGCCATGTGCAGAGATTCAGTTGCAGGATTACAGCCACAGTTTCCTTTGGGTTCTGTGCTGCATGTCTGTCTGATCACAGCATGCAACTCTTTATTCAAGAGTTTTGCCAGATTTTTTGATGTTTATTGAACTACAGATGAAATCTATCATTTTATTATTATTAAAACCGGAAATAAATAGGAGGAGCAAGTTTCCATTATTTTCACTTTCTCTACTTTGTATCTGTGATAACACTTCTACACAGATTCATTGCTTTCTCTGAAAAACAATCTGTAAAGTAAATTTCCTTCTTTCTGTGGAGTTTCTGTGAAGGAATGGAAAAGAAAAAATAGCTAAAAATTCAAGAAAAAAAAAACCCTGAGTTATCCAAAAGGCATAGAGGCTGCTGATGGACACACTTCTGATTTAGAAATAAGATTTTTTTTCTTTCAATTATTAGATGCCGTACTGGCGGAAGGAAGAGCTTTGTTAGTTAATGCAATAAAAGTAAAATTGTGAAGAACTGGACAAATGGATTGGCAGCCTAAATTAATTTGGGTTTTCCTTTATGCGTTTCTGCTCCAGAACTGGAGTGGCAGTGGCTGTAGTTAAAATAAGTGCATTGGACAGAAGCTAATGTTGCTGCTATACTTGAATTCCACCCTTTAAGTCTATAAAAAGTGATTGTTGCTTATTTATACCCCAAATAGTACATGGAATTAATAGGCAGAATTATAAACAAACTCATAAAAAAAGATAAGAAGCAATTCTTTAGTGCTGTAGAAATTAATCTGTGTATGTACAAATCCATCTGGATTCCCCACCTTGCTTTCCCCTTGCCCCACAATATTTTTTGTCATTTGATCTTGTTTTAAATTTTCATTTAGCTTTAGTCAGGGCCCCTTGAAGGATGCACCAAACCTGATCTGTACCCCACATGCAGCCTGGTATAGTGAACAAGCCTCAATTGAGATGCGGGAGGAAGCAGCACGGGAGATCCGAAGGGCGATCACAGGTACTGACTCACATTATTATTATTAGCTCCTTCCCTGTGTAGTTCTTTTTAAGAAACCTGTTTCTTCAGCCTTGAAAGATGCTGAAAAAAAGCAGCCTTGGGTTTTGTTTCTAATATTTAGAACACAGAAATCAGCAAATGCCCACTAAATCTGTTCTCAGAATTGGAGCAATAATTTTTGGGGTTGTTTGCAGTTACGAAGGGAAGGTGGGCATTGCAAAATAAATACTTTTTTCATGTAAAGGAAATATATTTATATGTGAAAAATCATCTGCTTTTTTCTTTGTTACGTATAACTGTTACCCATTTGATGGGTTTGACTGCAAGACCTCCTGGTATTGCTGGTATCTTCCTCAGCTTTTCTTAGACACTCCCTTATACTTGTCATGAGCAGTTCTCTACGTAAAGTTTTCAGTGTTTTGTTGGGAGGTTATTCTGTTTTAGATGTTCCCCTCTTTAAAGCCTTGCTAAAGAAGTCTGGCATTTTAAAGGGCAGAGTGTCTTTGTTATATAACTGCCATGTAATTGTAAACTGCTCACATAAGAGAAAACAGCTATGTCTCGAGCATGCAGTGCTAATAAGTAAAATGAGAGGACCGAGCCATTTGGCATGGGTTTGAATCCCTTGTAGCCTAAAATAAAAGGAAGGATTTTCATACTGGAAAATGATTCATTAAGCACTAATGTTTTCTCTTTAGTTGGACTTTGCTGTGTCCCCCTTGGCGGTATCGTCTGAATGCTCTGCAGACACGCAGGGCCATCTGTGTCACCTTGAGAGTAGTTCAGTGCCAACACATTGCTGTGTTACGCAAAAAGCACTGGCAGTAGCCTTCTCTCTGGCTTGTGCTTAGAGAGGCTGGGCAATTTAGTTTCATTTATAGCCTGTGCAGAAAGAAGATTCTCTTCTGGATGCTAATTAAAGGCACCTCCTAAACTCCTCATCTGAATTGTCCTTTATTGGATAATTTCACTCTGTTTTAGAGGTGACCTGAAGAGCCTGACTATCCCTTAGCTGGAACTGGACCTTGTGGCTGTACTCCAAAACTCCAGTGGTACATTTGTTAGGGTGTTCACTAACTGTTGCCTGCTCCCAGATAGCTCTGGGGGAGATTGCACAAACCAACATCCAATGTGCAAATCGGTATAATAGGCTATGGTCTGAAAACTAAAGAAAAGCCATCTATCCAGAGCTAGTTTTATGTTAAATTTGTGCAGCAGCCCAAGCATATGTGCCTAGGAAGGCAGACCTAGTGTTCCTTCAAGTGTGTGATGGTGCTCTCAGCGATCTGGATCATTGATTTGTATCGAAGCTGTCAGCACTTCAGTGTTTGCATATGGTTTTTAGTAAGATCAAACTGAGACCAGCGTTAAGGAGGTGAGAATGACATTAAATTGCAGTGAAACAAAAATGTAGGAAAGATACAGGAAATGTGGGATAAAGCTGGATATATGAAAACCATAGGGGAGCACAAAGAAGAGAGGGTGTAGAGAGGGAGAATAATTGGAAAAATGTGTGAAGTGTAGGAATGGCGGCTATGACTACCATCTGACAATAAAAGATGTTGTATTTCTGCCGTTGTTTAAAAGTCAATGATGTTGTGATGTGTAAAATAGAAATAATCAGCAGAGATTAAATACCTTTAAATATATTTTTAAACTTGAAAGCATTCCAAGTATGAAATAAGGAGGACCACTGGAATGGAAGTAAGAGGAAGGCAAGCATGGCAAGTGAAAAGATCATTATAAGTTTAAAATAAAAAAAAATATATACTGAGTTTTGAGGGGAGACTAGTAGAACATGCCTACAGAAGTTAGCAAAATTAAGAACAAGGGAGGCAAAGAGGAAGACAGGATTGAGAAGGATAAACATCAGGAGAAAGATACTGTTCAGATTTGTAGACAGTTCTGGCAGAAGTTTAGATGGATGTATATTTCAGCTGTATTTTGAAGATGTTTTCTAGATGGTTGGAATTCCCCTATAGTGGGGCATGAACCTCACCTTGTTCAGTCCTGGGCTAAAAGCCCTTCCAGCTTGTGCACAGGTTCAGGGATGTCAGCTAAAGTCATGGAGTAACACATAATTGATGATGTCCATTGCACGAGAAGCAGTTTTGTGGAAAGGCTTTTTTACGGCCCCATTGTGGCCAGGCTGATGGATAGAAAGAGCAGGCAAAGATAGTGAAGTCCTTAATCAAATTTCAGTAGGAAGCTGGAGACAAAAGGCTGAATTCTTTAATGATGGAGCATAGTCAGTTTTTGAAAGGGTTTTTGGAGTACCATTGCTGGCAGTGACAGGGGTGGACTCAAAATTACCTCTTTCTGCCCCTCTCTGTGCAAATGCACTGTAAGATTGAACTTCAGTGAAGACTCACTAAAACAGTTGTCAGAAAAAACACATGCTCCATTGATCTGTCTCCTGTTAAAATAGGTGGAATCGTTTCTATTGCTGTGTTGGATCTGCTCATGTCATTTGTTGCAGGACTGAAGATAGTTCTGCAGAAGACAGTCACAGGCTTGTCCAGTATGTGCTGAATCAGGTTGACAGATTTTCCTGTCTTAAAACTTCAGAGGTTAAGGAAAGGTTTTTAAGAAATGAAGAAAGGAAATAGTGGTGTATTTTCATTTTATGTAGTGATGAAAGGCATGGCTGAGGATTAATACATTGCAGTAAATAAAAGTGAAGAGCAGTTTAGATAAAAGAGGGAAAGTTCAGGAGGATGGGCAAATAAGTCTTGGTTATATTCAGGTTTATTGCACAATTCCATTCAGAATTCTATATTTTTTATTAAGTGTTTCTAATTGCTGTGATAGGTGGAAGGGAAAGAAGGAAAGTGATGTTAAGGACAGAAAGCAAGGGGCTACACTACTGAATTTGATTGGTAGCCATGCTCCATATCCAAATTACAGCTTAGAAAGATGAATCTTACTGATTTTGGGTTTACTGAGACCCTGTATACAAGGAATAAAGAGAGACAGGGAAATCAAAATTAAACAGAGCAATTCAGCCATTATTACCTAAGTCCCAGGCAAAAGGCTACAGCATGGATCAGAAACAAGCTCTTAGTGTCATTTTATGTATTGATTTAAATGCACAAATATTTTTAAGTATTTTTAACATAGACATGCTGAGATTACAAGGCACACAATTCTTACACATTTTTATTTCCTCTTTCTCACTTCAACTTAGGTCGTATTCCAGACAGTCTGAAAAACTGTGTTAACAAAGATCACTTGACTGCAGCTACACATTGGGCCAGCATGGACCCTGGAGTTGTTCATCCAGAGCTTAATGGTGCTGCATACAGGTAAGTGTGCTGAAGAGGTAGAAAAAATATCTCCATAATTCATTGTGGTATTCAAGAATCTATAAAAGACCTTCCTATTAATGATTGAAGTGCTTTTGCATTACACAACAGCTATATTGTTTTTGTAACTGTCACGTTCAGGAGAATAATCTTGTTTTGTTAGTTGATGTCAGTCATGCTGTGTCTAACTCTGAATCCTCTTACAGTCTTTTTTGTTAGGTTAGTGTGTGAGCAGTATATACATTTGTTTGTATATTCAAGTAAAACAATTGTAGTCATCTCCAGTGCAAGTTTTATGTTCCTTTGCTGAAGGTAATGATGCAGCTGGAAGTTACAGAAAGACTTTCAGTACTAAACTTATGTTGTTTTGTGGCCTCCAGACACGAGAGAGAACAAGTAACTCAGTGCTGAAAACAGTGAAACGGCCCGTGGTGATTATAAAAATACGTTTAAAATAGCTTTTTCTAAATTATATGTTTAATTTTTAAGCAGAAGCATTTGAGAGACTTGATCTATGTATTCTCAGTCAACTGTGAAAGCAGGTCTTAATAATTAATAGAAAGGGGCAATTCTTTACATCTAATATGCACATTCCTTAGTTGTTTTGTTTGCTCAAGAGTCTTTCTCTGTCCCTTTATCCCTAGCAGCTATTCTAGCAGATTCTTCCTAGTAGCCAGCTTACGACAATTTTTATTTATGAAAAACACCTGCAGTTTTTGTATTTTCCAGTCTGATATTTACATATAAGTAGGATGAATGTGGTAGAAAGCTAGAATTGCCTGCTTCCCTCAGTGCCGTGAGGAAAGGGGCAGTGCAGTCCTCTCACTATTTTGTCATACCCCGTTATCCTAGTCTTTCCACTGTCCTTCATGCATCTGCTTTACCTTTGTTCTTCAGGAGGACTCCCCATACTTCAGTAGAGGGGGGATTCCTGATTTTGTGTCATTCTGCATGGGAACCCATCTGTGCCCTGCTGAGAAGTGAGGCAAAGTTATCCTGTCCCAATGACTTGGAACAATCCCATCAGAAGGGGAGTCAGGGATGAGTGTCACCACCCTCTGCCACAATCTCCTCATCAGGAGCCATAAGTGCACCAAGGGAAAAGAATAACTTGGATTTGGTGATCGTATCACTTGAAGATGTTTATTTCTGGTAGTATACCCATAGCCCTAAATATCTAAGAAGGGTGTTTTTATTTGCTTAAATGAGAAGCTCGGGCACACATGTTCTCCTCCAAACAGCATCTGGTTTCATGGACTTCAGTTTGGAGTAGTGAGGGTATGGCTCGGTGTAATTGGGGCTTAAAGGCAGGTGTTGCTGGATAGGAGGTAATAACTCCAACCCTGTCGTGGCAGTTAAAAACAGGGGTCCATGCCCAAATAAAATAGAGGTTTTTGTTCTCGTTTTGGGGGTCACAAGTCCAGCAGAAGCAGGCTTTGCAACCAGAAATTAATTTTAACTTAGGAATGTTTGGGGAAGTTAATGATTTACAGGGTAAAGAACATATGTATTCAATTTAAGCAGGATAAACACAGAACTGAGTGGCTTTTTAAGACATAGTTTCAGTCCTTTCTCTTGATAAAGAAAATTTATTGTAAAATTCTGATTTACTTATTTTCAAATGCAAAATAAAACTAATATTAGGAATTTTGAGGCAGGAGTTAATAGTTATACAATAAATGTTGAAAGATTTTTGGAGGGGCAATAGAATAGTGTTTGAATGTGGGTAAAGGCAGTTACTACTGTGTGAAGTGCAAAATACGCATCACTTGAAGCTCAGGTTTTATGAAGAAACTGGTTTCAATAGCAGTGTTTGCTGATGCTTAATTCCTGCCTGGATTAAGTACAGCATTTGAATTGATTGTTCAAACCAATTTTTTCTGTCTTTTCTTGCAATCTAAGGTTATGTTGAGCTAAGTGAGTTCTGGAGTCTTTCACAGAGAATATGGTGTTTCAGATGTGCTAATAACTGTATCATAATCATGTAATTGCATTAGAAGATAAGACCTGGGATAATACTTTATATGTTAAAAAATGCAGATATCTCTTTTGGTGAACTAAAACTAATGAGGCTGTTTTATTTTGGATCTATAATTCACTTGTATTTTGATGTAGGACAGAAATCTCAAATTATCAGATAGTATCACAAGCCAGGAACACTGAGCATTAGTCAGCAGATTGTAATCTAGATCATCTGAATATCATCGTTCTGGGGAAAACAGAACCATTTTCTGTGTGAAATGCAAGACACCCTGTCAGCACTAAAGGTTATGCAAACAGTACCTATCCCAAGAGTAAAGATCAACAATACTCCTGAGAAAGAGTTATTTGTAGTGGTCTTGGTGAAGCAATATAACGTACCCTGATCTTACGTTATTGCTGTGCATTTGTTACCAAGATGCCTGTGAAATAACCCCCTGCCATTTCCTGTGTCACAGAGCAGGCAGGTCATAGGCACAGAGAAATTCAACAGCCAGTAATAGTGGTTTTACCATCTGTAGACATTTCCACACGTCTTTTGCCTCATAATGGGTAGAGGATAAGGCTGGATATGGCTCCGAGCAACCTGGTCCAATGGAACCAGCAACCTCTATCCCTGCCCATGGCACAGAGTTGGAATGAGATGATCTTTATGATGGGCCCTTCATCCCAAACCATTTCATGATTCTGTGAATACCTAAGTACTGAAGAGATACTTGGATGAGAATAGCTGGGTGTTGGTAATTCAGGAGTTATTTCATGTTGAGGCATTTCACTGGTGATTTTCACACTCAGTGCATGGTAACAGAGTGCACTTAAAAATTGAACCTCTTCTAGGACAGACTTTCTTTTGAACAAAGCTTAACATAGTGAGTTCAAGGTACTTCTGCAGTTTAAAAGATAGACAAGAGTAAAGTAGAAATTAAAGTTACCCATCTGTTGTATTGAGAGGGCTACTGTATTTTTCATCCTACATGGGGGGAAGAGAATGGAAGAGTATGAATTAACAGAAGAGGTATAACTGATTGCTTACTTCAGCTTTCACAAAAATCTGGTTCAGTTGACATTTTACCTGGAAAACGTTGCAACTTACTAATGCCAGAAGAGGAACATAGAGGGGAACTTCAATAAGAGCTGGAGAGGATGTATTTTCCAGTTAAGAACAGAGAAAAAGGAAAGACTAGAATTCTAAGCAATAAATAGCAGAAAAAGGGAAAGTTCTATAGAATACATAGGCTCATGGGTAGAGGCTTGAATTTATATGCCCTTTCAGAGACAGAATTTAAGCAACACTTAAAACAGAAATTACAAGAAGAGGATTGCGCAAAATAGGGTTAGGAGTTACCAAGTAAAATGCAGTTTCTGGAGGAACAGTATGGTATCTCAATATATTGGCAGCTGCTGCCACTGTGTCGGTTTAAGACAAGAAAAACAATTGTATGGCCTCTGGACATTACTAAAAGTCTGTAAAAAGCCTCCAGCTGAGGTGAGGTGCTCACAGATAGAACCCTACTGGTTATAACTTGGGGTCCAAGGGAATGTCCTTACATACAGAAAGGATATTTGGGGTCAGAGTGGAATTACAGCCATGCAGTTTGAAATGTTTCATGTGCTCATAAGGTAACTCTTGGTGCTCCTGATTCAGCACTGTCCAGTTTCATGAGGGGAGGCTCAGACTTTTCTTCCTGAGGAAAACACAGTTGCAGAAGTTGTTCTCTCCTTGACTTTTTTCCAGCTCTGGTGTGTTGATATTCAGGGAATAAGTTGTTAAAAAATAGATATTTTGTGTTGAGAACAGCTGCAGTGTTTCCATTTTTAAATGGAAATTTGTATTATGTTGTGTGTTTTGGAAAGCACCTCAAATAACAGAAAAGCTGTTTCAAAATTAAATTTAGGTGAAACAATACTGTCTGACAGTTTTCACAGGAATTGAAGCAAATTTGATTAATAAGATTCAAATGGAGTTACTGAAACAAGCAACTAATTCCATTAGCAACTGCAAATTAATTCCAAGGAACCTCTGTGGAGAGGGAATTAGCATAGGAAGCCCAGTAAATATATGTACAATTGGGAACAAAGTTATCTGGCCTACAGGTGGTGTGATCAGTCACAGATTACAGTCAGTGTTGTGGTATGTAGGAGTCTTTCCCATGATGACCAGACCAGTGTGTGGTGTCCCTGTTGTCCCTGTGCCATGTCAGTCCTGCTGAGGCCCCTCTGGATCCATGTTTCCAAAAGCTGTTCCTATGATGTGTCTGTGGTGGAAACAAAAACCCCAAGTCAGTCTGCTTGCATCCAGCTTTTTTTCTCCTGAGTCTTGCCTAAGTTCTGCACTAATTTTCTGCCAGTTTGAGGGAATTGGGTTGAGCAGCGCAAACACATATTACCATGGAAAAGATGCAGAAATGGGATGAAATTCCCTGATGAATTGAGCTCTGGTGAGGAGAAAATCAACAGCAGAATAATGTGATACTTGAAAAAAACTTGACAAGACAAGTGCCTTTTGTCCGGTGTGGTTCTGGGTAAATACTTGGGTAGCAAAAGCTGCAGTGGGTGGTAGTTTTTTGTGTTCAGGCTTTCAAATGGATAATGCCTCACCAGGATGCTTGGGTGGGCAGAGTATAGCAGGAGACAATGAGGGATGAGTGTGCAACTTTATGATGAGGGAGGCAGAGGGTCAGTTGGAAGTTGCCAGCGTGACACAACTTGCAAATAGGTATTTTGACTAAAAAGAAAATACATTTTTACTAAATCCATGTGTAGCTGTTGTTTTTGTAGAGCACTGTGAAATACCAATATTCCATCAATTACATCTGAAGTTTGGGATTGGAATAGTAGATCTGCAAGATTTCTTTAGCCTGATAACATCAGAGCCATCATAAAATCGAGCTGAATCAGAGGGTGATGCTTTTGTTGAGTGCATAAATTATTTAGGCCTCAGTGTTTGTCCAGATAGAGCAAGAAATTTTTAAAACTATCCATAAATTTTGTGTTTGCATTTCTCTTTCTTGCTGTCTGCCTAAAGCACTTGTCCTCTGTGTAACTGGCACTGCTTCTCCTTCAGACAAGTGCAGTGGCAAGCTTGCTGCTGAAAGTTACTCAGGTACTATAGGCTTGAGTCTGTCATGAGTGTGTGGGTGTGATGGCTTTTTGGAGGAGCTGTCAGGAAGCTAACACTGCAAAAATAGTGTAAAGAAATATTTTTCAAACCACAACAATCAATATTTAAAATTCTTACATGAGAATGAAAGAAGAAAAAAAAAGAAGTTGTAGAGAACGTATTGACAGACCCAGCTGGATTACTTCTTGTTGAGGTTATGCTTTGAGAGCAGCAATACTTGAAGGTGGTTTCCTTTGCTGTTACTCCTGCTATTAAATATGAAGAAACAATGTGGCAAACTTTCATGTCTCATTTGGTTAAAATACAGCATCCACTGCTTTATGTAGCGGCATCTGCACGTGGCATCTCACCTGGAGCTGAGCTCCCTGTCTCTTTAACTGGTCTGAAAGCAAAAGAAGCTTCTCTAGCTCTAGAAGGAGGCAGGGTGGGCTCTCTGCTCGGTCTGGTTTTAATGTCTGCTCTGGTTTTCTCCTCCCAGCAGGTATCCCCCGGGTGTTGTGAGCGTGGCTTCCACCGGCATTCCTGCGGCAGTAGAAGGAATAGTCCCCAACCCCATGTCTCTATCACACGGCCTCCCTGCCGTCGCCCACCCGCCCCACGCTCCTTCCCCTGGCCAAACTGTCAAACCAGAAGCTGATAGAGACCACCCCAGCGACCAATTGTAGCCAACAACAGCATTCCCAACATCGGAGACTTCAACTGCAGCGCGTGGAAAATGACACAACACAAAACAAAACCCTGGATTTTGATTAAAGGCAAAACCATGAACTTACAGGAGGAGACAATTATTGGTTTAGAAACTGGTCCAATATACAGTATAAAAGGAAAAAGGTGGGAGACAAAAAGAAGATTTGGAAACATTTTTTCCTCCGTATAAATTGTAGTTTGTCCCTGTCCAGTGGACTGATTCACTGTTTCTGTGTCCTATGGGTTCTTTGTTGAGCAAGAGAAGTTAGTAGTTAATTATATCATGAATGTACTTGTCTGTGTACAGTTTCTAGAACATTAAAAAGGGTTTGTTTGCTTAGCTGTCAACAAGGAAAAACATAAGGGAGGCATTCAACAAACCAATTTTGAGATTAAAAATCCTTTCTTTTATATTTTCAAACATGCCCAAAAATGAGGCAGTTGGCAAACTTCTCAGGACAATGAATTTTTCCCATTTTTCTTTCTACGCCACACAGTGCATTGTTTTTTCTACCTGCTTGTCTTATTTTTTAGAATAATTTAGTAAACAAAAGAAAAACAGTTTCTTCTAATTTTGGCATGAATTCCCTTATTTCAAAATGAAGACAACCTTGCAAAGAGATTTTGAGGAAAAAAAGAGGTTTTGTATAAACGAGCATTGTGCTTTTTGTCACCAGTTAAAGTATATATTATTGGTGGTATCTGGAAAAGGCACTAGACTACTGAAAAGTAGCAGCATTTCATTGCCTACATTGATTCCTTCCTGGTAATGTGGTAGGCTAGCAATATTTTTGGTTAAAATCATGTTTGTGACTGTAACCATTTGTATGAATTATTTTAAAGAAATAAAAATCCCAGACAAATATCATATGTGTAAAAATTTTTATTTCTAGTAACTGTTTATTCAACTTTTATTAGGTTTCTTAGCTGTAATTTTTAAACAGATGCTGTCAAGTATTTCATTTCTAGCTTTACTTTGCTCTCTGTTGTTTGTAATACTGTCTTGGAAGCTTGAAAAATAATAAAAAAAAAATTCTTTCCATACCATTTTTCCCTTTACATTTCGTAAATGTTGATCTTTTTTCCTGTGTTTCTAATGGAGTTTGAAATGGATTTTGATTTGTACACCGGCATCATCAGCTACAATGTGGTAACAGCATTTATGCCACCACTGTGGGCAGAGCAGAGGAGGTACAACAGCAACACAACAACAGCAGTAATAATAATAATAAATGTCTTTTGCCGAAGTCCAACATGAGAAGTGTCTATTGTTTTATTTGCTTCTGTGATGATGGAGGGGTGCAGCAGGATGTAATTGTATTTGCTATATTGAAGGGGTTTGTTTCTTTGAGCACAGGCAGAAGTGTGTTCCAGGCAGGTTAGATTCCGGCTGGATGCCATGCTCACCTTCCCTGTGCTCCTGGGTAATATGTCCTTCATCCCTACAACGTTTTAAAAAAGGACAAAAGTTTATCTGCTTCAAGAGGGAAGTCCATGGTAGGGAAAAGTGAACCTGGACGTGAACCTCCTTGGTGGTCTGTTGTCTCGTTATTCACTGCTAGTCTGGACAGTGCACCCACCTAAGGTTGGTGAGCTGGTTTTACGGCATCTGTGGAAAGTTCTGGCCTGTTCCTGCAAATCTACAGAGCAGCCTCCGCCTCAGTGCAGGAAAGGTAAGAGGCTGCAAATCACAAAACTCAGGAATTTGTGTGTCTGTATGCAGGGAGCACTATGTACAGTGGAATTCTATCTCCATGGAAGAGAGGAAGTTTTTGCCTTGAACATTCAGAGCTGAAAATGTCATCCATTACAATTTATTTGCTGGTAAAACTGTTTCTGTTTCCTATGTGAAATGAAACAGAAAACAGCCCTAAAGCTGCAAGTTATCCCAGCAAAGACACTTCTAAGAGCTTTGAGGCCAAAAACTTGCAAAAAACCAAATGTAGTGTGCTGTTGAAGTGGGATTTCATATTTCTTGGGTAATTTATATTTTAAGATGCTGCTTTTTCAGACTGAAGTTGCTTCCTTAACATACGTAAAACAAACATTTAACATCTGGCTGCCAAGAATTGCTGACAGCCACATTTGCAGCCTGATCTCCCAAGGAAA